>NC_134834.1:95746987-96059063 GCF_004210375.1 Tachypleus tridentatus
TAGTTATCACCTCAAGAAATACCTCGTATAAAAAACGGCAAGCCATATAAAGAATACCAATAAAGGTGAAAGAAGTGAGCTAACATCATTCAATATCGGGAACAGAAATTCAACGAAAGTTCCTGTGTCATAAAAATTACAGTTTCTGTTTCAGTTTATTCTGGAAGATAGCTGAATGTGTTTAATTGAAAACGAATATCTTATGTCGTCACCAGTTCTCATATATATATATATATATATTTAATAATAATAAATAATGAAACATAAAACTTGCCTTTATTGGTGGAAATATCAGAATACGAGATATATGTTTGTTTTTCTAAAATAGATATACTGTTGTCTTTTCTTAATGACTTACGTCTAAGGTAATCTGTACTGTTTAATCAGTCTGAAGAGTATCATATCTAATACTTTTCTGTTCCAGATTTCTGACGTCGCTCGAAGATGACATCTTGAGTTTTATGAAGTGGTACAATGAAACATGAAGTGGTATAATGTAACATGAAGTGGTACAATGAAACATGAAGTGGTATAATGTAACATGAAGTGGTACAATGTAACATGAAGCGGTACAATGTAACATGAAGTGGTACAATGTAACATGAAGTGGTACAGTGTAACATGAAGCGGTACAATGTAACATGAAGTGGCACAATGTAACATGAAGTGGTACAATGAAACATGAAGTGGTACAGTGTAACATGAAGTGGTACAATGAAACATGAAGTGGTATAGTGTAACATGAAGTGGTACAATGAAACATGAAGTGGTACAATGAAACATGAAGTGGTATAGTGTAACATGAAGTGGTACAATGAAACATGAAGTGGTACAATGTTACATGAAGTGGTACAATGAAACATGAAGTGGTACAATGAAATTGTTATAACTTTTTGTTATAACGTTTTTGTTATAACTGGATACTTAATTTCCTTTCTACGAATCATCATTTAATTAAGATTAAAATATGGAACATGATAAATATGTTTAAAAATTAAAGGTATATGTAACTGATTTGTTGATATGTTAGATCCGTTTTAAAACAAACCAATTCTATAAACGTTATTACACAGGTTTGCAATGATTTTATTGTTTCGAGAGTTTTGCATGTTTTACAAGAATATTTGTATGCTGAATGTGAAAATGATATCCGTTTTTTTTTTCTATCAAATTTTTCACAAAACGTCATATGTACTTTTACGTAGGTCAATAGCTTTCATTGAAATGGATCATATTTTGTTATGCTTAAAATGTTGACAACCAATGACTATGGATTTCTCTAGACCAATCGCGATGTGAGAGACTTATCGATCATTTTGTAACCGAAACATAGTAATAAAAAAATGTCCATTGTGGTAAACAAAATAATAATTTGATCAAAGTAAGATCTTTCTTTTCTTCTCGATTTGTAAAAAAAATCCTTACATAATAGAAAAAACATTGAATACTATTTTCGAAGTTGGGGTAATAAGAAATACCTATATATATATACATTTTTTAGCTCTTCAGCCATACACTCTAGTGAAAACGTTTGTGTGCAAATATGAGAACTTATCAGACTTGATCAACTTGCTAGACTGGTTGAAATAAGAAACACAACATACGTGCTATTTCTAAAACGTGTAAAATATGTCAAGCGTGTTTGACAACTTTCGAATAAACTTGGTTTTACTATTATTATATTTGCGCTATTTTCTTATTGCCTGAAATCCATTCTGTTCACTTACGTAAGTAAATACGTTAAACAAAACTTGCTTTATATGTTATCATAAGGGTTCTACACATTTCAGTTGTGGAAAAATTCTTAAATCCAGTTTAAAAAAAAAAAAACAGAACTTTTTTTTTGAAAATGTTTATTACCTGATACAAATTAATACTTTTACTCAACATTCTTTGTGAAAATAAGCATAATTTATGTGTTTGTGTTTTTTTTATAGCAAAGCCACATAGGGTTATCGGCTCAGCCCACCGCGGGGAATCGAACCCTTGATTTTAACGTTGTAAATCGGGAGACATACTGCTGTACTAGCGGGGGACACGTAATTCATACAACTCTTAACATTCAAATTTTTTTATTTTCGCTCTTAAAAACTTGAAATTATTCAGTCAGTTATAACTTATATAAATGAAAACATGCCAAACACAATCAATATAGTGCATCGTCCTCTTTACATAAATGTCGTGTTGATGCAACTTGTTTATAAATGTCAAGGAACGATAAATGAAAGTAGTCTTAAAAACATCCTGCGATACATCAGTTGATAAAAAATAATATCTCTAAAGCCTGTGCTTCACACGCCTCGTCGTGTATTTGGCACATTACGGAAGAACAACAAAACATTGATTCGAGTGCTGGTAAGCTTTCTGAACAAATAGTTCCTATATGTGTGTATCATAGCTTTCTGAACAAATAGTTCCTATATGTGTGTATCATAGCTTTCTGAACAAATAGTTCCTGTATGTGTGTATCATAGCTTTCTGAACAAATAGTTCCTATATGTGTGTATCATATACAAATATTCACAGAATAGGTTTCACGCTGAGTTGAACATGATGTTGAAAAACAGTACTGAAATAACATGATATACTCAATAAATTCATTTACTGAATTTCATTACTTATCAAACATAAGATAACTTGAATAATTACGTTCTAATCTATTTCTATTTAATATTCGAGCAAGTGCTATTATCTTTATATTGTTAATTGTAATGTTCAAATCGAAATAAATGTTAAAATTATCTTAATTTTCGGCACAAAGAAATGAAAGACTTAATTCGTAAAAGTTCTTTATCTTTTTACTTGTGAGGAGCTTAACTTTTACTTCAGTGTATAATTACGGGTCATACGATGTACAATATCTCTCTTTTTCAACTGAAAATAGCATAATTTATTAAACGTTCTATATTCAAAAACGTGGCGAATTTTACAGTTTGTTGGTTTATGTTTTTACTTTCAATACAGGACGAAGTGATGGAGATTTTTACTAAGCACGATAACGTCCATATTTAATGGAGCAAAAATTGATTTAAACTATATAACAGTTCGACATTATATCATTAATACAGTATTAATTTTATGTCTAATTACTATGGACGGATCATATGCTATATGAAATTTTACACTTTTACTGGTTGTAAATATCTCAACTTTTGGAATACTTGTGTGAAAAATTCACCCTCCTGCTGAATCTAACAGCACTGATCCATAGAACACAATATGATTAGTTTGAAATTGTACGAAAATTCACCCTTTCTTTGAATAGAACCAATTGTTTTATAAGAATATGAACCATGGCCACTAAAAAAATATTCAGGGTAAAAAAGTTCATGTTTTTGGCAATACGGTTTTACAATGATTTCCAGTGTAAGAGACAGAGACGAAGAGGAGAAGACAACACAAAGAGTTGATTGATATGAACGATTAAATCATATTACAAATATTGTAAAAGTAAGACGAGAGAGATAGGTAGTGTATGTTGCCAAAATGAAAGATACCAGATTTTCCAAGTTTGGTATTTTTGAAAGACCACGAGGTAGGAGATTATTAGAAAGACCGAACAAAAAATGGTGTAGTAATGTAACAGAGCAGTTGAAGAACAGACAGAGACAGTACAGGACCGGAAGAGTGGCAAGGAACGGGCAGGCCCTCTGGTGTTATAGAAGTAGTATTACTAATCCTTTAATTAAAATTTAGTGATGCGATAATTAACCATGTAATATATAAAAATATAAGATATATTATCTTTTATATGTTTTTTATGTTGGTTTTTCCCTGAAAAGAAAAAAATAAGCCCAGGTGACGTTATAATCTAAAGTAAAAGGTATTATGAAATTATAACTGTTTTGCAATGCGTGGTAAATCTTATTGTTTTCTCGTGTGTCTATTAAACCACGAGTTGCAGAAATACAAGTGTAAAATTATCAAAATGTTTTTATCTATCTTCACAAGAGGTCGTCTATGTGACCAATAAAGCTTTACGACAGTTTAACATAACTGTAAGTTAATCAGTTAATCTGTGAAAGAGGTTTTGATGATTGTTTTGGCTTCCCAGTTGATATGAGGATTGTTTTGTCGTCAAGGCTTCCCAGTCGATATGAGGATTGTTTTGTCGTCAAGGCTTCCCAGTCGATATGAGGATTGTTTTGTCGTGAAGGCTTCCCAGTCGATATGAGGATTGTTTTGTCGTCAAGGCTTCCCAGTTGATATGAGGATTGTTTTGTCGTCAAGGCTTCCCAGTTGATATGAGGATTGTTTTGTCGTCAAGGCTTCCCAGTTAATATGAGGATTGTTTTGTCGTCAAGGCTTCCCAGTCGATATGAGGATTGTTTTGTCGTCAAGGCTTCCCAGTTAATATGAGGATTGTTTTGTCGTCAAGGCTTTCCAGTTGATATGAGGATTGTTTTGTCGTCAAGGCTTCCCAGTTGATATGAGGATTGTTTTGTCGTCAAGGCTTCCCAGTTGATATGAGGATTGTTTTGTCGTCAAGGCTTCCCAGTTAATATGAGAATTGTTTTGTCGTCAAGGCTTCCCAGTTGATATGAAGATTGTTTTGTCGTCAAGGCTTCCCAGTTAATATAAAGATTGTTTTGTCGTCAAGGCTTCCCAGTCGATGTGAGTATTGCTTTATTGTCAAGGCTTCCCAGTTAATATGAGTATTGCTTTATTGTCAAGGCTTCCCAGTTGATATGAGGATTGTTTTGTCGTCAAGGCTTCCCAGTCGATATGAGTATTGCTTTATTGTCAAGGCTTCCCATTTGATATGAGGATTGTTTTGTCGTCAAGGCTTCCCAGTTGATATGAGGATTGTTTTGTCGTCAAGGCTTCCCAGTCGATATGAGGATTGTTTTGTCGTCAAGGCTTCCCAGTTAATATGAGGATTGTTTTGTCGTCAAGGCTTCCCAGTTGATATGAAGATTGTTTTGTCGTCAAGGCTTCCCAGTTGATATGAGGATTGTTTTGTCGTCAAGGTTTCCCAGTTAATATGAGGATTGTTTTGTCGTCAAGGCTTCCCAGTTGATATGAAGATTGTTTTGTCGTCAAGGCTTCCCAGTCGATATGAGTATTGTTTTGTGGTGAAGACTTCCCAGTCGATATGAGGATTGTTTTGTCGTGAAGGCTTCCCAGTTGATATGAGGATTGTTTTGTCGTCAAGGCTTCCCAGTTGATATGAGGATTGTTTTGTGGTGAAGGCTTCCCAGTCGATATGAGGATTGTTTTGTCGTCAAGGCTTCCCAGTTGATATGAGGATTGTTTTGTCGTCAAGGTTTCCCAGTTGATATGAGATACCTAATGAGATAGGTACAAAATAAGACATTTTAAAGGGACTTCAAATGAAAGTAGAATTTAATATTCATAGAATAATCTCAGGACACATAAGGAAATCAAAACTAGAATAAGATATCTTGCTGGTCAAGTTGGAAACTTTAAACAGATTATGAAACGAAATGCTCGTTTTGGACATGGTCGTAATAATCTCTAACAGTTTAAACAATAAAATATTTGATCTTCATAAATAAATTCCAAGTCTCTAATATGTTTTGTTCGAAAAGATTGAAACTTTAATATACACGTAGTACTGCGTCCGTTAACTTGTGACATGGCACAGAAATGTTAATACCATGTGAAATTGACTTCAAATGTGTTCTAATAAATTTCAAACACTCAGTTTGGTAGATTTGTCTTATTTTGATACCAAATCCTTTCCTGCCAATCACTTGTATGAATAAAATATTACCTACTCCATTCCAAAAAACTGTGTTCTTGTAGAAAATAATTGGTGGTGATAAGACCACATCGTAGGCGGCATTAAAGTAATCAAAGTTCAGCGATACTAGGAAAGGTTTTGACATTAATTATCACGACCTGGTCCGTATAATGCAGAGCATTCATATTAAGAACAGTTACATTGCATGGATCAGTATCTCCATCGGAACATATGTTACTCTTAACCACGTGAAAGGTTCTTTAGCCTACGTAGCTAATGTTCAACTAAGGCACAGTTATAAGTCTCTCGAGGTTTTATTTTGATAGTTACAGTGGTTGGGTTTTTTTTTTTCCAGGTAAAGAGAACCGAGAGAGCGATACCTAGGTTAAATAGTAGCTGACAATAAGATATTCGAGGTGACTTGGGAAATTCAAAAATATATAATAAAATATTATAAGAGAGAAAAGTACATTCTTAATGCTATTATGGGTAATAACGTCAGTACTTTTGTTGATACGTGTTTCCAAGTGTTGAAAGTTGTTGCGTCAAAGTATCTTCTTTCGTGTTCGATTTCAAAGTCAGATTCCATTGGATAGAACAAAACCTATGTTTAAATCGGATATCAAATATTATTTTGTTATGTTTGTTAGAATGGGATTAATATTTTTATAAACGAGTTAGGCACACAACTTGAGGTTTAAAATGCAGTACACGTACTAAGCATTATAGTTTTGCGCAAAGCCGCTCTGAAGTTAGCAGTAATATACTAGAGAATTTGCTTGCTTGTTTTGAATTTCGTGCAAAGCTATACAAAGACTATCTGCGCTAGCCGTCCCTAATTTAGTTGTGTAAGATTAGGAGGAAGGTAGCTAGTCATCACCACCCACCGCTAACTCTTGGACTACTCTTTTTTTCCGACGTATAGTGGGATTGACCGCAACATTATAATGATCCTACGGCCGAAAGGGCGAGCATGTTTGATGTGTGACTAGAAAAAAGGCAGCTAGTCATCATCACCCACTGCAAATTCTTAGACTATTCTTTTACCGACGAAATGTAGAACTAATCATTCATAAATGTTCATAATTTACTGCGAATCATAAAGACAGGTTCGGTCGATTCTGTTTCGAAACTTCGAAACGAACTGTGAGATTATATGAAACTGGTCTGAGAATACCTATCCTTGGTATAAAGCACTAAATCGAAATATTGTCAATAATGTATTAAAATCGTTAAATAATCGTAAGACTATGAATGAACAAACATGGAAAACCCAAGTATTTTCGATGGAATCCGAATATTGGAAAACTAAGATAGATAATATATATATATTATAATATATATTTTAATATATATCAAAAACTCTGACAAGCTTCCGTTGTTTAGTAACGTTTCTAGGTTGAGCTTGAAAAACCAAATGCAATAAACTGTAAAGAACTATTATTAATTTCTGTCCTTGTTTTTGTATAAATGTTACATACATACAGAGAATCCTGAAATAAGAGCATTAGTATAGCCACAGGCCCGGCATGGCCAGGTGGGTTAAGGCGTAACCTGAGGGTCGCGGGTTTGCATCCCCGTCGCACCAAACATGCTCGCCTTTTCAGCCGTGGGGGCGTTATAACGTGACGGTCAATCCCACTATTCATTAGTAAAAGAGTAGCCCAAGAGTTGGCGGTGGGTGGTGATGACTTCCCTCTAGTCTTACACTGCTAAATTAGGGACGGCTAGCGCAGATAGCCCTTGAGTGGCTTTGCGTGAAATTCAAAAAATAAATAAAAATAAATGAATAGTATAGCCACAAGATATAAATGAACAGAAAAACACACACATATTATGACCAAATATCTTGTAATTAAAATTACCTCGCAACCAGCTGGTGTTTTCTTTTTTATCAGAAAATAAACAAAGAAAAAAATTTTCTTCAGAGTTTAAACAAAATAAAGTTTTAAAAACGTTTACGTCACACGCGATTTAATTTCATGGAAAAGGCAAAATCAGAACGAATTTCCTCTTGCTTTAACTATCGCATTTTCTTTTAATAATGCTTTCCATGATTGTCTTTGCCTTTAAAGAAAATTAAGAACCTACGTAAAACGTGTATTGATCTGATTTTTGACTCTCGTACCACATAGAATTGTGATAGAAAATGAGTCATAGACTCATTTTAAGAAGCAAAGTTCGTCTTTACAATTCAAACAATATTCTAAATATAACATATTTGTAGGTGAAGTTGGGAAAACAATTTTACTTATTTGCCATTAAGTTCAAAGACACCCTGCGAGCTGTTTGCGCTGTGACCATTAAGGCTTTCATAGTAAAGTTTTTAGTCTTATAATCTTTCAGGTTTACTGCTGAGCCATTGGAGGTAAAAGGTACATAAGGGCAAGGAAAACAAGTCATATATTTAATATAGACCGATAGAGGTCGCCCTTCTTTGAACGCAATGACGGCTCAAAAGACACGATCAGGTATGTTTAGTTGCATAAAGTACCTCGAGCCTTCCAGCTGCTCTGAACAATGATGAAATCGTCCCTGTAAAGCACTTCAAAAGGTCAGCATATGAAAATTCTTAATCTATTCATTGGTTTTTGGTTCTAGTTTGCAATAGTCTCTTGTCACTCATATTTTCTGTTTAATAATTTATGGGAAGAAATTGTTTAGAAATTAACTAAATTAATTAATAGTTGTAATTGAAAGAAAATCCAGAGAAAAACTTCATAAACATTTTCTTCAATTAATATTTAATTTTCAATTATTTTTTCTTGTCGTTGTTGAGTCAATTAACGAACAGATTTCTCAGTTTGTCTCCCCTACTTAAAGGACTGATTTGTTGTTTTTTTTTTTGTCACAATGCTACACAATAACCATCCGTGATTTGCCCACCACAGGCATCGGAACTAGAGTTTCAAAATTTTAAGCATTTGTACCTGTCATCTATCTACTAGGTGGTCTACTTAAAGGAAATCGCTGTTAAAATGTGTTTTGAAAAATTCAATGATATACAAGCTTACATTAATATAGTTTTGGTTATATCTAGTGTTATCGAATTTCCTTCATCCTAAGGCAGGAAATAATATTAAGTTGAACAATATCAGTATTTCACAAACATAATACTTATTAAAATGTGTTGAGCTTCCCAACAATACATATTAAGTCAGAGAATGATTAGAGCTTCCCAACAATACATATTAAGTCAGAGAATGATTAGAGCTTCCCAACAATACATATTAAGTCAGAGAATGATTAGAGCTTCCCAACAATACATATTAAGTCAGAGAATGATTAGAGCTTCCCAACAATACATATTAAGTCAGAGAATGATTAGAGCTTCCCAACAATACATATTAAGTCAGAGAATGATTAGAGCTTCCCAACAATACATATTAAGTCAGAGAATGATTAGAGCTTCCCAACAATACATATTAAGTCAGAGAATGATTAGAGCTTCCCAACAATACATATTAAGTCAGAGAATGATTAGAGCTTCCCAACAATACATATTAAGTCAGAGAATGATTAGAGCTTCCCAACAATACATATTAAGTCAGAGAATGATTAGAGCTTCCCAACAATACATATTAAGTCAGAGAATGATTAGAGCTTCCCAACAATACATATTAAGTCAGAGAATGATTAGAGCTTCCCAACAATACATATTAAGTCAGAGAATGATTAGAGCTTCCCAACAATACATATTAAGTCAGAGAATGATTAGAACTTCCCAACAATACATATTAAGTCAGAGAATGATTAGAGCTTCCCAACAATACATATTAAGTCAGAGAATGATTAGAGCTTCCCAACAATACATATTAAGTCAGAGAATGATTAGAGCTTCCCAACAATACATATTAAGTCAGAGAATGATTAGAGCTTCCCAACAATACATATTAAGTCAGAGAATGATTAGAGCTTCCCAACAATACATATTAAGTCAGAGAATGATTAGAGCTTCCCAACAATACATATTAAGTCAGAGAATGATTAGAGCTTCCCAACAATACATATTAAGTCAGAGAATGATTAGAGCTTCCCAACAATACATATTAAGTCAGAGAATGATTAGAGCTTCCCAACAATACATATTAAGTCAGAGAATGATTAGAGCTTCCCAACAATACATATTAAGTCAGAGAATGATTAGAGCTTCCCAACAATACATATTAAGTCAGAGAATGATTAGAGCTTCCCAACAATACATATTAAGTCAGAGAATGATTAGAGCTTCCCAACAATACATATTAAGTCAGAGAATGATTAGAGCTTCCCAACAATACATATTAAGTCAGAGAATGATTAGAGCTTCCCAACAATACATATTAAGTCAGAGAATGATTAGAGCTTCCCAACAATACATATTAAGTCAGAGAATGATTAGAGCTTCCCAACAATACATATTAAGTCAGAGAATGATTAGAGCTTCCCAACAATACATATTAAGTCAGAGAATGATTAGAGCTTCCCAACAATACATATTAAGTCAGAGAATGATTAGAGCTTCCCAACAATACATATTAAGTCAGAGAATGATTAGAGCTTCCCAACAATACATATTAAGTCAGAGAATGATTAGAGCTTCCCAACAATACATATTAAGTCAGAGAATGATTAGAGCTTCCCAACAATACATATTAAGTCAGAGAATGATTAGAGCTTCCCAACAATACATATTAAGTCAGAGAATGATTAGAGCTTCCCAACAATACATATTAAGTCAGAGAATGATTAGAGCTTCCCAACAATACATATTAAGTCAGAGAATGATTAGAGCTTCCCAACAATACATATTAAGTCAGAGAATGATTAGAGCTTCCCAACAATACATATTAAGTCAGAGAATGATTAGAGCTTCCCAACAATACATATTAAGTCAGAGAATGATTAGAGCTTCCCAACAATACATATTAAGTCAGAGAATGATTAGAGCTTCCCAACAATACATATTAAGTCAGAGAATGATTAGAGCTTCCCAACAATACATATTAAGTCAGAGAATGATTAGAGCTTCCCAACAATACATATTAAGTCAGAGAATGATTAGAGCTTCCCAACAATACATATTAAGTCAGAGAATGATTAGAGCTTCCCAACAATACATATTAAGTCAGAGAATGATTAGAGCTTCCCAACAATACATATTAAGTCAGAGAATGATTAGAGCTTCCCAACAATACATATTAAGTCAGAGAATGATTAGAGCTTCCCAACAATACATATTAAGTCAGAGAATGATTAGAGCTTCCCAACAATACATATTAAGTCAGAGAATGATTAGAGCTTCCCAACAATACATATTAAGTCAGAGAATGATTAGAGCTTCCCAACAATACATATTAAGTCAGAGAATGATTAGAGCTTCCCAACAATACATATTAAGTCAGAGAATGATTAGAGCTTCCCAACAATACATATTAAGTCAGAGAATGATTAGAGCTTCCCAACAATACATATTAAGTCAGAGAATGATTAGAGCTTCCCAACAATACATATTAAGTCAGAGAATGATTAGAGCTTCCCAACAATACATATTAAGTCAGAGAATGATTAGAGCTTCCCAACAATACATATTAAGTCAGAGAATGATTAGAGCTTCCCAACAATACATATTAAGTCAGAGAATGATTAGAGCTTCCCAACAATACATATTAAGTCAGAGAATGATTAGAGCTTCCCAACAATACATATTAAGTCAGAGAATGATTAGAGCTTCCCAACAATACATATTAAGTCAGAGAATGATTAGAGCTTCCCAACAATACATATTAAGTCAGAGAATGATTAGAGCTTCCCAACAATACATATTAAGTCAGAGAATGATTAGAGCTTCCCAACAATACATATTAAGTCAGAGAATGATTAGAGCTTCCCAACAATACATATTAAGTCAGAGAATGATTAGAGCTTCCCAACAATACATATTAAGTCAGAGAATGATTAGAGCTTCCCAACAATACATATTAAGTCAGAGAATGATTAGAGCTTCCCAACAATACATATTAAGTCAGAGAATGATTAGAGCTTCCCAACAATACATATTAAGTCAGAGAATGATTAGAGCTTCCCAACAATACATATTAAGTCAGAGAATGATTAGAGCTTCCCAACAATACATATTAAGTCAGAGAATGATTAGAGCTTCCCAACAATACATATTAAGTCAGAGAATGATTAGAGCTTCCCAACAATACATATTAAGTCAGAGAATGATTAGAGCTTCCCAACAATACATATTAAGTCAGAGAATGATTAGAGCTTCCCAACAATACATATTAAGTCAGAGAATGATTAGAGCTTCCCAACAATACATATTAAGTCAGAGAATGATTAGAGCTTCCCAACAATACATATTAAGTCAGAGAATGATTAGAGCTTCCCAACAATACATATTAAGTCAGAGAATGATTAGAGCTTCCCAACAATACATATTAAGTCAGAGAATGATTAGAGCTTCCCAACAATACATATTAAGTCAGAGAATGATTAGAGCTTCCCAACAATACATATTAAGTCAGAGAATGATTAGAGCTTCCCAACAATACATATTAAGTCAGAGAATGATTAGAGCTTCCCAACAATACATATTAAGTCAGAGAATGATTAGAGCTTCCCAACAATACATATTAAGTCAGAGAATGATTAGAGCTTCCCAACAATACATATTAAGTCAGAGAATGATTAGAGCTTCCCAACAATACATATTAAGTCAGAGAATGATTAGAGCTTCCCAACAATACATATTAAGTCAGAGAATGATTAGAGCTTCCCAACAATACATATTAAGTCAGAGAATGATTAGAGCTTCCCAACAATACATATTAAGTCAGAGAATGATTAGAGCTTCCCAACAATACATATTAAGTCAGAGAATGATTAGAGCTTCCCAACAATACATATTAAGTCAGAGAATGATTAGAGCTTCCCAACAATACATATTAAGTCAGAGAATGATTAGAGCTTCCCAACAATACATATTAAGTCAGAGAATGATTAGAGCTTCCCAACAATACATATTAAGTCAGAGAATGATTAGAGCTTCCCAACAATACATATTAAGTCAGAGAATGATTAGAGCTTCCCAACAATACATATTAAGTCAGAGAATGATTAGAGCTTCCCAACAATACATATTAAGTCAGAGAATGATTAGAGCTTCCCAACAATACATATTAAGTCAGAGAATGATTAGAGCTTCCCAACAATACATATTAAGTCAGAGAATGATTAGAGCTTCCCAACAATACATATTAAGTCAGAGAATGATTAGAGCTTCCCAACAATACATATTAAGTCAGAGAATGATTAGAGCTTCCCAACAATACATATTAAGTCAGAGAATGATTAGAGCTTCCCAACAATACATATTAAGTCAGAGAATGATTAGAGCTTCCCAACAATACATATTAAGTCAGAGAATGATTAGAGCTTCCCAACAATACATATTAAGTCAGAGAATGATTAGAGCTTCCCAACAATACATATTAAGTCAGAGAATGATTAGAGCTTCCCAACAATACATATTAAGTCAGAGAATGATTAGAGCTTCCCAACAATACATATTAAGTCAGAGAATGATTAGAGCTTCCCAACAATACATATTAAGTCAGAGAATGATTAGAGCTTCCCAACAATACATATTAAGTCAGAGAATGATTAGAGCTTCCCAACAATACATATTAAGTCAGAGAATGATTAGAGCTTCCCAACAATACATATTAAGTCAGAGAATGATTAGAGCTTCCCAACAATACATATTAAGTCAGAGAATGATTAGAGCTTCCCAACAATACATATTAAGTCAGAGAATGATTAGAGCTTCCCAACAATACATATTAAGTCAGAGAATGATTAGAGCTTCCCAACAATACATATTAAGTCAGAGAATGATTAGAGCTTCCCAACAATACATATTAAGTCAGAGAATGATTAGAGCTTCCCAACAATACATATTAAGTCAGAGAATGATTAGAGCTTCCCAACAATACATATTAAGTCAGAGAATGATTAGAGCTTCCCAACAATACATATTAAGTCAGAGAATGATTAGAGCTTCCCAACAATACATATTAAGTCAGAGAATGATTAGAGCTTCCCAACAATACATATTAAGTCAGAGAATGATTAGAGCTTCCCAACAATACATATTAAGTCAGAGAATGATTAGAGCTTCCCAACAATACATATTAAGTCAGAGAATGATTAGAGCTTCCCAACAATACATATTAAGTCAGAGAATGATTAGAGCTTCCCAACAATACATATTAAGTCAGAGAATGATTAGAGCTTCCCAACAATACATATTAAGTCAGAGAATGATTAGAGCTTCCCAACAATACATATTAAGTCAGAGAATGATTAGAGCTTCCCAACAATACATATTAAGTCAGAGAATGATTAGAGCTTCCCAACAATACATATTAAGTCAGAGAATGATTAGAGCTTCCCAACAATACATATTAAGTCAGAGAATGATTAGAGCTTCCCAACAATACATATTAAGTCAGAGAATGATTAGAGCTTCCCAACAATACATATTAAGTCAGAGAATGATTAGAGCTTCCCAACAATACATATTAAGTCAGAGAATGATTAGAGCTTCCCAACAATACATATTAAGTCAGAGAATGATTAGAGCTTCCCAACAATACATATTAAGTCAGAGAATGATTAGAGCTTCCCAACAATACATATTAAGTCAGAGAATGATTAGAGCTTCCCAACAATACATATTAAGTCAGAGAATGATTAGAGCTTCCCAACAATACATATTAAGTCAGAGAATGATTAGAGCTTCCCAACAATACATATTAAGTCAGAGAATGATTAGAGCTTCCCAACAATACATATTAAGTCAGAGAATGATTAGAGCTTCCCAACAATACATATTAAGTCAGAGAATGATTAGAGCTTCCCAACAATACATATTAAGTCAGAGAATGATTAGAGCTTCCCAACAATACATATTAAGTCAGAGAATGATTAGAGCTTCCCAACAATACATATTAAGTCAGAGAATGATTAGAGCTTCCCAACAATACATATTAAGTCAGAGAATGATTAGAGCTTCCCAACAATACATATTAAGTCAGAGAATGATTAGAGCTTCCCAACAATACATATTAAGTCAGAGAATGATTAGAGCTTCCCAACAATACATATTAAGTCAGAGAATGATTAGAGCTTCCCAACAATACATATTAAGTCAGAGAATGATTAGAGCTTCCCAACAATACATATTAAGTCAGAGAATGATTAGAGCTTCCCAACAATACATATTAAGTCAGAGAATGATTAGAGCTTCCCAACAATACATATTAAGTCAGAGAATGATTAGAGCTTCCCAACAATACATATTAAGTCAGAGAATGATTAGAGCTTCCCAACAATACATATTAAGTCAGAGAATGATTAGAGCTTCCCAACAATACATATTAAGTCAGAGAATGATTAGAGCTTCCCAACAATACATATTAAGTCAGAGAATGATTAGAGCTTCCCAACAATACATATTAAGTCAGAGAATGATTAGAGCTTCCCAACAATACATATTAAGTCAGAGAATGATTAGAGCTTCCCAACAATACATATTAAGTCAGAGAATGATTAGAGCTTCCCAACAATACATATTAAGTCAGAGAATGATTAGAGCTTCCCAACAATACATATTAAGTCAGAGAATGATTAGAGCTTCCCAACAATACATATTAAGTCAGAGAATGATTAGAGCTTCCCAACAATACATATTAAGTCAGAGAATGATTAGAGCTTCCCAACAATACATATTAAGTCAGAGAATGATTAGAGCTTCCCAACAATACATATTAAGTCAGAGAATGATTAGAGCTTCCCAACAATACATATTAAGTCAGAGAATGATTAGAGCTTCCCAACAATACATATTAAGTCAGAGAATGATTAGAGCTTCCCAACAATACATATTAAGTCAGAGAATGATTAGAGCTTCCCAACAATACATATTAAGTCAGAGAATGATTAGAGCTTCCCAACAATACATATTAAGTCAGAGAATGATTAGAGCTTCCCAACAATACATATTAAGTCAGAGAATGATTAGAGCTTCCCAACAATACATATTAAGTCAGAGAATGATTAGAGCTTCCCAACAATACATATTAAGTCAGAGAATGATTAGAGCTTCCCAACAATACATATTAAGTCAGAGAATGATTAGAGCTTCCCAACAATACATATTAAGTCAGAGAATGATTAGAGCTTCCCAACAATACATATTAAGTCAGAGAATGATTAGAGCTTCCCAACAATACATATTAAGTCAGAGAATGATTAGAGCTTCCCAACAATACATATTAAGTCAGAGAATGATTAGAGCTTCCCAACAATACATATTAAGTCAGAGAATGATTAGAGCTTCCCAACAATACATATTAAGTCAGAGAATGATTAGAGCTTCCCAACAATACATATTAAGTCAGAGAATGATTAGAGCTTCCCAACAATACATATTAAGTCAGAGAATGATTAGAGCTTCCCAACAATACATATTAAGTCAGAGAATGATTAGAGCTTCCCAACAATACATATTAAGTCAGAGAATGATTAGAGCTTCCCAACAATACATATTAAGTCAGAGAATGATTAGAGCTTCCCAACAATACATATTAAGTCAGAGAATGATTAGAGCTTCCCAACAATACATATTAAGTCAGAGAATGATTAGAGCTTCCCAACAATACATATTAAGTCAGAGAATGATTAGAGCTTCCCAACAATACATATTAAGTCAGAGAATGATTAGAGCTTCCCAACAATACATATTAAGTCAGAGAATGATTAGAGCTTCCCAACAATACATATTAAGTCAGAGAATGATTAGAGCTTCCCAACAATACATATTAAGTCAGAGAATGATTAGAGCTTCCCAACAATACATATTAAGTCAGAGAATGATTAGAGCTTCCCAACAATACATATTAAGTCAGAGAATGATTAGAGCTTCCCAACAATACATATTAAGTCAGAGAATGATTAGAGCTTCCCAACAATACATATTAAGTCAGAGAATGAGAGCTTCCCAACAATACATATTAAGTCAGAGAATGATTAGAGCTTCCCAACAATACATATTAAGTCAGAGAATGATTAGAGCTTCCCAACAATACATATTAAGTCAGAGAATGATTAGAGCTTCCCAACAATACATATTAAGTCAGAGAATGATTAGAGCTTCCCAACAATACATATTAAGTCAGAGAATGATTAGAGCTTCCCAACAATACATATTAAGTCAGAGAATGATTAGAGCTTCCCAACAATACATATTAAGTCAGAGAATGATTAGAGCTTCCCAACAATACATATTAAGTCAGAGAATGATTAGAGCTTCCCAACAATACATATTAAGTCAGAGAATGATTAGAGCTTCCCAACAATACATATTAAGTCAGAGAATGATTAGAGCTTCCCAACAATACATATTAAGTCAGAGAATGATTAGAGCTTCCCAACAATACATATTAAGTCAGAGAATGATTAGAGCTTCCCAACAATACATATTAAGTCAGAGAATGATTAGAGCTTCCCAACAATACATATTAAGTCAGAGAATGATTAGAGCTTCCCAACAATACATATTAAGTCAGAGAATGATTAGAGCTTCCCAACAATACATATTAAGTCAGAGAATGATTAGAGCTTCCCAACAATACATATTAAGTCAGAGAATGATTAGAGCTTCCCAACAATACATATTAAGTCAGAGAATGATTAGAGCTTCCCAACAATACATATTAAGTCAGAGAATGATTAGAGCTTCCCAACAATACATATTAAGTCAGAGAATGATTAGAGCTTCCCAACAATACATATTAAGTCAGAGAATGATTAGAGCTTCCCAACAATACATATTAAGTCAGAGAATGATTAGAGCTTCCCAACAATACATATTAAGTCAGAGAATGATTAGAGCTTCCCAACAATACATATTAAGTCAGAGAATGATTAGAGCTTCCCAACAATACATATTAAGTCAGAGAATGATTAGAGCTTCCCAACAATACATATTAAGTCAGAGAATGATTAGAGCTTCCCAACAATACATATTAAGTCAGAGAATGATTAGAGCTTCCCAACAATACATATTAAGTCAGAGAATGATTAGAGCTTCCCAACAATACATATTAAGTCAGAGAATGATTAGAGCTTCCCAACAATACATATTAAGTCAGAGAATGATTAGAGCTTCCCAACAATACATATTAAGTCAGAGAATGATTAGAGCTTCCCAACAATACATATTAAGTCAGAGAATGATTAGAGCTTCCCAACAATACATATTAAGTCAGAGAATGATTAGAGCTTCCCAACAATACATATTAAGTCAGAGAATGATTAGAGCTTCCCAACAATACATATTAAGTCAGAGAATGATTAGAGCTTCCCAACAATACATATTAAGTCAGAGAATGATTAGAGCTTCCCAACAATACATATTAAGTCAGAGAATGATTAGAGCTTCCCAACAATACATATTAAGTCAGAGAATGATTAGAGCTTCCCAACAATACATATTAAGTCAGAGAATGATTAGAGCTTCCCAACAATACATATTAAGTCAGAGAATGATTAGAGCTTCCCAACAATACATATTAAGTCAGAGAATGATTAGAGCTTCCCAACAATACATATTAAGTCAGAGAATGATTAGAGCTTCCCAACAATACATATTAAGTCAGAGAATGATTAGAGCTTCCCAACAATACATATTAAGTCAGAGAATGATTAGAGCTTCCCAACAATACATATTAAGTCAGAGAATGATTAGAGCTTCCCAACAATACATATTAAGTCAGAGAATGATTAGAGCTTCCCAACAATACATATTAAGTCAGAGAATGATTAGAGCTTCCCAACAATACATATTAAGTCAGAGAATGATTAGAGCTTCCCAACAATACATATTAAGTCAGAGAATGATTAGAGCTTCCCAACAATACATATTAAGTCAGAGAATGATTAGAGCTTCCCAACAATACATATTAAGTCAGAGAATGATTAGAGCTTCCCAACAATACATATTAAGTCAGAGAATGATTAGAGCTTCCCAACAATACATATTAAGTCAGAGAATGATTAGAGCTTCCCAACAATACATATTAAGTCAGAGAATGATTAGAGCTTCCCAACAATACATATTAAGTCAGAGAATGATTAGAGCTTCCCAACAATACATATTAAGTCAGAGAATGATTAGAGCTTCCCAACAATACATATTAAGTCAGAGAATGATTAGAGCTTCCCAACAATACATATTAAGTCAGAGAATGATTAGAGCTTCCCAACAATACATATTAAGTCAGAGAATGATTAGAGCTTCCCAACAATACATATTAAGTCAGAGAATGATTAGAGCTTCCCAACAATACATATTAAGTCAGAGAATGATTAGAGCTTCCCAACAATACATATTAAGTCAGAGAATGATTAGAGCTTCCCAACAATACATATTAAGTCAGAGAATGATTAGAGCTTCCCAACAATACATATTAAGTCAGAGAATGATTAGAGCTTCCCAACAATACATATTAAGTCAGAGAATGATTAGAGCTTCCCAACAATACATATTAAGTCAGAGAATGATTAGAGCTTCCCAACAATACATATTAAGTCAGAGAATGATTAGAGCTTCCCAACAATACATATTAAGTCAGAGAATGATTAGAGCTTCCCAACAATACATATTAAGTCAGAGAATGATTAGAGCTTCCCAACAATACATATTAAGTCAGAGAATGATTAGAGCTTCCCAACAATACATATTAAGTCAGAGAATGATTAGAGCTTCCCAACAATACATATTAAGTCAGAGAATGATTAGAGCTTCCCAACAATACATATTAAGTCAGAGAATGATTAGAGCTTCCCAACAATACATATTAAGTCAGAGAATGATTAGAGCTTCCCAACAATACATATTAAGTCAGAGAATGATTAGAGCTTCCCAACAATACATATTAAGTCAGAGAATGATTAGAGCTTCCCAACAATACATATTAAGTCAGAGAATGATTAGAGCTTCCCAACAATACATATTAAGTCAGAGAATGATTAGAGCTTCCCAACAATACATATTAAGTCAGAGAATGATTAGAGCTTCCCAACAATACATATTAAGTCAGAGAATGATTAGAGCTTCCCAACAATACATATTAAGTCAGAGAATGATTAGAGCTTCCCAACAATACATATTAAGTCAGAGAATGATTAGAGCTTCCCAACAATACATATTAAGTCAGAGAATGATTAGAGCTTCCCAACAATA
Organism: Tachypleus tridentatus; assembly: GCF_004210375.1. Lineage (NCBI taxonomy): Eukaryota > Metazoa > Arthropoda > Merostomata > Xiphosura > Limulidae > Tachypleus > Tachypleus tridentatus. The sequence goes on from NC_134834.1 coordinate 95,766,994, forward strand.
CATATTAAGTCAGAGAATGATTAGAGCTTCCCAACAATACATATTAAGTCAGAGAATGATTAGAGCTTCCCAACAATACATATTAAGTCAGAGAATGATTAGAGCTTCCCAACAATACATATTAAGTCAGAGAATGATTAGAGCTTCCCAACAATACATATTAAGTCAGAGAATGATTAGAGCTTCCCAACAATACATATTAAGTCAGAGAATGATTAGAGCTTCCCAACAATACATATTAAGTCAGAGAATGATTAGAGCTTCCCAACAATACATATTAAGTCAGAGAATGATTAGAGCTTCCCAACAATACATATTAAGTCAGAGAATGATTAGAGCTTCCCAACAATACATATTAAGTCAGAGAATGATTAGAGCTTCCCAACAATACATATTAAGTCAGAGAATGATTAGAGCTTCCCAACAATACATATTAAGTCAGAGAATGATTAGAGCTTCCCAACAATACATATTAAGTCAGAGAATGATTAGAGCTTCCCAACAATACATATTAAGTCAGAGAATGATTAGAGCTTCCCAACAATACATATTAAGTCAGAGAATGATTAGAGCTTCCCAACAATACATATTAAGTCAGAGAATGATTAGAGCTTCCCAACAATACATATTAAGTCAGAGAATGATTAGAGCTTCCCAACAATACATATTAAGTCAGAGAATGATTAGAGCTTCCCAACAATACATATTAAGTCAGAGAATGATTAGAGCTTCCCAACAATACATATTAAGTCAGAGAATGATTAGAGCTTCCCAACAATACATATTAAGTCAGAGAATGATTAGAGCTTCCCAACAATACATATTAAGTCAGAGAATGATTAGAGCTTCCCAACAATACATATTAAGTCAGAGAATGATTAGAGCTTCCCAACAATACATATTAAGTCAGAGAATGATTAGAGCTTCCCAACAATACATATTAAGTCAGAAAATGATTATATATTCATACAAACCGTGCACATCATCGCTACAAACTGTAAAATACTTAAAAATTATCCAATATTTGTAGAAACAAAATTTTACCCCTTAGAAGTAGGTGATTTTGTTGACTATTTAAGTATACCTTTATCAAATAAACATATTTTCTGCCAGTTAGTTTCGACCTAAAGATAAACAACAGGCTATGTTTTTAAGTATAACCTAGTTTGCTATGAGTAAGTCACAAATAGAACCATTCAGTGCTTTAAACAATAGATTTTATATCAGTAGTAAGTGCTTTTTATTTTCTAATTTCTTCGTAGTGAGATTTTCTTTGATATTTCGAGCGTGTAATTTATAGAACAAAATCTTATCTCACTACTATTTATCGTGTAATAAAGTAAAACTTGATTTATTACTAAAGACAAATACATTTTATAACTTTCAAATTGCTTTAGTAATTGTCTTTTTCTATATCTCAATAATTATTTAATAAAAAGATCACTTAAACATTAATGTTTTTAAATTAATATTCTGTGTTACTCAAATCTGTCTTATTGAATGAGTATCTCTGAGTTCAATTCTTTAAAGTCCTACTTTTGATTATATTAAGATTACTGTGTGTGTGTTTTCTTATAGCAAAGCCACATCGGGTATCTGCTGAGTTCACCGAGGGTAATCGAACCCCTGATTTTAGCGCTGTAAATCCGTAGACTTACCGCTGTACCAGCAGGGGACATTAAGGTTACTAGATACATAAATCACCACTGGAAACAAAAGCCTTATCAACGTCTGATAGACAAGCCTAGCATATTAGAGTAGACAAACGTTTCTAGCTTCTGCGACAGTATTAGAATTAGTTATTTACCGTATAAATCTACAAAAATATTTAGACCGTTAAACGTGTTTTTAATTACCCATACCATCATACAAATAAATGAACAAATTTTGTAAATAAAAGTAAAACACTTAATAGATGTATGTACGCGTATTAAATAAATTATATTATGGTAACATTGGATAGAGAGTGCTTTCTGATTTTATAAAAAAACTTTTAACAAAAGTATGTATACATATATATAATTATATATATTGTTATATACATAAAGAGGTATATATATAATTTTAGTAACTTTCATTTTTTGCTATTTGTAATTACGTAAGTATATATCTTCAATGTAAATTATTAATACAGTTTTACGGAAATCAAGGTATATTGAATGTATCTTATAAAACCGTTGTTTTTATAAGAAACGCATCAACCTTCCTAGTATTATATGATTAATGAGGAAAATAACTATTATATTATTATTAATAGCATATCTTATATTATTATTAATAGTATATATTATATTATTATTAATAGATAACTATTATATGAGTATTATTATTATTAATAGTACATATTATGATTTTCGAAAACATTATCTATTTTGACCCCCGCTCTCTGAAGCTTAGTGTTGTATTATATTACATTAAGTTTTTTTGAACTGATAAGTTATGCTTTCAGTTATGGTAATGATAAAAATATCTTAGAGCTATTTGTTTTAAATCTAATATCCATCATATCTCACTCTTTGATATGTTTCAGTGATTTTAATAGACTGGATTTTGATGACTTTGAATATTTTAATGGAATAGATTATATTGACATTTAATAGTCAATGTAATGGACGTTACTGGCTATGAGTTCATAGATTCTTACGCAATGAAACTTTGAAGTGTGTTCTCCTATTGTATATCGCTTTACATTAAGCTATATGTTTTTTATATATAACTAGAGTTTCACCGTGATTTTCAAGCTACCTACTTATATAAAAACTAATGTTCAACCCACTGATGTAAGAATAGTTAATTAAATACACTTTTTAAACTTTTTAACTTCTACGTACGAGATTAGTATGAGTTTACGAAGCGTATTAGAAAGCACAGTATTGTCAGACGGGTGCTTTTAACGCTAATGTCAATTTCTGGCTATTTATAGATTAAAATTATAGCCGAAACTAACTAAATCCACCAGTAAATGCAATGAGAATTATCAAATGTATTGGAGAATAAAACCAGAAGAAACTGGGTAATCTAATTTTTAGAAAATGTGATTTAATAACTAGTTTATTGGTGCTTAATGGTATTGGTTTAATGAAAATGTTTCTTTATTTTGACCTTTTCTTTTAACAAAGTTCTCCCTAATCCCGGCACAGCGGCATGTCTGCGGACTTACAAAGCGAGAATTCGGGTTTCGATACTCGTGGTGGGCAGAACATAGATAACCCATTTTACAACCTCGTCTCTAATTACAAAGAAACAATCAAATACCTGAACGATACCATTCTTATGCCCTCCCTCCCCTTCATTAGCACAGGGGAACGTCTGTAAACTTACAACGTTAGAAACTGGCTCCAGATACTCCTGATGGGCAGAGCACATATAGCCCATTGTGTAGCTATGTGTTTAACTTACAAGAAGGATTGTGTCGTCACGACGGTCCCCAATATTAATCTCATAAACTAGATTGCATACTCTTATTGAACAGAACAGAACAATCGAGCATGACTGTAGCTTTTATAGAGTGTTCACAAGCACGAAGTGCGGAGCGCTTTTTATCCATCGACTGAGAGCAAATATAAATCATCGAATTCACGGTCACTAAGACACCACGTTCAGTACAAAAATCACTGAATTAATACAATTTCTGATGTTTTTTAGTGTTTAAAAGTTCTCATATCATCAGGTCTTCCTTTCGGTTCCAGCCCAAAACGGCTCCTGACGAGCGTGCAGACACTTATATTTTATTAACCAAAAAGAGCAGAACTAATCTAATTTTGTTACCAATTGATATCAAATAAGAAAATCGTTAAAATAACTTCATATTGTAAAAGTGGTCACTATGAAGTCTGATAAATATTCATTTTTCTGTATTGTGTCAACGTTATCATTGAGAAGTCATATAATCCAATATACAGTTCACATTATCTAAAATCAGATAAACACGTGCCGAATTGTCTCATTTGTATGTATATATGTATGTATACACGATGAAATTAACTACTTTTGAACATTAGTTTTAAACTGTGTATTGCATAACTTAATCCCAATCGAGCCCCTCGCTGGTACAGCAATAAGTCTACGGATTTACAACGCTAAAATCAGGGTGTCGGTTCCCCTCGGTGGGCTCAGCAGATAGCCCTGTGTGGCTTTGCTATATGAAAACACATACACATATCTATCGAAATTATTACAATAAAATTCCAGTTTTACAACAGTTGGTTGTGAGAAGTCCAAAAAATAAGGTAAATAATAACTATAAGTGTTTTGATTGGAACTATAGTTGGCAGATAATAAGATAATTATTTTTTATAAGCCGTACTATAAACTACATCGAGAGCTCTAGATGCTTTGCTGAACAATTTATAACTAAACTTGATCGAAACGCTAATAACAAAATAAAATATACAGAAGGAATGATAGAGCGTATAAGAGTTTTAATATTACAGAATTCACTCAATACAATCAAACTACATTGAATTTCAGTAAGAATATACAGTATCTGGAATATAAAATGCTCGACAATTCTTTTTGCTTCAATACGATAAGAATTCGCAATTCGAAAGGTACTTATTTCATGGAAAAAAGTAAACCATAGGTTACTTTCTTCCCGCACACATAAATAAATATATGTACATAGTGTTTACACTTTTTGTCAGTAATTATTGTTGTAAAATTACAATTAAAATCAAAGTCTAAGGCAAACATTCTCAATCGTTTTCGTTAAACTTATTGAATGATTGAACCGAAGGTAAAAAGACTTGTTAGTTTTTGATGTATCATGTACGGGTATAAATTAAAAAATGGAAGTCTGTCCGCCACGTTACAGCATTTATTGCGACGTGTTAACTCCACAGTTAATGCAGTTTTACGTTTATATTCGGAGAAAAAAATGATACGTTGAAGTTACAGTAAGTTATATCAAGTCGTAATGTAGAAACAGTTGGTAAAACTGACTTCTATATATCCCACAAAATAGGAATACCAGCTCTTGAAATAACACACGTAAAATAATTTGAAATTATAGCCATATGTTGTTATTTGTTATTAAGCACAAATCCACATAAAGGGCTATCTGTGATCTGTCAACTACTGGTATCGAAACTAGATTTCTAGCAGTATAAGTACACAGAGATACCACTGTGCCATAGGGGGCAGGCTACAGTCTTATCAGATACGAGTTAGGTCTGAAATCAGGGCACAATAATAATATAATTACTATAACGTAAAGTTTAGTAACGTATTATAAATAAAAAATAAATGTTTTCATAATCTCATCGAGTCGAGTTGAAAATACTTTAAAACAAAACAAGCTTAATAGAAACTTGTTACATTTAGTTTAATATAGTTAAATATTGGAACGTGACTAAAAGGTATTTGAGCTTTCTATAAACGCTATTTATTTGTTGTAGGCTTTCGCTTTTAAAAAGTAGTCCAGATTCTAAAAAAAAAGTTTATAATGAAAATAACTCAATCACTAAATATATATTTCGTCTTTAAAACTAAATGGAACTAGTGAGTTCAATATACGAAACAACCGGTGCAGTTTTTAAATAATTGTTGGAGCCAATCAACTAGGTGTTTTGTTGATTCAAGAAGAAAGTAAAAAGGGGTAAACACTGGTTTTGATACAAATAAGGTTATATAAATTGTTCATTACTGTAAAACTGTTAGTTGGTGAAGACTGGATTTGATTACCACTTGACAACCTCTTTTAGAATTAGGGACACGGCTAGTGAATTTGAGTGAATATTTAGGGCATCCACTCCGAGTGTTGCTATCCTGAGGCGGGTGTCCCTCAAGGAGGAGTACTTAGCCCCATCCTCTTTATCATGTATGTCAGTGTATACCTCTCAAAGACCCAAACCAGTCCGCAATTGATGTTGAATTCTGGAAGATTGTCCCAAACCCAATAACAGTAACATACAACTATTAGTAAACGAAATAGAATTGTACTGCGAAAAAAATGCACAATTAAAATTGATGAGAACAGAACACCAAGATCTACGTTGAACCTGATTCAGGTCATGGACCAAGTCTTGAAGAAGAATAATATAATGTGTAAGTCGTATTTTATTTTTACACCATATTTCATAATTATGCTCAGTTTACTCTGAATTAAATAAAACGGACCTTATTGTTTGTTTTGGAATTTCGCACAAAGCTACTCGAGGGCTATCTGTGCTAGCCGTCCCTAATTTAGCAATGTAAGACTAGAGGGAAGGCAGCTAGTCATCACCACCCACCGCTAACTCTTGGGCTACTCTTTTACCAACGAATAGTGGGATTGACCGTCACATTATAACGCCCCCCACGGCTGATAGGGCGAGCATATTTGGCGCGACGGGGATGCGAACCCGCGACCCTAAGATTACGAGTCGCACGCCTTAACACGCTTGGCCATGCCGGGCCGGACCTTATTGGACATAAGTAAGATTCATTTATTTAAATGAAAATATTACAAGTTATTTTCGGTTCATATTTTGTACAAGGTTTTTTACTGCAAATGTTTCTTGTTGCTATCTTTTGTCAAAGGATTAGTTGTTGTTGTTGTTTTGAATTAAGTACAAAGTTACATAATGGGATATCTGTACTCTGCAAACCACGGGTATCGAAACCCGGTTTTTAGCGTTGTAAGTCCGCAGATATACCGCTGAGCCACTGGGGAGCTGAAGGATTAGTACAAGCTACTTTAATTTTTGACATCTCGATGTTACTAATATATGGCTGCAGTTCTGCTATGATACAAAGTACTAAAGTGAAGTGCTTCTTACATATCTTTACATGGATCTTCAGCGAGAGGCCCGGCATGGCCAAGCGTGTTCAGGCGTGCGACTCGTAATCTGAGGATCGGGGTTCGCATCCCCGTCACGCCAAACATGCTCGCCCTTTCAGCCGTGGGGGGCGTTATATTGTAACGGTCAATCCCACTATTCGTTGGTACAAGAATAGCCCAAGAGTTGGCGGTGGGTGGTGATGACTAGCTGCCTTCCCTCTAGTCTTACACTACTAAATTTTCAGCGAGATACTATCTTTCAAGATACATAAAAAGACAGAGTGGTAATCACTAACCCTAAAAATATAAATCAGTTTTACTTTACTTGTACTAAATTAGTAGCGAAACAGATATTATAAAAATATAGTGTTGAAATCTACGTCTTTAATCCTGCTTTTAGACTCAAGTCATTTAAATAAGTTTAATAGAAGTTTAATAGTGATACCAACTTTCCAATAAAAGATAAAAGATATTGACTTTGTACGTACACGTGTGTATATAAATTGTATTTTAAAGATACTTTTGTACCAATTCGTACTTCGAAAAGAAAGTTCCTTGGTTATATAATTTTGTTTGTTTATTTGCTTGAGGACTACCTGCGTTAGCTAATTTTTAGAAGTGATTGGATGGAAACACCACCCGACACCTGCTATTAGTTGGTAAAGAGTAACCAATGTGTTAGCGTCAGGTGGTGTTTATTAGCTGTAATTTGAACTAAATATAGCATTCTAACACCTCTATTGTTGAAAGGATTAAAATGTTCCACTGAGGGATTCTAACCCACAACTCACACGTTCGAAGAGGGTATTTTAATTACCTGACCAAGATAAGCCTGTGTTATGTACACTACACTGTCTTTACAAACGAAATAATATAATAATTGTTTTCATAAACTTAGTAGGATACGTTGTATTATGTGTATTAATATATAGATATGGTTCATAATGTTTACAGTTTCGTATCTTTGTATATTTTCAAACAAATTGTGTGGTTTATATTTAAGTTTGTCACAATGACCCTCAAGCGTCATTGATATATTTATGACTATTGCATTAAATTATAGTTAGAATGAATATAGCAAATGGTATTTCCTGGTGTGTGCAGTTTTATTCTTTAATTTTTAACACATTAATAAAGAGCAATTCTACTATCTTGAGTCCCCGCTGGTGCAGTGCTAAGTCCAGGGATTTACAACACTAAATTCAGGGGTTCGATTTTCCTCGGTGGACTCAGCAGATAGCCCGATGTGGCTTTGCTATAAGAAGAACAAACTACCTTGAGTCCCCCAGTGCTTCAACAGTATGTCTGCGGACTTGAAACGCTAAAAACCGGGTTTCGATACCCGTGGTGGGCAGAGCACAGATAGCCAATTGTGTAGCTTTGTGCTTAATTCGAAACAACAACAACACTACCTTGAAGGAGGTTCCATTGAATAGTGATTATGTCAGTATTTTGATAAAAGCACATATCATAGCTTTCAGATTATTTTAGAATAAATATGTTCATCTAATGGCAGAATTCTTCAAATTATTGACAGAAGTCTTTTTCTTTAAAGTAGAGACACCTTGTGAGAAATACATTCTCTATAAACATAGCAGCCTTATTGTTAGAGAAGTCTATTTATTAAAATTTCTTTGCTTTTTTTTTTAGTTAATCACAAAATTACGTAATGGGCTATCTGTGCTTTGTCCACAACAGGTATCGAAACCCGATTGTTAGTATTATAACTCCGCGGGTATACCGTTGTACCACTGGGGGAGAGTTCATCTTGAGTAGTTGATTTTTAACCCATAACGTGCCCCCCCAGTGGCTCAGCGGTATGTCTGCGGGCTCACTACATCAGAAACCGGGTTCCGATACCCGTGGCGGGCAGAACACTGATAGCCAATTGTGTAGCTTTGTGCTTAATTCAAAACAACAACCCACAACTTACAACCAGGATTCTCTAAGATAACAAAATAAAAGTGCCTTTAGAAGTAATCACAACTAATTCCTGGATTAACTTTACCTATACTCAACATCTTACTACAATCAACAAACTCAGTTTCTTAGCGTTCTTAAGTATTATATATTATTCTTGACGCTACAACCACATTCTTTTATGTAATTTCAACCAAGTTACTTATACCACAAACCTTCCAAATGCTTTTCTTTAAAGTTTTGTTTGTTGTTTTCAAATTTCACGCAAAATTACACGCTAGCCGTCCCTAATTCAGTGATGAATAACTAAAGGGAAAGCAGCCAGTCATGATCACCCACTGCCAGCTTTAGGTTACTCTTTTACCAACGAATAGTGGGATTAACTGTTATGTTATAACGACCCCATGGCTAAAAGGGCAAACATGTTTGATACATGCATCATAATCACCTTACCAGGTCAGGTCACTCCATTTTCAAAGTTCAAAATGTTGGATCTCAATTAATTTTTCTTCTCTCTCTCTCTGAAGAAATAATTCCAAGCTGCAGAACTGAGTTTCCAGAAAGATTCTAAAGAAGTTCCGAGACAGATGCTTTAAGAGTTCTGCAGTTCTACTACGAATATTAAATGGACAGAGGTACTTATAATTGTGAACTTAACTGCGTCATACCTTACACCTAAAGATGTCTTTTCTTTCGTACTTGGTTGAAGAAGACATTACCGAATGAGCAATCATCACTAAAACAATATCAAATGTCATATTTTTTATCATTTATTGTTAATAATTGTTAATTTAGATACCAGACAAATTTTCTTCAGATTCAAGAAACAATTGATCAAAATCAAATCACAACTGTTATTGATATTTAATATTGTGAATAAGTGTATATGTCATATAGCCCTCGGAAGAATGAAAGGTTTGGTTTTGAATTTCGCGCAAAGCTACAAGAGAGCTATCTGCGCTAGCCGTCCCTAGTTTAGCAGTGTAAGACTAGAGGGAAGGCATCACCATTCATCACCAACTCTCGGGCTACTCTTTTACCAACGAATAGTGGGAATGACCGTCACATTATAACACCCCCACGGCTGAAAGGGCGAGCATGTTTGGTGCGACGTGATTCGAACCCGCGACTCTTGGATTACGAGTCGAAAGCCTTAACCCACCTGGCCATGCCGGGCCTAAACAAAGATAGAAAGAAAGGTGAAAACGACCATTAGAGAATAAGTTAGGAGAAGTGTTTTGTAGTTAACTGCAAAACTTCATAATGCGCTAGGAATTAACCTCACCAACTGATGGGATTGACCATAACGTTGTAACGTCCCTACGGTTGAAAGGGCGAGCATGTTTAGTATGACAGAATTCGAACCCGCGAACCTCGGGTAAAGGTAAGTCCAAAGACATTCAACGCTATAAACTGGGTTTCGATACCCCTGGTGAGCTCAGAACACATAGCCTGATGTGTAGCTCTGTACTTGTACAAATAAGTCATAAAAATAAATATATAAATCATAAATCCAGAGATAAAGAAAAGCAACCGGAAGAGAAAAGGTTTTCTTATCGTACGAGTGTATAAATTGTGTCTCGTTAAGTCTTTCTTGTTGCCTTTGATATTGCTTCATTGAACGTCAAACAGTACTTGCTTACGTTCGTTTCGCTTACGTCTCCGTTGTATCTCGCATGGCTTACAATACTAAGCTTTGTGCTTGATAACGAACACGGCCCGGCATGGCTAATTGTGTTAAGGCGTGCGACTCGTAATCTGAGGGTCGCGGGTTCGCATCCCGGTCGCGCTAAACATGCTCGCCCTTTCAACCGTGGGGGCGTTATAATGTGATGGTCATTCCCACTATTCGTTGGTAAAAGAGTAGCCCAAGAGTTGGCGGTGGGTGGTGATGAGTAGCTGCCTTCCCTCTAGTCCTGCACTGCAAGATTAGGGACGGCTAGCACAGATAGCCCTCGAGTAGCTTTGCGCAAAATTCGAACCGAATCAAACATGGCCATGTCGGACTCTTATTTTTTGTATACTTTTACTTGTGTTAGAATATTTTGACTTGCCGAAAATCATTACAACTCTAGCTTATCGGATACTATAATAAACTTCTTACCTTCCCCTCGTCAGGTTCCTTTGAGCTGAAAAATACAACATGGACGACTACATAACGGTAGACATGGAAGAAACAGAACTAGTCGATTACAACTGCAGTCACTCGTGGAATAACTCAGCAACAGCGTTTTCGTCTATTTTCAACAAGTGTGAGAAAGCAGCTCTGATCGTTGCTTACAGTTTCGTATTCTGTTGTTGCGTGTTTGGTAAGCAACTTGTTTCTCATTGAGAGCGTTTTAATCATTATTACCCATCATAAGGGTTTTATTTAAATACAGTTTTGCCGACTGATTGTTCGTTTGATTGATGAAGTCAAAAAGTTACTCACAGTAAGTTTAAAACTCTATAACCACTCAGGTGACACATTATAGGATCACTCTCGCTAAATTGTAACACTGCTGGACGCATTCAAAATGGTCAGTGGACAAAGGGAAGTGAAAATATGACGTATTGTAGTCTTTCAAATCTACAAGATATCTGTGGATCGTAAGAATATTTTTCTAATGTTTATGGAGATTCTTACTCGAATATCCTATTAATTATTATTTTTTCGCTGAAGCAACGCAGAAAATTAAGAGTCTTCCTTACTATAACGAGTAAATTCATAACGTGTAAAAATATTAAAAGCACACAACAAGTACACAAAAGCTTGTAAACTGTATCACAATGAAAATTAAACAACAAGTGTTCCAGACCTTAAATGTATTAAAATGTTTCGTGATCCATAAACTTTAATTATTTACTGAATATATTATAATAAACGTCTTACTGGCGAAAGATTTACCAAAAAAATAATTATCTCAGACTTTTTATTACTTATTTGAAAATTCCTTTGTAATTATTTATAATCTGCTTCCCATTTAGGAACAAATCAAATCATAATATGAGGGTCGCTAGTTCGAATCCCCGTCACACTAAACATGTTTTCCCTTTCAGCCGTGGGGGCATTATAATTACGGTTTATCCCAATATTCGTTGATAAAAGAGTAGCTCAAGAGTTGGCAGTGAGTGGTGATGACTAGCTGCCTTTCCTCTAGTCTTATATTGCAAAATTAGGGAAGGTTAGCACAGATAGCTCTCGTGTAGCTTTGCACGAAATTCAAAACAAACGAAACGAAACAAATGCAACGTGGTAAAAAATAACGTTTCAGATTTTTTGTGATTGCTTATTCTATTATCCATACAACATATAATCATTTGAAAAGCTATCCTTCGCTTTTTGTTGTTTTTAAACAAAATAAAACATACCCTAGAATTTGGTTTCAACTAGAATCGAAAAGTATTTGATGACCGTTAAGAAACACATTGAAATTTCTTTTCAAATTTAAGTCTTGTTGCTATGTTCTAAATAATTCTGTAAATAATCCATTAATTTAAAACAACTTCCAGCTTCCTTATATATGTAAAAAAAAAACGGCTGGTATGAGTGGAGAATGCACTATGTAGAGGAGCGAACAACGTTTCGACCTTAATCGACCTGACAATGACCGAAGAAGGTCGAAACGCTGTTCGCTCCTCTGCATAATGCTTTCTCTACCCATATCAGCCGTTTTTTACATATATAATTTTCTTTACAAGTGGGTTTCTCATCATCATGGATTATTATTCCAGCTTCGTTGCATAAGTATTGTATCCAGTTAGTTACTTTTTTACAGCTAAACTTACAAACGCGTATTCTAGATCTAACTTAGTATGTAATTTTAACGATATTTTGAACGTAACGTAACACCTGTAAGTAGAATAATAACGTACATCAAGTAGAAACTTTGTAAAATGATTTTACTTTACTCACACCAGTTGTTCTTCATGCTTCCATCAACGTATCTATTGTAAATTTATGTGTACAAGTAGTTTAAATGAAAAAAAAATTCAAATGCGTTAAACACTTAATATAATTTGTTAATTTTTGTTATTTTTAATTTTGCGCAAAACTACACGAGGGCTAGTTGCGCTAACAGTCCCTAATTTAGCAGTGAAAGACAAGATGGAAGGCAGCTAGTCATCACCACCCACCGCCAACTCTTAGGCTACTCTTTTGCCAACGAATTGTGGGATTGACCGTCACATTATAACGCCCTTACCGCTGGGAGGGCGAGCATGTTTGGTGCGACCGGGATTCGAACTCGTGACCCTCGGATTACGAGTCGAACGCCCTAACCCACCTGGCCATGCCGGGCCCTCACTTAGTATAAATCACACTTCTGGGTTTCAAACAGAGTACTATAATGGAACTTTAAACAAAGTTTACCGGTGATGCTGGAAGTTGTGAATTCACTGATTGAAAGTTTTGAAAAATTGTTAGAATGTATAAGTTATATAATTATCTTACTTGTAGGCCCAGCATGGCCAAGCGTGTTAAGGCGATCGACTCGTAATCCGAGGGTTGCGGGTTCGAATCCCGATCGCAGCAAACATGCTCGCCCTCCCAGCGGTGGGGGCGTTATAATGTGACGGTCAATCCCACTATTCGTTGACAAAAGAGTAGCCCAAGAGTTGGCGGTGGGTGGTGATTACTAGCTGCCTTCCCTCTAGTCTTTCACTGCTAAATTAGGAATGGCTGGCGCAGATAGCCCTCGAGTAGCTTTGCGCGAAACTAAAAAAAACAATAATATCTCACTTGTTTTTCAAATGATAATTGATAGTAATAGCAATAAGTAGTGATAGTAATAAATGAGTAACTCAAGCCTTTATTCACTGATAAATTGGCAGACCAGTCGTGTCTTATCCCGACAGTATTGGGAAAGTATAGGAAGTAATAAATTCGGAAAAGTTTGTTATGTGATATGTTTGAAGAATAACGAAACTGGTACAGCATCATCTTATTACGCCTTTCAAGAGAATAATGTTGTAATAGATTGGTAAGTATTTCGATGGAAGTGAATATAAAAAAACACCATTGATGTTCAATATTTCGAAACGAGCAAACTTTTTTAGGCTTTTCACGTCGAGCCCAATAAAATCGTGTTGTCTCTCCGGTGGCTCAGCGGCGTCTAACAGCTTCTGACTTTCAAAATCGAACTCCATACTCACGTTGAGTACAGCAGAGGTAGCCTATTGTGTATCTTTGCCCTTAGTAACTAATAAAGAACCATTAGTAATATATTTCAGTAGAAGAGTAACCCTACAATCAAATATCATGCTCTTAATTTATAGACTTAAGTAATATTAAGTAAATATCCCAATTGTTATATCATTATTAGCTCTTAATTCTTTTCCAGTTATTGTTAACTAATTCAGTAATAGTCGTCCACCACTAGTGGCACACCCCTAGAAGGCAGGTTTCGATATCCCTAGTGGGCAGAGCACAGTTATCCACTTGTATGGCTTTGTACTTAATTAAAAATAGTAACAGTTTTAATAGTATTTTTCTCAAACGTGAAAACTATTTATTGAAATTTTTGCCATCGATCAAAATACTGCCTCTTTACTGGGTAACGTTGTTCAATAAAACTGAGGATCGTTTGTGGTTTATGTATTTAGTCTGGTTCACCAATTCTTTGAATAGTTTTATCTTATATATTCCCATTTCATAACGTTTGTATAATTGTTATTGATGCGTTTAATTATGACTCGTTTTGAGCGTTTCTTGTTTAATTTTCGAAAATTTCCGAAACTTGCGACTTGAGTGCCACGAATCTTTATTAACCAAGATATATATAGTGTACGGTTGATGGGAGAATCCGGTGGTGTACAACTCCTCAGTAGTTATGCTATGTTCATTAGTTCTGCTTCCATTACTTTCTCTTAGCAATATTTGAAATCCTTCAAGTCAGGAAATGTGTAATGCAAACCAGCAAGAAGTTCTAAAAGCGAGGGAAGTGGTCGATGGATAATTTCAGGTTGACTGGAAAGACACCAGTCTTCGCTAATAATGACTTTGGGATTTGTTTCTATGTTTTGAATTTCACGCAAAGCTACACGAGGTCTAACTGCCCTACCCGTTTCTAATTTAGTAGCAAAAGACTAGAGGGAAGGCAGCTAGCTGTCACTGCCCACCGCCAACTCTTGGTCTACTATTTACGAACGATTAGTTGGATTGACCGTTACTTTATAACATACCCAAAGTTGAAAGGTCGAGCATGTTTAGTGCGACGTGTCCGGCCAATAGTTTTAATACAAAGATGTAATCAATACAACACGTCAGTAATTGAGTGATGGTGTGTTGGACGTTACCACAAATAATGTGCACTTTATTGTTTTCTATGAGCGAGTGATGCGGTATCTTATTGTTGTTAATGCGGTATCTTATTGTTGTTAATGCGGTATCTTATTGTTGTTAGTGCGGTATTTGGTATTCATACTTACAAATAATGTATGATAACTGTTATACAATGTTCCTGTTACAATAATAGGTGAGTATTTCATTTACACGCTTTAGGTACTAATTGTTGTAGAGAACAATAAGTTATTCTGCTTCCAATAATAGTTGAGAATGCTATTTGGCGAGTATTAGAAATTAATTGTTGTATAGAAATGTATCATAATTAACACTAACAGAGGACTGAAGACGATGAGAGTTAGGACCTAGCTTCTGTGTGTTTGTTGCTAACCGCAAAACTGCACATGGAGCTACCTTTATTGTGTCCACTACGGGTATCGAAACCACATTTTTATCGTTATAAGTCCCCAAATGTATCGCTAAGACAATGAAGGACAGCTAACCCTTATTAAACTATTTCGTATTTCAACGTGATGTATACACGTTTCTTGTTATTCGCGTTTGTTTTTCTGAGCTTAAACTATTTTATAATTTTTAGAAATATTTATCCGAATATTGTGTTGAAAATCTTTACCAGCCTCCTAACAAAATGATATTCGATTTTGCCTGTTTTCTCAATACAATACTTCAATAATATTTAGAATTTCAGCAAAGAAGAAAATTCAAGGAGAAACGTTTTTTTTATGTTTTCTTCAGTTAAACTTTGTTTCCACTATTTCATTGTGAAAAATATAAGTGGCCATAAACCGTTTTTCGCCAGCTTTTACGATCGCTGCTCGTGTATCGAACGGCAATAAAGATAAAACATATTTTCGTTATTAACTTGTTACAAGTACTGTAGATATGGAAACTTTAGGTAAAGTTTGAAATACCCCATAAAAGTTAATGTTTTCATTTATTTCTCTTTTCGTAGTGTTCATTGTCCCGTCTTCCAAAGTCCTTTATTGTGTGTGGCTTAAATTCATTACCACAAAACTTCACAATAACTGTGAGTTATCAATCGGTTATTACAAAGCAAACTGAAAATTTATTGACTGCATCTGCTTATCTTTGCAATGCATCTCCGTTTCTTCAGTTTTCCAAATGGTTCGAATTTACTTTACTTAGTTCGTATTTTACGGAATCTATTGGCTGTTTTACGTGTAATGGCAGCTTAAGTTTCTACCAAAATTATTGAAAATAGAATTAACATATCTTGGGTTTAACTCACTGAAGGAAAACTACTTTCTTATTTTTACAGATTCAATCTCGACGACAAGAAAAATGTTTGTATATTTGTGTTACATAGTAATATTGATAATAATATTGTAAGGGTTCAACATAAACCTTACTGTTTTTAACATTGAACTTAGTACCTGCTGAGAATTTAAAAGCCAAATAAGCCTGGCCGGAATTCTTAGCATAATTAATATGATTGATTTTCATCGATTATTCCCGAACTACAGAAAACCTATTAAATATTCTAGAACACTCGTGACTTCGGCCTAGAAATTTGTAAGTGCCGAAAATTTCCGGAATTCAGATTTGAGGTCAGCGAACTTACTGGAATCAAACTTTCCAGAAAAAATATGAAGATATTCACGTGCAGAAGTTTTTACAATCCTGAAGTTTCTCGCGTTTTTTGATCGTGTATAAATGTCGCTAACGATGGTGTGGTGTCAGTACCTTCTGTAGAGACCTAATTGACAACCGAAAGTCAACACACTCGAGCTTTTAGAAAACTAGTGTGACGGTTAAAAAAATCAAACTGGAATTTTATTTGACGGTGAAACAGAACTCGTTAAGGTATACTATATTAATAAATTCTTGACCAGTCCAGTTAACTTTTATTACTTTTGTGATTATGTCAGGTGAATAACTGTGTAAATATTGTTCGTCTATAATTATTCTTATTGTGATTTAATAAATTTGTGAATAATTATTATTGTAAGTTGCCTCTGTCTTGTTCATTGTTTTTAGGATCAGTAATATCTACCATAACAATCTATAAACACGATTTCCTAATACACCTACTTAGCGAAACGCTAAAATGTTAAATATGGAACCAGCTTGTCAGTTTTCATTATTAATGTGTGCTTATATTTATTGCTAATGTTTACCCGCAAAGCAAAATCAAAGTAACATATACTTACTTCTACTGAAAGGTGGATTATTTTTACCAAATAGCTGTTCCAAATGTACATTTTCAAGGTATTTACACTATAGAGTACAAAAACAAGCAAGTTTGTTTCAGTGAAGTTTCTACGTTGTTTTTTTAACTGAACGGAGTACTCGTCCTCTGAACGGAAATTATGTGCATTCGTGATTAACGAAATATTATCTTAGAGCAGCAAAAGCTCCTTATCTTATATGTATAAAGAAAGCAACTTTTTATGTTCTGAAATTAGCCTTTAATTAATCACGAATTTACATAACCTTTGCCCAGAGGGCGGTTACTTCCGATAGTTATTAATATTCTGTTTGATGTTTTGCATAAATTATTAGCACATATATTAATGTGCTAATATAATAAACTTCTTTATTATAATGTATGTGTTCTTATAGCAAAGCCACATTGCGCTATATGTTGAGCCTACCGAGGGGAATCGAACGCCTGATTTTAGCATTGTAATCCCAAAGACATACCGCTGTACTAGCGGAGGGCGTTTGTTTTAGTAAATAAAAAACAACGTAAATAAGAAATTAGCTGACAATCGTTCTCTGCTTCTGTGATTCACTATTTGCGATAAAGTTTTATATTTTAAATAATTACACATTTATTGTCTAAAAAATGAAAGAGGTATAAGTATAACTAGATAAAGTTTATAATTAAACCAAGAAATAAACGTATCAAAATAGATGTTTTTCATTAAAATTAAAACATTGTTTAAAACCTTTACAAGTTATTAATCTCTATAAGTTGTTAAATTCGAATAAATTTTTATAATTTGCCACTCTTTTACAATACATTTTTGTACTTTGCTAAAATTCAACAATACATGTTTGTGTTTTGTTACGATCCTACAATTTTTTTTTGTGCTCTGTTACTATCCAATAATACATTTTTTTTGCTTTGCTACTATTCTACAATTAATAATTCTGGTTGTTTTAAATCTGTTACTTCGGTTTCTCTTTCAGGAAATTTGCTGGTTATGGTTGTTGTTTTCCTCCACCGCCGTCTGCGCACAACAACGAACTTCTTCCTAACGAATCTTGCTGTTGCTGATTTCTGCGTAGGTGTCTTCTGCGTTTTTCAAAACCTTTCATTATATCTGATGAGCAGCTGGCCGTTCGGAAACATTCTCTGCAAAATGTATCATTTCATCCAAAGTTTAAGCTATACTGCATCTGTTGTTATCTTAATGGTTATCTGCGTTGAAAGGTATGTCGCTATTATTTATCCCTTATGGAGCAAGCATGCCTTCACGCTGAATCGTTTACGTGTTATTATATCAGTTGTGTGGCTAGTTAGTGCTATATATTGCTGCCCTCGGCTCATAATGTACGGCACAGCCGAACTTCCCTCAGGATCTGGGACTTCGGTGGAATGTTTCATGCAGCGCCGGTTTTACGATTCCGAAACCTACGACATCGTAAGTTTCGTCTTTTTGTTACTAGTTCCTCTGATTATTATTATCCTACTCTACGCTGTCATCGGAGTTCACCTGTGGAAAGGTAAGTTAAATTCCGACGAGCTTGAGAAAATAAAAGGAGTGGAACTGGGACACTTGCGTAGTGTTTTAAGTAGGAGACACGCAGTGCTTCGAGAATCCTCCTCTTCCCTTCTCTGTTGCCATGGGTGCGAGTCAGGAAGTCCTGGACATGTCCACGGGACTCATTTTGTTATGAGGAAAAATGGCGGGATCTGTATTTGCCGCGAAATACGTTCATCTGTAATTGACATACCGACGCTCAACGTCACGGACCATTGTTGCTATTGCAATGTGGGTAGAAATCGTCGTACGGCTGATAAAAGTGCGTGTAGCGATAAGCTGAAACCCTCTACAAAGAAACGGAGCAACCACTCTGTCTCCTTTCAAGAACACTGCCTTTCTCAAGCTCCGAGGACAATTATTAAAGCCAGAAGAAAAGTCGTTCGTCTATTGCTGGCTGTTGTTTTGTGTTTTGCTGTATGTAACTTACCGTTCCATGCTCGCAAACTCTGGCAATATTGGTCTCCTCAATTCAATGGTGCCAGCAAGGGATCTGTTTATTTTACTATTGGCACGACCTTATTGTTGTACTTTAACTCTGGAATAAACCCCATTCTTTACGCATTCCTCTCTGAAAACTTCAGAAACTCGATGAAGGAAGTAGTTTGTTGCCGAAAACATCCAATCTCAAGTCGCTTTGCTTCTCATCACTCAACCGCACGAGTTCCTCAACCTTCTCAATCAGGGTTTCAACGGGAACCTTCTCAGTCTGTCTAGCACTAGAGACTTTTAACAAGCTTTCATGATGCTCAAGTGAAATCTTTAAGAAGGCTATGTATTTTATTTTATTGTAACCTGTAAGGCATTCTGCCTCAACTAAATCATTACCTTCAACAACACGTAATTTATAAAGCACACATAAGTCTGTGTATATAACCCTCATAATATGTAGCTTAGTTTTCATACATATGATCGATTTCCCCATGTTTTTAACACCATATACGTACGGTTTATAAATGATAAAACAGATTCAGATTCGTTAAATATCTCTGAAGGTTATGTAGTTGTACATTCTGTATTTGAAGTAATGATACTATATGTGTGTGGAAGTAAACTGAATATTATGTGTGAAAGTCATAACATTGAATATTACGTTTGTTATTATGTGTGTGTGAAAGTAATAGCATTGAATATTATGTGTGAAAATTATAACTGTATATTATGTGTGTGTGAAAGGAATAGCATTGAATATTATGTGTAAAAGTAATGACCCTATATATCATGTGTGTGAAAATAATAACTGTACACCTTCAAAATTTTGGAATACATACTTCTTACTGAGACCTGTAGTTGCTGTTTCTTGTTACAATTCAATTTACATTTGCAAAAACACATATTGAAACCTGTTTCTAATTCTCTGAAATTCACGTATTTCACAGAACACTCAGTAATTGCAGGAAATAATGTGGAATACATTTCATAACCATCATTTAACATTGATATTCAAAGTATTATCCACACATAAGAGAAACTTATTCTAGTAAATTGGTCTTTTTTTATTACTTCAGTTTGTTTGAACCCATGGATAAGAGAGTTATTCTAGACTCATATATTTCTATGTCTTTGTTTTTTAAATTACTCGAATTACTCACTGCCCTGGATTGCGAATTTCGTTAGTTTTATTGTTCATTCTATCGTGTCCATCATATCACTGTATGAATTTATTAACATATCAGGAATTGGTAAATAATTCTACAACCCGTTTTTTAACATCCTAAGATCTAAAGTTGTTTTTTTTCTCACTAATGTATACAATTCGATATGATTTTAACTGACTTTAACACGGCCCGGCATGGTCCAAGCGTGTTAAGGCATGCGACTCGTAATCTGAGGGTCGCGGGTTCGCATCCCCATCGCGCCAAACATGCTCGCCCTTTCAGGCGTGGGAGCGTTATAATGTGATGGTCCATCCCACTATTCGTTGGTAAAAGAGTAGTCCAAGAGTTGGCGGTGGGTGGTGATGACAAGCTGCCTTCCCTCTAGTCTTACACTGCTAAATTAGGGACGGCTAGCGCAGATAGCCCTCGAGTAGCTTTGTGCGAAATTCAAAAAACAAACAAACAAACAGACTCTAACACAGTCTATTTTATATGGTAACGTAACACAAGCTACTTATGTTGAACACTTGTATGGTGTATCTTTCAAATTACTGTAAATCTTCTCACAAGCTGTCCTGTTGTTGTCTTATGTATTAAGCATTGAATTAAGCTCAAAATTCAATCTGGTTAAAATATGTTTTGAAATTTTCAGGAAATTTTGTATGTAGGTTTTTTGTTACAATAAATAAAGAAGCTCGTTTAACAGTGTAATACCTGGTATTTTCTTTCTTACTGTATTGTTTAGAATAAAAGAATCGAAGTTTTCCAACAAATAGTCACATAAAGTTAAAACTTTGCTAATTCTTTATCAGTGCTACAGTAGTGACAGTTGGTATTTGGTAAAAACGATTTCAGAACTGGACTGTCCATTCTATAGATTTTGTTACCTTGACACATTCTCTAATTTTCTCAAAAGTGTTGTTGTTCTTTGACAAAATGACTACAATAAAAAAGTGTTTAATCAAAAGATACAGCCAGTATCTAGTGAAAATTAATTTTTCAACTTTTCATTAGAAATGGATATTACAGTTAAAATAAACTTATTCTGTGTAGAACAAAGAATCCCTTAAGACTAGGTCAATCTATTGGGTTAGCGGAAGTCTGGAGACATAATTCTGAAAAAATATCGGAATTTTATTGTGTAGCTTTGTTGTTGTTGTGCTCAGAGCATCATGTAGCTCTTTATAAAGATTTCATCAAACACGTCAGCCATACACTGAATACTACCTGTTTGACTTCTTCAAATACGTCAGCCCTACACTGAATACTACCTGTTGGACTTCATCAAACACGTCAGCCCTACACTGAATACTACCTGTTTGACTTCATCAAATACGTCAGCCCTACACTGAATACTACCTGTTGGTCTTCATCAAACACGTCAGCCATACACTGAATACTACCTGTTGGACTTCATCAAATACGTCAGCCCTAAACTGAATACTACCTGTTTGACTTCATCAAATACGTCAGCCCTACACTGAATACAACCTGTTGGTCTTCATCAAACACATTAGCCCTTCACTGAATACTACCTGTTGGTCTTCATCAAACACGTCAGCTCTACACTGAATACTACCTGTTGGACTTCATCAAACACGTTAGCCCGACACTGAATACTACCTGTTGGTCTTCATCAAATACGTCAGCTCTACACTGAATACTACCTGTTGGACTTCATCAAACACGTCAGCCCTACACTGAATACTACCTGTTGGTCTTCATCAAACACGTCAGCCCTACACTGAATACTACCTGTTGGTCTTCATCAAACACGTTAGCCCTACACTGAACACTATCTGTTGGTCTTCAACAAACACGTTACCCCTACCCTGAATACTACCTGTTGGTGTTCATCAAACACGTTAGCCCTACCCTGAATACTACCTGTTGGTCGCATCATGTAGCTCTCTATAAATATATATGCAAAAACGGTTCATTTGGGTTGAGAAAATATTTTACATAGAAGAGCGAACAACGTTTCGACCTTCTTCGGTCATCGTCAGGTTCACAAAGAAAGAGTTAACTGACCGGAAGCTGACCACATGTTTGAAAGGGGTTGTGCAACTGAGTGTCGGAATGTAGAGGGCAGTATTAGATGTTTGAATATATAATTTTATTTTATTACATTTAATATAGGTATAAAGGCGTCCCTTTATATTGGTTTATTTTGGGTTTAAGTTGTTGTATAAGTAAGGCTTCTTTAATTTTGCGTTTGTTTATGTTTGTTTCTTTATTTAGTATTTGAGTGTTTTCTATGGTTATCCACCGAAAAATCACCCATACTGGACTATACATTCCTTGGGACTCAGCACATGAAACAAAACAAAAACTCAACATACTAAGAAACCAAATAAACACAGCCATAAAACTATGCTCACCAGATAAAATTAACAATGAATTAGACAAATAAAACAATACTTCATCAACATCAATAAGTTTCCCCCACAAACCGTAGAAAACATTATACGCACACACCTAGACAGAAAGCAAAATCAACCAACAAAGGTAAATATATCTCACGAATCAAAAAATCACGAAACCATATACTGCTGCATACTATATATTCCTGACATCAGCAGACAAATAACCAACATTTAGCAAAAACAAGTAACAAAATATGATATTCCAGTTAATACCAAATTTATTCAAAAACCAGGCACAAAACTGAGGTCTATACTATGTAAAAACTACACTGACAAACACCACACCAACATTATTTATAAAATACAATGTGATAAGTGCCACGACTTCTATATTGGAGAAACAAGTAGAAAAATGGAAACCAGATTCAAAGAACATAAAAGGTCACCTTCACACGTTTTCGAACACTGCAAGTCAAATAAACACAACATAACCATAGAAAACACTCAAATACTAAATAAAGAAACAATCATAAATAAACGCAAAATTAAAGAAGCCTTACTTATACAACAACTTAAACCCAAAATAAACCAATATATGTGAACGCCTTTATACCTATAGTAATATAATAAAATAAATAAAATTATATATTCAAACATCTAACACCGCCCTCTACATTCCGACACTCAGTTGAACAACCCCTTTCAAACATGTGGTCAGCTTCCGGTCAGTTACCTCTTTCTTTGTGAACCTGACGATGACCGAAGAAGGTCGAAACGTTGTTCGCTCTTCTACGTAAAATATTTTCTCAACCCAAACGAGCCGTTTTTGCATATATATTTCTCTACAAATGGGTTTTCTCGACATCACTGAGCTCTCTATAAAGATATCATCAAACACGTTCGCCCTACACTGAATAATACCTGTTGGTCGCATCATGTAGCTCTTTATAAAGATGTCATCAAATACGTTAGCCCAACACTGAATACTGCCTGTTGGACTTCATCAAACACGTTAGCCTTGCACTGAACACTACCTGTTGGTCTTCATCAAACACGTTAGCCCTACACTGAATGCTACCTGTTGGTCTTCATCAAATACGTTAGCCTTGCACTGAACACTACCTGTTGGTCTTCATCAAACACGTTAGCCCTACACTGAATGCTACCTGTTGGTCTTCATCAAATACGTTAGCCTTGCACTGAATACTACCTGATGGTCTTCATCAAACACGTTAGCCTTACACTGAATACTACCTGTTGGTCTTCATCAAACACGTTAGCCTTACCCTGGATACTACGTGTTGGTCTTCATCAAACACGTTAGCCCTACACTGAATACTACCTGTTGGTGTTCATCAAACACGTCAGCCCTACACTGAATACTACGTGTTGGTCTTCATCAAACACGTTAGCCCTACACTGAATACTACCTGTTGGTCTTCATCATGTAGCTTTTTATAAAGATTTCATCAAACACGTTAGCCTTGTACTGAATACTACCTGTTGGTCTTCATCAAACACGTTAGCCTTGTACTGAATACTACCTGTTGGTCTTCATCAAACACGTTACCCCTACACTACATTATCCCTCGGTCAAGTGAGTATTATATTGGACTAATAAAATGTTATAATATTTAAAATATAACAAAGTAGATGTTAGAAACGTGCACAAAATCATTCGATATTATGACATGAATTATTTTAATTACAAAAAAACCTGTTTGATTCTAGATGGCGAACATTATTCACTGGAAAAATGTACTGTATAAATCTAATAAGCGACATAACATATAAGCAAAATTATATTATTTAAATACTGTAAAATCAGAAGGCAGAACCTCTCCTAAGAAAACTCTTTTTAATGCCTAATACGAAATTATTGTCCGAAAGGTTTTATTATCATTAGTTCCATGATTACCCAGATATGTTTTACCAAATAACATTAATCAATGCGTAATATGTTTTATCATTATTAGTTCCATGATTACCCAGATATGTTACACCAAATAACATTAATTAATATGTAATATGTTTTATCGTTATTAGTTCCATGATTACCCAGATATGTTACACCAAATAACATTAATTAATATGTAATATGTTTTATCGTTATTAGTTCCATGATTACCCAGATATGTTACACCAAATAACATTAATCAATATGTAATATGTTTTATCATTATTAGTTCCATGATTACCCAGATATGTTACACCAGATAACATTAATCAACATGTAATATGCTTTATCATTATTAGTTCCATGATTACTCATATATGTCACGCCAAATAACATTAATCAATATGTAGTAAGACAGTGCTAAAATATTTTCTCAGTTTGGCTATGAATCCAAGGATGATTAACTTTTAACAGCCATAAAACCACGAAAGTTTGCTTTTATTTGTACTATTTAAAACCCCAGTATAATTCTTTACAACTTTAAAGTAATTTTGAAATACAATTCATATGATTATGACGCTACTATACAGATTTGCTTTCGATCCCAGTTATTTACCATTTCATGATTCAACTGGTGTGTATCTAAAAGCTTTCACACCTCAGTCAACCCAGGTGCAAATTTATTATTCAAAGTCTTCTCTCGATTTCAGCAAAATATCATTAATTTTATTAATTAAAATCGAGGAAAGAAAATTCTTCAAATTCCTCTCTAATCGAAACCAGCTTTGTCATTCAATACGCATTCGTCAAATCTATTCTCGCTAACAACACTCGCTGTCTGTATCAATTAGGTGACGTGTCTAATTATACAGCGGTCATTCTTACTCACAGCTTTTAAAAAGTCATTTTTTAACTCAATATTTCACTTTAGTGAACCGTCATTAATCACATATCTTGTCAATTTGTTTATTTGTTTCGAAATTCGACCAAAGTTAAACGAGAGCTACCTACGCTAGCAATCCCAAATTTAGAAGTGTAAGACTCTGGTCTGTATTTAAAGGCAGCTAGACATCACCACTAACTCTTTGGCTACTCGTTTACCAACTAATAGTGGGATTGACCATAAGATTTTACCCCATCACAGCTGGTAGGGCGAGCATATGTGGTGTGACGGGGATTCGTATCCACGACCCTTAGAATTAGAGTCGAGTGCCCTAGCCACCTTTAATTTCTTAATATGTTGGTTTTTTGCCAGTCAGTTTTGGTCTGAATGCGCCGCCTGCTAGTACAGCGGTAAGTCTCCTGTTTTACAACGCTAAAATCAGGGGTTCAATTCCCCTCGGTAGGCTCAGCAGATGGCCTGATGTGGTTTTGCTGTAAGAAAAACACAAAACACACTGGTCTGAATGTTCACCAATAAATATTAACTTTATAATTTAGGAAGCAAGGATAGTTTTAATAAGTTTACCGTAGTGATTTCTAACACAAACAAAACTCCCGGAATGAGTTATCGGTAAGAGTGGAAATTTATAATGCTAAAAATTGGTTTTATATATCCGTGATAGACATAGCACATATAGTCGATTGTTTAAGTTTAGACTAATTTACAAACAAAGAAAAACGTCAAACAGTCAGAAACCAGAATTCTGTCACACGAAATTTAGACTAAAAGTTTCAATTAAATGTAATAAATATTCTTTTACACCAATCACTCAATGCTGATTTTCACCATAGTTACGTAAATTGTGTGATTTGTCCAGTCTGCTCTCAGTGCTAACTGATTAACATTATTTAATTATTAAAAACAGAAAGAAACTTTCTTATTAGTAAAGAATCTCCCTTTGGTGCTACAATCATAGCAAAAATTTGATTATTTTAAAGCTTGCTTTTGACTTTAACCAATCAGCAATAACTTTATCACACAAGATAAAAGTTTAATGCTCTGCATCCAATCCATTAAGAGATAACTTTTTTTTTCTGTAAGGCTCTGCTTTTCATTCCAAATAACAAATGTTAACAAAGCTAGTTGAAGTAATTCATAAAACTATAATCACGAGAGATTCAGCTCTAATGACGAGATATTTTTGTCGTAAATTCGAATGAATATCTTCCATACAAAAAAATTAATTTTGAAAATTGAAAAATTAAATAATGTAAATATTTAAGGTTTATTTTCACTTTTATAAAATTACAAACTAAAAGAAAAGGTTTAAAAATACCAATTGTTGCAACAACGATGTTTGGATTCGAAAGGTGGTAAGAAATTAACAAAAAAGGAGAAACAACCATCTGTATTATTTATGAATATATGAAGACACAATCGTAGTTTGAGTGTTAGCTACATCGTATTTGAGAAAAACGAGACATCCCAAACGTGGTATAGAAAAGGAAAGTTTCTTATGTCAAATAAAAATTAACTATTAACCAAGAGGGGTCTTGGATATCTTGTTTCCTATTCCTTTATATTTTTACATTAATTCATTGAAATAGGGCTTTCACAGGAAGGAGTTTAAGAAGAAATGATTACTCCTATTATGCAAAGGCCTTAAACTTCACCGATTTTGTATTTTTATTATATTTAAAGTGAACATATGTTTATATTATCATCATATAGGTGCGTGTCAAAATAATTGAGCTATTATTCTTAAGTTTATATTTACTAGTAGTACTCAATAAGTAGGTTGAATAATATAGGCGTTGGGATATGGATGCTTCTACAGTAAGTGTTTGTAACTTGTTGGCAATAAATTCAAAAATTAACGAACAGTCTGCACTCCACTTGGTTTTAAATTAATACTCATGTATTTATATATAGCTACATTTGAACTAGTTAAACGTATGTGCAACAAATTCTCTACACTATAGACATCATAGCCATATCATAAACCCTATGTATAATTTTCTCCTTGTATCAAAAGTCCACTTAGGTCCAGTGAATTGTTTTAGAATTTCAGTTGACAAGACGAACTACTTTTTTTTTTTTCTATCGCAGTATTCCGTGTATAATTTACTTACAGTTATGGCGTGCGTTACCTCAGTCGTATACTAATCTCCCAGTAATCATCTGATCTTCGTACTTTAAATATAGTCTGTTCCTTTTGTCAAAGTACACTCAAGCTGATCAAATACTTTAGAATTCACTTTGATGGAATAAACTATACTTCTTATCTCTGTTAAAACTGTTAACTTTCCTCTAACATAATAATCGTTAGGCCTATATTAACCGTTAGGCCTTTCTTACCTACGGCATTTAACTTTCTTTGGCTTAACTTCCGTGACCCTACTTCCTCATCTGCTTTGTCTATTTGTTGTTCCTGCTCGTCTAACATTATTTTTATATTTATCACTTAATCGTCTGCTCACCTTAGAGAAATTTATATATCTTTGACATCATTACATTTCACGCGACGTTCGATTCTTTTATATCACGACAGTATGGTGAGCTAACATACCGATATTTAAAATAGTGTGTAAACAAACTACAGCTATTATATGTTCCCTCAATAGATCGTCATTACAATGAATGACAAGTTCTAAAAATGTAATACAACAAGAAGTAAAATAACACTGATTATCGTTACGATTTCAGTTATAAAGTCCTAGTTTATTTCAGCCTTATCTCTTTATACGTTCTTTATTGTCATATTAAATTCGCACTCAGAGAATTGTTCGTTATAACTCAGTTATTACTCTTTTTACATTATTTATTACGTTGAGAGTCTTGATTCATAAACCAAAGGTTGCAGGTTCGAATTCCCGTCACACCAAACATACTCGCCCTTTCAGCCGTTGAGGCGTTATAATGTAACGGTCAATCCCACTATTCATTGGTAAAAGAGTAGCCCAAGAGTTTGTGGTGGGTGGTGATGACTAGCTGCCTTCCCTCTAGCCTTACACTGGTAAATTAGGGACGGCTAGCGCAGATAGCCTTCGTGTAGCGTTCCGCGAAAATTCAAAACAAATTAAACCAAACTTTAACAGAATTTGTGTTGTAAGTTGTGTCATTATTAATTAAGCACATTATTATAAGATTTTAAATAATTTTGTCTGATATGATATTGACATCGAGTGTTAATTTCTGATTGGTTTCACTCTGCGATAAAAATATATATTTTAACAAACTATGTTGTGTATAACAGAGGAGTTTGGTTTAGACATTTCAAACGAAGTAAATTTCGATAGTTTTTATTTCCACAGTGTTACATGATGCAAAAAACGACAGAATAGGCTATCTGGCTCTTTTCATCATGGGTATCGAAACCCGAATTATATCATTATAAGCTCTCAGCCTTACCGTTGTACCACCTACCAGCGAGTTATTTGAAGGTAAAAGCAGATTACCAGCCGAAAAGTTAGAATATAATTTGTGTGATTGTAATATAATTATCAAAATTACATACTAATTAATCCAATTAGGATACTGTGTTATTAAAATTCTGTTTTTATTGTCCTAATTATTGTTGCTCGTATGTCCAGGCTCGTAAAAATTAACACGTTTTTCAACTCATTCACTGTTTTATTTCTCTCTTGTATCATATCATTGCAATTCTGTGTATCACCTCAGCGCCCCTCACTAGTACAGCCGTTTGTCTCCGGATTTCCAACACAAAAATCAGCGTTCGATTCCCCTCGGTGGGCTCAGCAGATAGCTTGATGTAGCTTTTCTCTAAGAAAACTCACACATACTGCCACGTGAGTTTCGCTTGTTTAACTATTCTTAATCTTTTAACGGATAATGTTGTATTTTATTAACATAAGATTTTACAGCAAACCCATATTTTAAAGCCATTTTTAGCGGGTGTATTTGTGAATATAGTAGCCAACATTTGCTACTTATCATGTTTTTACATGATAGATAAACTAAGGTTAATAAATGTCAATTGTACAAAAAGACATAGTCTGGAAGCCCATTACCTGGACATTGTCTGCCAAGTGCAAACTTTCTTCGTGGTTGATTTTGATGGAATCCTGGCTTTGATTTCTAACCACATCTCAAATTTGAAGTTTATACAGTGAAACTGTGAAGTCCTTAATTTGAGACAATTGATCGCTGTGTGATAAAATTGATCTGATCGAGATTATACAGTGCAGAATATGCATCGTTTATGTCAAATACATAATATTTCTAATGAGTAACTTAACAGGGCTGTTGGGGTTCTGCAGGGAGTCATGGATCAGCGCAGGTTTGCTTCTGTGTTTGGCACATTCCAAAGTGTGTTGTCCAGGAATTGGAATAGTTTCAGTGTGGGTTGAGAGTTAAAAGAACACACGGTGGAGGAAGGACAAGACTAACAACACCATAATAATATCAATAGAACACACGGTGGAGGAAGGACAAGACTAACAACACCATAATAATATCTCTATTTGACCATCCAGGTTCGAAGTAATCACTTTGCTCCAGCTATTAACCTCTGTAACTCCTTTCAAGATGTGTTCTATTGATATTATTATGGTGTTGTTAGTCTTGTCCTTCCTCCACCGTGTGTTCTTTTAACTCTCAACCCACACTGAAACTATTCCAATTCCTGAACAACATACTTTCAAGATGCTACCAGAGTTCTAATGTCTGCACAGACGCTTTCAGTTGAGTGCTATACCTCCTGCTGTCCATGTTCCTTTAAGCCAACAGCACAGGCAGACACAAGTGCAGTAGGCTAGAGAACACAGAACTGCGCAATAATTGAGGACCCTATTCTCTTCACTGACGAGTCCCGCTACAGGGTGAACTTTCGTGGGAGACGCATAAGAGTTTGGAGACGCACCTGGTTAGCGCAATTACTTCAGAATGTCATCGTACATGGTTGCTTTGGAGTAAACTCAGTCATCGTGTGGCGAAGAATATCAGTTGCAAGCTGTACCGACCTCGTAACCATCCGAAATGGAAGTCTCACTGGACTAAGATACAGAGATGAGATACTTACACCCATTGTTCGTCCACATACAGGTGCAACACCCAGAATTCCTACTTATGGATAACAATACGCGTCCGCCAGGATTTGAGCCCGCGACCCTCAGAATGTGAGCAAGCGCCCTAACCACCTGGCGATGTCAGGCCTTTTCAAAATTGGACAACACCTTACGCATGCGTAGTTTAAACAACCAGACGTGAGGCCATTGAGAATGAGCTATGATCGTCTCTAAGTTTGTTTGTTTGTTTTAGAACAAAACCACATTGAGCTATCTGCTGAATTCATTGCGGAGAAAATCAAACTCCAAATTTTAGTATTGTAGATCTATAAACCTGGAGCTATAACACTGGGGTACACCTAATTTTCAGTTACCAAGAAATTAAAGTCATCTAGCCAACTGCATCTGTAAATATAAAGACTTTGTTTGAATCTTTGAACTTTATAACGAGACTTTCAGTCCCAAGTGAAAGTGTGCTCTATGTTCAGTGGCAGCAGGTATTGAATCTTGGACCTAACAGAAGCTAATCATTATCTCATTTTCTTACGAATAGGTAAATAAATGAAATTAAAGATATGCTTTTTATAATTATAAATATTTAACAATCCTTTTTTATTTGTTGACTTGTGTACTATAGTAACGTAAGTAAATAATATTCCATATAACCTGTTTTTTATTTTGTGTTAGAAGGTAATTACGTTTACAAATATTTAATAATCAAATTTTTGACTTGCCATAAATTTTAACTTTTTCAGTGTTTTTATGCAGGAGGTGGACATATTCCACCTAGCCCGGCATGGCTAGATGGGTTTAGGCGTTTGACTCCCTGTCGCACCAAACATGCCCGCCCTTTCAGCCGTAGAGACGTTATAATGTGACGGTCAATTCTACCGTTCGTTGGTAAAAGAGTAGCCCAAGAGTTGGCGGTGTGTTGTGATGACTAGCTGCCTTCCATCTAGTCTTACACTGCTAAATTAGAGACGGCTAGCGCAGATAGCCCTCGTGTAGTTTTGCGCGAAATTAAAAAAAAACAAACATATTTTGATTAGAAATTTAAGACGGAAATACTTCATTTCTATATTTTCCGTTTTCAGTTTATGAACTGAGCAATTGTTCCATTTTCAAAAATCTAACAATACCTGTGATAGCGTAATTAAGTTTCCAAAAATACAGACATAACTTATTTTTAATTACATTTATTTGCTTTGACTAGAGTGAGTTAGGTAATGCATAATGCACAAGTCTTTTATATGTACAATATTTTAGTGTCCTGTTCTGCTACTGGTGATTCCAAATTAGATGTATTACCTTGTTCGTTATTTGTTAAAATTTCATTATCGCTAGTTAATCCTATATTATTAGCAGTATGTTTAACCGGTCTTCTAATCGCAATCACTAAACGTTTCAGATGGTTTTCATTTTCATTATCGTATAAGGTTAACCTTATGTTGTTTTTTTCTATCTATTACCTTGCCTTATCTACAATGTCTTATACTGTTATCACGTTACTTATCAGCCATAAAGAAGAACAGACTGGATTCCTTGTATTATCTAATGCGTAAGAATTCATCAAGATAGGCTCTTTAAGGAATGCTTGAATATAATAGTTTTGAATCTTCCTTTTTATGTTAACGGCATACCATCTTCTTTAATTTAGCAGAACTATAAACCATTCCTAACTTTCCTCGTGGTTCCATATGATCCATTAAAAGAACAATAAGAAAATTAAAACGTTGACATGTATGTTTAAAAATGGTTTTAGTTGTAATTCGGATGGGTGAAATTTTGGATTTTGTAATACACGTTCGAAATAAGGAATCCTAAAAATAGTTAGTTTATTATTCAAGGATATAATATTTCATCTATATTCTTCAAAAGGTAAATATAAAATGTTTCTATTCACCCAATGAATTTTCTTCCAAAGAAATTGTATAAAAATGTTTTGAAAAGCAGTTATCAAATCCTTAAACGGTTGTAATATCTGAAATCTGTGCCATCTAACCTAACCTAACCTAACCCTAACCCTAATACCACCAATAATTTGGTTGGGAATTAATATTTCTTTTTTGTAATAATAAAAAAGTTGAATGGCCAGGTGGTTAAGGCCATTCGTAATCTGAGGGTCGCGGGTTCGAATCCCAGTCACATCAGATATGCTCGCCCTTTCAGCCGCGGGGGAGTCATAATGTTACGGTCAATCCCACTATTCGTTGGTAAAAGAGTAGCCCAAGAGTTGACGATGGGT
Source organism: Tachypleus tridentatus (assembly GCF_004210375.1). NCBI lineage: Eukaryota > Metazoa > Arthropoda > Merostomata > Xiphosura > Limulidae > Tachypleus > Tachypleus tridentatus. The sequence goes on from NC_134834.1 coordinate 95,799,704, forward strand.
GGTAATGACTAGCTGCCTTCCCTCTCGTCTTACACTACTAAATTAGGAACTGCTAGTGCAGATAGCCCTCGTGTAGCATTGCGCGAAATTCAAAACAAAGCAAACCAAAAAAGTTGAAAACGTTTTCAAGTTTGAATAAGCTTTTATTTCATCTCAGTTTTTCTGAATCCACACCAAATAATGTCCGAAAAAAGATTCCAAAAAACTTTTATTCCTTGATTCTACCATATTTAGCTTAGTTTGTTTTGTATTCGTATTTTCGAAGCGCCAGATCATAAACCAATTGATTTTTCTTCGTTAAACTTGGATCCAAATATGCTTAACATTTATTTAATAAATAGATACAGTTATGTAGATATTCCACTTTTACAGCCAGACCAACGCTTTGATTAAATTTATCATTATTCAATGATTATTCCAAAGACGCATATTCATGTGAAATACAAACCCAAATGGTGCCAACTTGTACATGTCTCTGTACCACTCCTTATAATGAGTAAGAACGTCCAGTCAAGGAGGTATGATTCCGAAGCGGGTCCACGGTTACCTGAGTTCTGTGAATGAAAGTACATATTTGCTTATATCTATCAGAGCTTGGTGTAAGACCAACACTTAATATTTTCACCTACACAATCACCCTTCTAAAAATAGAGAACAAGGTTCCATTTACTTCCGTAAATTTACTTTCACTCTTGTTCTATAGTTTATGTATTTTTATTCTTTAAAAGATTAGATACAGATCCCTTAACTTCTATGTTATGAATAGCTCTGGTTGTTTTCTGTATGTACTTAATGATGGAAATGAGTTTCATTCATACAGGGGCTGTTTTCATTAACATTCGAGGACACCAATATACATTGTTAAGTACATCATATTAATTAAAAAGGTCGTGAATACGCAAACCAGCAAATTACATGACAGCCGTAGTTATGTTAGTAATAACTACAGTAGAATAGATTGTATTAAAACTATATTTTGACGTTGCTTGGCGTTATGTAATGTGATGCAAAAAGTAAATAAGACTTGTGGGAAGGATATATCTAACAACCACTGTTAGTGCGTAATATCAGTGCACTGGGATCATATAAATATACTTAGGGTAGTGATTTAGAATTTTAGAGATACAGTTTTTATCTCATTAAATGAACCTGGATAAACAAAGAATAATGGGGTATCATCCATAAATGAACCTGGATAAACAAAAAAGAATGGGTAATCATTCATAAATGAACCTCGATAAACAAAGAAGAATGGGTAATCATCTATAAATGAACCTGCAACAACTTGTGATTCGTTTTGTAACAGATGAGAATTTACAATTATAAAGGTCAATAACAAAAGTCTTCTACATATCATCACGAAAAGGTCATTTGTATGGAATAACAACTCAAATGATGTATATGCAGGTTGCTTGCATATTTCAATTCCCATTACTAATGAGACAATATTTTAAAGTATTGTAATTAGACACGACGACTGCTGTTCGCACAAATGACGCTTGAACAGTTGCGTTTGATAACAAATTCACATTAATAATAAATACTAAATGACAATTGCAGTTAACTGTACAATAAGCAGTACACTATAATATGAAATCAACAATGAGATAGAATGAGACGAAAAATCGTGTGTATATGTGTGTGTGGAACTGATAAGAGCGAATAGTAATTTAACAATAATTAAGCTCCTGCCAGTTCAATAAATTATCCCCGTGTTATTTACACAAAGTAAAATACAATAACATTAAACCAAAAGCGACCCAAGTTATGTCAAATATTAATGTTAATTAATACCTTAAATATCATAGCTAGATTTCACAAAGAAACTGAAAACACTTAAACTTTCTGCTTGGAATAAACGTCACATCAAAAACAATTCACATTTATCGTGAGAAGACACGTTGCGCTCGCCTTAAGCGAGTGCAAATCAAACACGAGATACACTCGAGATTTTAAAGAAAATATGGTAGTGGTTAAAAGACAGCGTAAACTGAGCATGTCTGATGAAAACACTTACTTGAAGTATCAAACAAAAGAAAACTACACATCTACTGTCACACCGAATTCAGGAACACACAATATCTTCACAAATTTTGAACACGGTGCTTAAAAAATATCAATACATTTCCATATGTTAAGCATATCAAAAACTCTGATTGGTTCTTGTCAGTTGAGCTTGCCAACAGGTGGTGCAGACCTGATTTGTCTGGAGCGTCTCAATGCGTCAGAAAAAAAAATATATATATGAAAAGTAGGACAACTTTTAAAGTTTTACATAGTTGAAAACATGTTTCTGTACTGTACATCTCTTTAAGTAGTTTGTATATCATATTTACGTTTTCATAATGATTTATTTTAATTTTTGTGACCTCTTCTGAGCTGTCGAAGTTACGATTATCAGAATAAAAATAAAATGTTTTTATAATTGTTCTAGTTCATATATATATGTATGTATTTATGTATGTATGTGTATGTATCTATATTGTGCTTCAGCACTTATTCGTTTATATTTGTTACTCTCAAAAGAAACATAGTTTCCTTTTTATAGAATGTTCTAAAACGATTCAGCTCTTATGGGCCTAATAAAACTAAAATTAACTGTAATAAAGTTTATTCTCTAAACTCGCCAACTTTGAATGTTATTCGTTAAAGCACTTTGCAATTACGACAATGGAGAAACTGATAACGCTTTATATTGCCACGGATTCAGAAGCAGACTGAAACGGTTATCTTATGGAGATAGGCATTTAACAAACATTCTCTGGAGAATAGATGATTGGAGGTGATTTCACTGAAGTTTGCGAGTGTATCTGAAAAATCGATAAAGTAAAGACTCTGATACATTCTGTCAAAAATGGAATGGGAGAAAGCAAGTTTAAGATTGTAAAGTTAGGGATAGGCCCAACTTATGATGATTGACTCACAGAAAGTTTTTATCGCAGTAGTAACGTCCGGTTCTTTAAAATAATTTTCGAGATGACTTGATAATATTCTGATAAACAAAAGTGAACTTTAAGTTTCTACTTCTTTTGAGTAGAGAGCGCCCTAACGACCTTGTCATCCAGAATCGAAGGACCAAATGTTTTCTATGTTATGATAATCCATTTAATTTTTAGTTTTGTATTCCAGTAAATTAATATTTTATTCTTTAAAAATATGTTACGATCAGTGGAACTTGATGAGATACTACCAATTACAAGTTCCAACAATTATAAGAACAAAGTTTAGTCCTATTTCGATAAAGAAAGGTACTGCAGCTTTACTTATAGTTTTTACGCCTTGTTTTTAGCTTAGAAATCTCTATCGCTAGAAACGGAAATACATTTTGCACTATTTCTTCTATTTATTACTTTTGTTCATTTGTAGGTTTCCGAAAATTCACTCAAAATTACAGAAATATCACATGCCTATAGTCGTCCATAATGTTTTGAGCTCATAGATTAGCGGAGAGACAGTTAGTTGGTCAACAGCAACCACCATCGCTATTCTAACCCAACAACCGTACAAGAGTGACAACTCACAGTTCAACGTGTTACTCATCTGGCGGTACTCGGTCTTTTTTAGTAGCTTTTCCATAAACAAACAAAAGATATCCACGCTATAATTCTGAAGAATTACCATGTCATAAATTTTGATTTGTTTGTTTGTTTTTAAGTTGAGCCCAAGGGTACTGAAGGGAATATCTGTACTCGGATCACCTTGAATATTTAAACCAAGTTCTCTCGGGGTAAGTTTGCAGATATACCGCTGTGCCATTGGGGGCTATGAATTTTGGAATACGTAGTTCACAAATAGACATTTTGTAAAATTTAAATTTCATGGAAAAATCATTTAAATATGACAACAGCTGGAAAAAATTATGCATTGGTTAAAAAAGACAGAAACAAAGAGTGGTAGTAAAAAAAATGTTTGTTTGTTCGTTCTTATAAATTATAGAACCATTCCTTTTACTCCAGCCCGAGAACAGCGGTAAGTCTTCGGATTTACTGACTAAAATAACAGGTTTCATTCTCCTCGGCGAATACATCAGAGAGCTTGATGTAGATTTGCTAAAAGACAACACACACACTTCGGTATTGTTACAATCAAATATGGATGACAATCAGTAAGCTGTAACAGTCACAGCAGCAGTTCCCAAACTAAGGCGCTTGCGCCCTTGGAGATGCGACATTTTTCACAGGAAATCCGCTCGGGTTAGCTCCTTATGACAATAGATACATTCAGAACTATTATAAGTAAAGTACCAGACATATAAAAGCTTATTTATAATATTCAAATCCAGAGATCTCTCTAACATAGTAATTTCCATATAACAGGCATACTCACTTCTAAATGTGCCCGGCATGGCCAAGCGTGTTAAGGCGTTCGACTCGTAATCCGCGGGTTCGAATCCCAGTTGCACCAAATATGCTCGCCTTTTAGGCCGTGGGGGCGTTATAATGTGACGGTCAATCCCACTATTCGTTGGTAAAAAAGTAACCCAAGAGTTGGCGGTGGGTAGTGATGACCAGCTGATTTACCTCTAGTCTTACACTGCTAAATAAGGAACGGCCAGCGCAGATTGCCCACGAGTAGCTTTGCGCGAAATTCAAAACAAACAATCACTTCTAAACTGTGGTCTATATATTTATGTAAGCATAAGCAGTATATGGAAAAAAATTTCAGCTGACGTTCTAATGTCTTAACAAAAGTTTTGAATATGCCTAAAAGTCTATCTTCAGATTCTAATAAAGGCTTCTAATGTGATTTAAATTCTATGTGGCATACTGTTATCTTAATAATGAAGATTATTTAAAGAAATAATTACAAGGACAGACTTATTGAAGTATGAAGTATTTTATAGTTTGTTAGTTTATTTCAAATGCAAGCTAAATGAGAACTGAATTGCAATAACATTTATAAATAAAGTAAGAATCCAATATTTTAGACGCGTGTTAACATTTTCAGAAACTTGTCTTTTTAACATAATAATAATAAATTGTTTTTCGCTGAAAACGTCTTTCGGCATACACTACATGTAAGTTACTTAGGTTCGAAACTTTAACGCTTTAGACGGTTATTTTATATCTGTCATTTGTAATTTTCTCAGGAACGATGCGCTAAGTGTAAGTTAGCTTCAACAAATGTTATTAGCAGTCATGAAACAGAAACTTAATGTCAATATGAAACGTTTCACTGTTTAGAGTTCTTAATTGTAATTATTATATTATAACAATGTTAGAAAATTAACATGACAATCAAAATGCCTAATTTTATAGCAACGCCAGTTATAACATGGCCTCAAGCACCCTTCGTAGACTTGGGTTGCTTTGTTTGTTTGTTTGTTTGTTTTTAATTTTGCACAAAGCTACTCGAGGGCTATCTGTGCTAGCCGTCCCTAATTTAGCGGTGTAAGACGAGAGGGAACGCAGCTAGTCATCACCACCCACCGCCAACTCTTGGGCTACTCTTTTACCAACGAATAGTGGGATTGACCGTAACATTATAACGCCTCCACGGCTGAAAGGGCGAGCATGTTTGGCGCGACCGGGATGAGAACCCGCTACCCTCAGATTACGAGTCGCATGCCTTAACACGCTTGGCCATGCCGGGCCGAATTGGTTTGCTTCAAATTCTTCAAGAACTACAGATCAGAGGAAACCTCTTCATGTGCTACTAATGTGAAAATTCACCATATAAATAAAAGCGAGCCAGTAACAGCAGAATGTTGCGAACTGCCTTGTAACGATTAAGTATATCCTTAGTAGAAGAGAAATTTTATCGATATTATTTGTTTGTCTGTTCAAACTTCGATAGAAGAAGACAAACCTGATCCGTATGCCAGACACTCACTGTGATGCATTTCACTCACAATGCAGGTAACCTAACAATAATACCGAAATCAAGTTCATTGATAACAAAAATAATTAGAAGACATTTCTTTCCACAAATACATCACTCTCGACCCTACTGTCACCTGATTGGTGAATACTTGTTTGAACGATCTCGACCCTACTGTCACCGGATTGGTGAATACTTGTTTGAACGATCTCGACCCTACTGTCACCTGATTGGTGAATACTTGTTTGAACGATCTCGACCCTACTGTCACCGGATTGGTGAATACTTGTTTGAACGATCTCGATCCTACTGTTAACTGATTGGTGAATACTTGTTTGAAAGATCTCGATCCTACTGTCACCTGATTGGTGAATACTTGTTTGAAAGATATCGACCCTACTGTCACCTGATTGGTGAATACTTGTTTGAACGATCTCGACCATATTGTCACTTGATTGGTGAATACGTGTTTGAAAGATCTCGACAAAACTGAGAGATTTTTACGTAAAAAAATCGGAGTTTTGATATATGCAGTGGGCAGAGCAAAGACAGATAATTGTGAACCGTCGTACCTATAATAATAAACAAACAAATAGCAACATTTAAATTAATAGTAATAATAATTGTTATCAATCTCCCGATTGGCACTAATTCTGTTATCCTAAATCATACAAAAGTTAAATTGTAATGTCGCTCATTCCTTTGTTACACGAGTTAATTTTTATCGAAGTTTGAGATTTCATCTAAACCTCCAAACTATGTACAAGTATTTTTGTTCAACATTTTTTGCTTAGACAGAATACCATTATGGTTATTTTTTGTAGGCTATGGTAATTATCCATATAAGTGAAAATCTCTTTCTTTCATAATCCATATCTATTTCTTTTATAACCCATATCTCTTTCTTTCATAACCTATATCTCTTTCTTTCATAACCCATATCTCTTTCTTTCATAACCCATATCTCTTTCTTTTATAACCTATATCTCTTTCTTTCATAACCTATATCTCTTTCTTTCATAACCTATATCTCTTTCTTTTATAACCTATATCTCTTTCTTTCATAACCCATATCTCTTTCTTTCATAACCCATATCTATTTCTTTCATACCCATATCTCTTTCTTTCATAACCTATATCTCTTTCTTTCTTAACATATCTATTTCTTTCATAACCCATATCTCTTTCTTTCATAACCCATATCTATTTCTTTCATAACCCACATCTCTCTCTTTCATAACCCATATCTCTTTCTTTCATAACCCATATCTCTTTCTTTCATAACCCATATCTCTTTCCTTCATAACCCATATTTCTTTCTTTCATAACCAATATCTATTTCTTTCATAACCCATATCCATTTCTGGAAATAGAGTAGAACAAAACAATTGATTCCCTTTCAGGTTGCTGCTTACAAAATTATTATTTTCAAACCAAACAAGTTACTAATTCTTTACTAATAACGTAAGTCTTCCCTAATAAACTGAGTTCGATATGATTGGTCCGTTATGTTGTTGTTTGTTCCTACTGCCTAAACTTCTGTAACTCATAACCCTGACAGCAACTAACTCTAAATAGACGCTCTATTTAAAATTCGTAGCATCATGAGAAGCTATAAGGTACACTGAGTGGTTATTTTAAAATAAACACAAAGCTACACAATGGACTATCTATGATTTGCCAACCACGGGTATCGAAACCTGATTTCTAGAAGTGCTAGTCTTGGAGGGCCTATAACGGGCAAGGTAATATGAAATAACATCCAATATGTTATAGTAAGTGCATTTGTAGTGTAATAAAATATTTTGCTGAACAAAATGATATTTCAAGTAACTGTACCTACTATAATAAAATCACCAAGTACTGGTTTTCTAGAAAGACGAATTTAGTAAGGAGCAGACTAGCTTGCTTAACGTTGATAAATACGAATAATTTGGAAACGTAAAATGGTTTTCTTTCAATGTAAGCCGTCTGTCAAGCTCTGTACACTTTCACACCCACTTTAAAAGAAATATAAGCATTGATTAACACGGAAAAGCTTCCTAGCCAATGTCCTTTTGAATGAAGATATAAATCACTAGATGGCAAATCACTGCTAAACTTTATCTATGTGTTTCCTCACTCACTAGTCTTTTTCAGAAGATTTAGAGAAATTCGGTGATCTATAATAATTAGCATACCAACATCCCAGCACATAGACTCATCTATATTAAGACAATGAGGAGCAAAGAATCTCGTGTCTTCGTGTAATAATTTAATTAAACAAATTACAACAGCTTAAATAATCTAATATATTTATATTATAAGTAATTAATATACGTATTTTAAAGCTATTGCCTGAATGGATTGTTTCTCGTGGTAATGACAAGTTTGGCCCCGATTTCACCATCAATTAGGGCTCTGAGCAAAAGGTCTCCTTGGTAAAGTGTGGAAAAAACGGGTATTCAAGTTGACACGAACTAAGTTTAAAAGTATAATAAATATGTTAGTGGTTTATATATTGTATAAAGACAATTGAGTTAAATGCTAAGTAAATGTAATTACCCAAATAAAGTTAATTGCATAGACATTTGAAATTCAACGTTTTCTGTTTAGTATGTTTAACTAAACAATGCAATGTAGCACATATTTTCATTGAATCAATTCGGAAACATACTAATTGTGTTCATTGAGGTTATCTTATACGACGATTTTCATTATACTACAAGAATGATCGAGAAATGCATAAATAACCACTAAGTTGCTAAGAAAAATAAAACAGAACAAACTGACGTAGAAAAATTGACTAATAATACCTATAATTATTATGATAAATGTCATGTGTAGAAAACAATATATTATATTCTCTATTTGTCTTATACACTTTCCATGGTAATCTGACCAGCAATTTAAACACTGGATGTATACCTTACAATGTTTCTCTTCCGAATCGTAATACGTATAACTGAAGTACGAATTACAAGTTCTTATCAAAGAGGAATTGCATTTCACGTACATTACTCTATATCTATTGCATAGATCGTGGGTCTCTTGCACAGTAACGTTACATCTTCATCTGATGTGAAATGCAATTCCTTTTCAACAAGAACTAGTAATTTATACTTAGGTTCCACTTATTATTAACAATAGGTAAAGATATTGTAAGATATCCATCTGCTTCGCTTTCTGACAGTTAAGCACTAACTTTGAAAACTTATAACGCTAAAATTCGAGTTTAGATACCCGCAGTGGGCAAAGTCGCAGATGGTTCATTGTTTAGGTCTGTGCTTAACACTAAACAAATAATTCTCTTCCAACTTGTAAGTTACTGTGAACACAGTTTGTTCCTGTGTGTTAAGACAATAATACAACGTTCACAGTCAACATAATTTTTACACTGTAAACAGTACCACTCAAAAATCATTACCAACAAGTTAATACAACACTTTCCGACCAATAAAACTGATAAAGATACTTTAGAATACTTGTCACCCGAACAAACCTATGTACGAAGATTTTAATTACTCCTTCAAATTCAACAGATCAACATTTCTAACACTCATTTAGCTACCAAAAATAATCTGTTTACATTTATCAATACATGAAATACATTCCCTAACTTGTTTCTTCATATATCAAAGACACTGCTAATTTTCAATGGATGTTTATAATGAAGGTTTAGTGTCTTCTCAGTTGGATAATCGGGTTTTCCATTGGAAGGACAGAAATTAGTAAGAGAAACATTAAGTTAAAAACTTCAAATTGATATAAATTTTAATACAAATTTATTAAAAGAAATTAGATCAATTTTAATAGTGTTTATAGAAAGTTTACTTATTTTCATTAAACAATACAAAAAAGTGTTTAATATATATATGAGCTGAAAAATAATATGTGATTGAGGCCTGATCCCCCTGACCCCTCTTGGATACATCTCTGGATCTTTTGTAACTGCCTTATATTTAATAAGATAAATGGCCCGGCATGGCCATGAAGTTACGGCGCTCAAATCGTAAACCGATGGCCGCGGGTTCGAATCACCCTCACACCAAACTTGCTCTCCATTCCAGCTGTGGGGGCGTGATAATGTTACTGTTAATCCCACTATTCGTTGGTAAGAGAGTAGTCTAACAGTTGGCGGTGGGTGGTGATGACTAGCTGCCTTCCCTCTAGTCTTACAATGCTAAATTAGGGACGGCTAGCGCAGATAGCCCCCCGAGTAGCTTTGCGCGAAATTCAAAACAAACAAACAATTACTGTCGCTTAATCTATCTGTAAATTATTTAAAGCAATGCACTAATGTATGTGTTCCTTTTTGGTCCATACATACTGGATTATCAAGGATGTTGAAAAAATATACTACGTGATTTTGACTCAATTTGTTGCTCATCAAACAATCTATACATTGCTTACGAATGTTCATAAAGAAGTGAAAATAAGGTAAATAATTGAGCCACGCGTTTCCAACCCCAAAATTATCAGCATTCAAATTAACGGTACTTCTGTTTTGGTACCAAAATAGCCTCTCACTTTGTAAACAGTTTTATGGACTGAAATGAAAATCAACTCCTAGAGAAAAGCTCAATCAAAGAGTACTTCTGGAAATGATACATTGGTGACATATTTTTAATTGTATTACCTTCAATCAATCCATTAAATACCTTTGTTCATATGAAAACTGTTTACATCAATCAATAACCTTTGTTCATATAAAAACTGTTTACATCAATCAATAACCTTTGTTCATATACAAACTCTTTACATCAATCAATAAAATTGAAGCTTGAATATTCTCTCATAATAATACATTTTCTGGATGTCCCTGAAACCTTAAGGGATTGACTTATACATAATGACTTACACAACTAACTTACACACAGCCTACGTATCTGCATTGCTAAAACTAAACAAAATATTTATTACAGTCAGTCATTTTCTATGGAATATTTCTTATATAAAGATATTGATTATGAAACAAATACTGAGATATTAAAAATATATGAAAAAGGTTATATTTTTGTGAAGTGGAAAAAGATTAAAAACTGACAGAATTTCACATGCTGCTGTCGTCAACAAGTTTCACTGTCTCCAAGCAGCTAAACAAAGTCCCAACGGTTATCTAATATTACTCCAAACTAAAACATGATTCATTAAAATATTTCTATAGTCTGCACTTCAGTGAACCTCGAGCATAATTTTTCTTTTTTATTAATTTTTTTCTGAAAACAGCAACAACAAAAGCTTGAGAAATGTATTTGTTCGTGCAAAAGTCAATTATACTCCGAACCGTTACAGCTGTGCCCCTTGTAACAAATTTCCATGTTAATCTTGTAAGTTCATAAAAAGCACTCTTACTTTATGTGTAGCTTGATAAAACAGAAAAATACTGCAGCATAAATCCAATCTTTGGTACTCACATCTGATTTGAATCAAAAGTAAAAAAGCCTATTGAATCATCATTAAGTGAGGTAGTACTTAACAGTAAGGATCAAAATGTCGGTCATAATTAAATAGTTCGTATAAAATGACCCTTAAAATATCTGAATATTTATAATGGCTATTTAACAGTATTAGCGGAAAGAAACTAGAGCTTACTGTGCTTGCAAAGTTGCTTAAATCGCTATAAACGTGTTTGTGAAATGAATAAAAAAATTACTGTTTTAACGAATTTTTATCTAAGTCAGTAAGTCAGTAAGTGACTTTTCCAGACAGGCGTAGAGAAAGAGTGAAAGACTAACTGTTCTAAAATGGATACTAGTATATATAACCATGAAATATTCAAGTCATAAAACAAAATATACAAACACGAAATTTTTTTACAATATTTTTAATAATATTAATATAGTGATACAAAAATTAATATTTTTGATTTTTGATTTTTCGGTCATCATCAGGTTCACTTTTGTGAGCGTTATTCGCTCCTCTACGTAAAATATTTTCTCAACCCAAACGAGCTCTTTTTACATTTACATATTATAGATAAGTGTTGTGATGGTAGCATGTTATGTGTGGTATAATAATGTTCGCAACTCAAGTAGCATATATTTAGTTATGGTAGGTTTCAATCATTGTAAAACATTCGACTTCATAAATAAAAAAGTATTTAGAGCAGTTACTTGTTAAATCTGGTTTTAATAAGTCAACTTCTTATGACACTATTACTTGAGGTACATTAATTTTCTATGTTTTGACAACAAGGTGTATAGATCGGGAATACTTGTTTTTACAGGAATATGTTTTAACCTAAAGTACATCCATTTTACGTATGTTAACATTTTCTACGTTTAGACAACAAATTGTGTAGATCGGGAAAACTTGTTATTCCAGATATACGTTTTAAACTAAAGTACATCCATTTTACGTATTTTATTAATAAAACATTTTTCACCGAATAGTTCAATCTTGAGTTGATGTTGGCTGACACTTTCACTTCATATTGCATGACATAATATTTTGTCTATCAAATCTGCCAGAAAAGAAATACAGAAAACTTTAAAATAGAAAAACCGAAAAGAAGCCAAAAATCTTGATTTCAGTTTGTTTGAAAGCGGCTCAGAAAGTGAACAGAGAGTCAAAAAGAAAGTGACACCAGAGGGTTCAACAAGCTGAGTGTATCGTATTCAACTGTTTATTCACGTTTCGTGCCGTGTGCTACTATTTCATTTTATTTAACGAAATAATTCAAACGTTAGGGCAGAAAAGAAGAACTGCTGAGCAAATAACGTGTTTTCGGTTTATGTTTTAACCAAAGACACTTGAAGTAGAAGGTATTTCATTTATAAATATTTGCCATAAATGCTTTGGAAAATGTTTTGCAATAAGACACGTGTTTTCTTTTAGCAAAGCCACAACGGGCTATCTGCTGAGCCCACCAAGGGGAATCGAACCCCTGATTTTAGCGTTGTAAATCCGTAGACATACCGCTGTATTAGCGGGGGGCCCAATAAGACACATTTGATGTAAAGCTTATTTGTTGTAAGAGACATTTATTTAGTGTTTCGAAAAGAGATATTTTATGTAAAGTTTATTTGTTGTAAGAGACATTTATTTAGTGTTTCCTCAAGACACATTTGATGTAAAGCTTATTTGTTGTAAGAGATATTTATTTAGTGTTTCCACAAGAGACATTTGAAGTAAAGCTTCGTTCTTGTAAAAGACATTTATTTAGTTTCCACAAGACACATTTTATGTAAAGTTTATTTGTTGTAAAAGACATTTATTTAGTGTTTTGACAAGAGACATTTGATGTAAAGTTTATTTGTTGTAAGAGACATTTATTTAGTGTTTCCGCAAGACACTTTTGATGTTAAGCTTATTTGTTGTAAAAGACATTTCATGTAAAGCTTAGTTGTTGTAAAAGACATTTATTTAGTGTTTCGACAAGAGACATTTGATGTTGAGCTTATTTGTAGTAAGAGACATTTATTTAGTGTTTCCACAAGATACAAATAAGGTCTAAAGCATTATATTTAGCATTTAGAGAAACGTTTGCTTTAAATTTTTGAAAAGGAAACTAATTTAATTCTGGAGTATTTTAACTTTTTCAGTTTCTGTATCTGGCTCTTCACGTGAATCCACAATATGTTTGATAAACCTTTTAATTAACTTTATCTTCGTATATGAAAGATATTTAACCAGAAATAATTTTAAAATATTCGTGAAGTTAAAACAAACTACATAACTTCAGTTGCGTCTGTACAAATAAAATAAACGTAACAAGCAATTATACTGAAAATGAATAAAAGAAAACTTTGAAAATTTGCCTGATCTTCAAAGACCAGTTGGTAAGTTTTGAGTACTACCTCTGGAAAGCTGGAAATGTTTCACGAGCAAACCTAATTATTCTTATTTTAAAAAAAACTATGTATTGTTCGGGCCTAACAATAGGCAGACAATGAAGTTACATGCTTTACCATATTTGGGACTAGAATAATATTATATTTGAATAATTTTTTCATTGGTATTTCTTATATATCGTATCGATTCTAAACCTTAGCTGACCCTCAAAAGTAGCGAAGATAAATAAGTTTCAATCTAATTATCCCTCCAGGGGAAAACAACATAAGGATTACAAGTTTAATCTAAATAATGATGATGTACTGTGAACAGGAGATTCCAACTTGACAACTTGGTAACTATAAGGTCCGGAAGAAGAAATGGAGAAGAAAAATCATTACTATGTATTCACCACTTGTTTTTTGTGCACACGAGATATTATTATTAACAAACAATTATCTCGTGTTCTCAAAATATCAAGTCGTGCGCTCAATATAATATCTCGTGAAGACGAGATAATTGGTCGTGGTTTCGAGGTCTAGCATGGCCAGGTGGTTAAAGCATTTATTTCGTAATTCGAGGGTCGCGGGTTCGAATTCCCGTCACACTAAACATGATCTCCATTCAAGCTGTGGGGAGCGTGATAATGTGACGGTCAATCTTACTATTCGTTGGTAAAAGAGTAGCTCAACAGTTGGCGGTGGGTGGTGACGACTAACTGCCTTCCCTCTAGTCTTGAACTGCTAAATTAGGGAAGGCTAACGCAAATAGCCCTCGTGTAGCTTTGCATGAAATTCAAAAACAAACCATCGTGCGCTCGATGTAATAGTTTCCTTCTTTATGTCCCTTCCCAAAATCCGTAGATAGCAGCAAAGTTAGTTAATATAACTCAGGCTACAGTGATGTATAATATTGTCAAAAAAAACAACAACATATTTTAAATAAATCGAGGAAAATTGGTTTGTTTGGAATTTCGCGCAAAGCTACTCGAGGGCTATCTGCGCCAACCGTCCCTAATTTAGCAGTGAAACAACAGAGGGAAGGCAGCTAGTCATCACCATCCGCCGCCAATTCTTGGGCTACTGTTTTACCAACGAATAGTGGGATTTACCGTACCATTATAACGTCCCCACGGCTGAAAGGGCAAGCATGTTTGGTGTGATAGTGATTCGAACCCGCGACCCTCAGATTACGAGTCGAGTGCCTTAAGCACTTGGCCATACCAAGCCTCGTGAAAAATATACAAACATTTATTAATACAAAAAGGATAGTACAGAACCAGTTGATACAAGCGAAAAAGAAAGTGTTACAAAGAAAACGATGAAACCTTAATTATAAAGTTATTGTTTCGAATAAGAAAATAGAACAAATTTAAATAAGATGATTTGAACGGAAATCCTTTATAAAAATAACAGCGAAGAATAAGTTAGATTAAGATAATCATGAACTACTAATTACTGGAGATAAAGAAAACTTGGACTGACGAAGTAAATGTAATGAGGGATTATATCAACCAATAATTTAAATTGGTATAAAATCAAATAATTTTCAAACTAATTAACTAAATGGTTTTCACAAATTAACATGGATTATAATGACAACATTCAAAGAAGCCAGTGTAGCGATATGAAAATAAACAGAAGGAAAATATCGGTTTAATTAAAAGATTAAGCGAAAAATTCTAAAAACCGTTCATATTAGAAGTTTGAAAAATGTATTTAGAGTTTTCTTTTTGCTATATACGTTCTGATGAACAAACAAAGGACCTTCTGTATAAATGAATAAACGTCTGATTAAAAATTATGTTATGCGCCCTTCACAGAGCATGCATTACTGTATAACAAGAAACTGCTGTTCGTGAAGAAACCATGTCTTTGTTATGAAATGTGTAGTTGATTCTTATGTTACACGGTGGTACGGATCCAGTCTATTGATAGGTTAACTTTAGGGGAGAAATGATATTCATCTCTGAATATGTGTTGGTAATATTTTACTATTATTGGTAAAATCAGAAGAGTTATATGCACAGGGTAGCCCGTAAGTCCCTACCCTTCCATATGTTGTGTCTAAACAACGTTATAATACTAATGATGAGTTGAAGGCAGCTGTTACCGCGGCATTTGGAACAATAACCCCTGCTATGTTGAGGAAAATGTCTCACAGAACATGGTGTGGCATAATATTATGCAGCGACAATGAGGGACAGCACACAGATACACTGGATACATAAGATATATGGATGGGTAGGGACTTACGGGCCACCCTATACATTTATTCAACGTTTACTTACCTCAGTGTAACAAACAAAAGATAAAAGAGCTTTTACACTGAATCGGACAGAAATTAACTGAAATATTCTATACTATTCTATTCTTAACTGGATATTCTAATGAAATATTCTATACTGAATTAGATTGTATATCTTCGAGTGAATATATATGAATACATACGCATGTTTTTGTGCGAAAAGAAACATAGAAACGAAATGTGCTTGCATGCGCTCATATGTGCATCTCTTATAACAAGGCAAGCTAACAAAAACTACACATAAATTGAATAGTTCCTTATATTACAAATTACAAAAACATACTGACACAGAACATATTTCATGTAGTTAATAAATTGAATGTTTTGTGGCATCCATTTAGTTTATTTGACGTGTCTTGATATATTTATAAAAATAAGAAGAAATATACCTAGAATGTTGTAGGAATACCCCCGCTAGTACAGCGGTATGTCTACGGATTTGCAATGCTGGAATCAGGGGTTCGATTCCACGCGATGGGCAGATCAGATTACCCGAGGTGGCTTTATAACTAAATATAAATAACTAAACACACATGCACACTATTGTATTAAATACAAGCCTGGATAAGTTATTTGTTTATTTTATGATTATTTGAAGTCAATACAGTCGTATCTAATCTTGCAACACAACATACGGAACTTTTAAGTAACAGTAAACTTGGTTGTGCTCATTGGAATTTTTAATAATGAATTATCGATAAATGCCAGAAATGTAAATGAAATTCGTTGTATCATAACATGTTTTCAAACACAACGTACAAGAGAAAGACGTAAAGATGGTGGAATCGATTTAAAGAAGTTATTAAAACACATACTAAATTATTTTAAATAAATTAGGATAGAAATAAAGTTATCTCAGTTCTCTCTTACTGGAAATAATTATCTGATCCACGAAGGTGTTATGACAGGAATTTGTCCGAATCGATTCAAACACTAGGGAGTCAGTAACAGTTAAAGTTATTACATAAACGTGATAGTCAACGTTTAAGATTTGAAAACGCCCTTAATATATCAAAAGTTGTGTTAATAGTTTAGAAGACATAGCAAAAAAATAGCTCAGAATTCATAAGGTATAAATTCTATAGCTACTCAATTTGATGTTGTGAATTGTATTTTAAAGAAATGATAAACAAAAACGGTGACTTTTTGTTAAGATTTACCGATTTTACCAAAATAAAAAAGGGAGAAAACTCCGTAGGTGGCGCTTTAACGTTTATGGAAAGAACCGGCGCTTATTAACTAAATACTTAGTAACATTGTGAACTAAGAAAGAACCGGCGCTTTTGACTAAATACTTAGTAACATTGTGAACTAAGAAAGAACGGGCGCTTTTTGATTAAATACTTAGTAACATTGTGAACTAAGAAAGAACCGGCGCTTTTTAACTAAATACTTAGTAACATTGTGAACTAAGAAAGAACCGGCGCTTTTTAACTAAATACTTAGTAACATTGTGAACTAAGAAAAAAACAGCGCTTATTAACTAAATACTTAGTAACATTGTGAACTAAGAAAGAACCGGCGCTTTTAACTAAATACTTAGTAACATTGTGAACTAAGAAAGAACCGGCGCTTATTAACTAAATACTTAGTAACATTGTGAACTAAGAAAGAACGGGCGCTTTTTAACTAAATACTTAGTAACATTGTGAACTAAGAAAGAACGGGCGCTTTTTGACTAAATACTTAGTAACATTGTGAACTAAGAAAGAACCGGCGCTTATTAACTAAATACTTAGTAACATTGTGACCTAAGAAAGAACCGGCGCTTTTTAACTAAATACTTAGTAACATTGTGAACTAAGAAAGAACGGGCGCTTTTTGACTAAATACTTAGTAACATTGTGAGCTAAGAAAGAACCGGCGCTTTTTAACTAAATACTTAGTAACATTGTGACCTAAGAAAGAACCGGCGCTTTTTAACTAAATACTTAGTAACATTGTGAACTAAGAAAGAACGGGCGCTTTTTGACTAAATACTTAGTAACATTGTGAGCTAAGAAAGAACCGGCGCTTTTTAACTAAATACTTAGTAACATTGTGACCTAAGAAAGAACCGGCGCTTTTTAACTAAATACTTAGTAACATTGTGAACTAAGAAAGAACGGGCGCTTTTTGACTAAATACTTAGTAACATTGTGAACTAAGAAAGAACCGGCGCTTATTAACTAAATACTTAGTAACATTGTGAACTAAGAAAGAACGGGCGCTTTTTGACTAAATACTTAGTAACATTGTGAACTAAGAAAGAACCGGCGCTTATTAACTAAATACTTAGTAACATTGTGAACTAAGAAAGAACCGGCGCTTTTTGACTAAATACTTAGTAACATTGTGAACTAAGAAAGAACCGGCGCTTATTAACTAAATACTTAGTAACATTGTGAACTAAGAAAGAACGGGCGCTTTTTGACTAAATACTTAGTAACATTGTGAACTAAGAAAGAACCGGCGCTTATTAACTAAATACTTAGTAACATTGTGAACTAAGAAAAAACCGGCGCTTATTAACTAAATACTTAGTAACATTGTGAACTAAGAAAGAACCGGCGCTTATTAACTAAATACTTAGTAACATTGTGAACTAAGAAAGAACGGGCGCTTTTTAACTAAATACTTAGTAACATTGTGAACTAAGAAAGAACGGGCGCTTTTTGACTAAATACTTAGTAACATTGTGAACTAAGAAAGAACCGGCGCTTATTAACTAAATACTTAGTAACATTGTGAACTAAGAAAGAACCGGCGCTTATTAACTAAATACTTAGTAACATTGTGAACTAAGAAAGAACCGGCGCTTTTTAACTAAATACTTAGTAACATTGTGAACTAAGAAAGAACCGGCGCTTATTAACTAAATACTTAGTAACATTGTGAACTAAGAAAGAACCGGCGCTTTTTAACTAAATACTTAGTAACATTGTGAACTAAGAAAGAACGGGCGCTTTTTGACTAAATACTTAGTAACATTGTGACCTAAGAAAGAACCGGCGCTTATTAACTAAATACTTAGTAACATTGTGAACTAAGAAAGAACCGGCGCTTATTAACTAAATACTTAATAACATTGTGAACTAAGATTGGTAATTTTCTGTTCGAAGTTTTTATTGAATATCTGGAGACGAGAGAATGTTGTAGAATTATGAAAAAAAAAAAAAAACAGTAACAAACTTAACATCTGAAGAGTTGAAAGTGTTGAGAAACCGTGCACCAGTATTACTTGGTTATAAAGTATTTTATAAGGCCACAACCAAGAGCATGATACGTGTTATGAGTCAGTTGATTTGTAAGAGTAAGACGTACTCCGTTATAGATAAGTTAGTGATGTCGAGAAAACCCACATGTAGAGAAGAATATATAGGTAAAAACGACTCGTTTGGGTTGAGAATTGTTTTTTACCTAGAGGAACGAACAACGTTCACAAAAGTGAACCTGACGATGACCCAAGAAGGTCGAAACGTTGTTTGCTCCTCTACTTAAAAAATCTTCTCAACCCAAACGAGCCGTTTTTACATATAAAATCTAAATTCAATTGGAGATTTATGTAAGTTTGGATTAGCATAAAGGAAAGGCAAATATGCGTAAGAATTATGTTTAGAAGAAATTTTATGGTAAGCTTTAATGAAATTGTTAATTACTGTATTTTTGGATTGGCTGAGAAACTTAAACGTTTGTGTATTATTCATTAATTTTATCATAAATAATGCATAGAGTTTTATGCAAATCATATCAATATTTCAGTTAAATGTATCAAGAGGAACTGTAATATATTTTTCTTACACTTCTTCAGTCCTGTTTTTCAGATGATTACATGATAAATCTGTATGGTATTTTTTAAAATTTATGTTAGGTAATTTTATTTTTATTCATTTAAGTATATGTCATGTCCATTCTAAAAACCATCCGAGTAGATTTTTTTTTTGGTGGGGGAATTTGCTGTTTTTAACGCAGTCCTTTTCGTGATTTTGTTTACTTGTTTAACTTCATTTAAATATAATTATTTAATTTCATTAATATGTATATAGTGGACGGTGCATTTCATTAGACATATAATTAGCTTAAAAGGTAAATTTATGGAGATTTCGATGAGTGATAAAATTGAATCTGGTATCAGCGGGTCTTGCTGACCAGTATTTCGGGCCCGGCATGGCCAAGCGTGTTAAGGCGTTCAACTCGTAATCCAAGGCGTTCGGGATCGAATCCCGGTCGCACCAAATATGCTCGCCCTCTCAGCCGTGGGGGCGTTATAATGTTAACGGTCAATCCCACTATTCGTTGGTAAAAGAGTAGCCCAAGAGTTGGCGGTGGGTGGTGATGACTAGCTGCCTTTCCTCTAGTCTTACACTGCTAAATTAGGTACGGCTAGCACAGATAGTCCTCGAGTAGTTTTGTACGAAATTGCAAACAAAGAAATAAAGCAAAAAGAGCAGTATGTCTACGGCCTTAGATTGCTAGAAACCGTGATGGGCAGAGCAGAGATAGTCCTTTATGCTGAACAACATCTTGCGTGATCAAACTAAACAAACATGAGCCAATATATATATCTTCTAGCTATCTATATAATAGAGAAAGATTTAATGTTTCAAAAATAAAGGAAAAAGAAACTGTGTGCTTTCATATAGCAAAGCCACGTCGTGCTATCTGCTTAGTACACCGAAAAAAAGAAGTCAAAACCGAATTACTTAAAATAAAAAAAACTTAACCACACTTTGGTACAGTGATCTGCCAAAGTAGGAATAAAGAAACTCAGTTTTGTAGATTTTATTTTCGTAGTTTATTACTTACGTAGCATTAAAATCTTTATCACTGTAGCTAGTTGGGTTACGCACATGTCGATTTCTACTCGTCTTTATAAAATTTTAAAACATTTTATGACACTCTTTGTTTTTTTTTCTATTACCTATATTTTTGTTCGTCAGCAATATCACACCAAACATGCTCGCCCTTTTAGCCGCTGGGGCGTTACAATGTGATGGTCAATCCCATTATTCATTGGAAATTGATAGCAAGTCAAACCAAAATATCAAACGTGGGGAAGCCGATATTATTTTATTACTCACCGGGATATCTACTAGGCTACCATCAAATCTAATTATATGCTCAAAGTAAAGTACTTTATTCTGCATATATATATTTGCGTGTATATTTTAGTATTCTTTTCGATACAGGAAGCGAATCATTAGGACTCCAGACGAAAGAGTTTTGTGTGTGTGTGGGTTTTTCTTACAGCAAAGCCACACCGGGTTATCTGCTGAGCCCACCGAGGGGAATTGAACCCCTGAATTTCACACACACATATATATACCTCTGAAAAATCAATTTATTTTCTTACGTGAAACTCGTACATAGAGTGAAATTTTTATTCACTTAATAAATACGCATACAATAATTTAGGGAACTATATAGATACAGTAAATTTTAGTTTCGTGTAGCGAGTAGTCTGAAATAGTCATTATTAATATTCAGACATTTTAAACGGGAGGTTTTTATGATTCATCATAATCCTTGTTATTATTTCATTCACTCTTATAACTTGTTATAAATACTTCACTCTATCAGTTACATTTATAATTCAGTGTTTTTGTTAACAAATGTTTTAATTGTTCTGGATGCTACTTTTGTACAAGCCCATATCCTGTCAAGCTATTTTATTTCTAAACTTCATTGGTCGTTTAACACTGAGCCTTGTATGGTGTTGTTCTTAAGGTGTTCTTTTAGTAACTTGCGTGTTCAAATCTACTCACCGAAAATGTTCAT
Organism: Tachypleus tridentatus; assembly: GCF_004210375.1. NCBI lineage: Eukaryota > Metazoa > Arthropoda > Merostomata > Xiphosura > Limulidae > Tachypleus > Tachypleus tridentatus. Next base: position 95,821,343 of record NC_134834.1, read on the forward strand.
CCTTTCAGTCATAGGGAGGTTATAATGTGGTGGTTAATCCCGTTTCTCGATGGTAAAGTTCAGCCTCACTGTTGATAATGGATGGTTTTTATTAGTTGACTTTCCACTGGTCTATCCCTTCTAAATTTGAGACGGCTCGTGCAGATAGCTAGCCCTTCAGTATCTTTGCACAAAATTCAACAAACAAACAAACGAATTAGCTTAATTTCCTTTCTTGTTTTATAGCTTTTTCTTCGTGGTACTTTTTAATAGATGAATGTACAGCTCAATAATTTGGTCTTCAACCTTCTATGTTGTCAATATATTATACATCACTTGAAGCCCTCCAGAGAAACAGCGGTATGTCTTATAACTTGTTTGTTTAGAATTTTGCACAAAGCTACAGGAGGGCTAGCCGTCCCTAATTTAGCAGTGTAAGACTAGAGGAAAGGCAGCTAGGCATCACTACCTACCGCCAACGCTTTGGCTATTATTTTACCAACAAATAGTGGTATTGACCGTCAAATTATAACGCCCCCACGATTAAAAGGTTTAACATGTTTGGCGTGACTGGGGTTCGAACCCGTGACTCTTAGACTGAAAGTCGGCCGCTCTAATCATCTAACCGTGCCGGTCCATCTGCTGACTTGCAACGCTAAAACCCGGGTTTCGATAACCGTGACGAGCAGAGCACTGATAGTCCTTTGTGTGGTTTTGTGCGTAACTTGAATCAGACAAACAAGCATCACCCAAAAAACACATTTGTATGAAATGAATCTGTGTTTATACTTTGACACACGGCTGAGCGAATCAAATATCGTTTTCATCTAAAGTGACAAGTTCTGGTGCCCACAAATGAAATTTCACTTTATCAACAATTTATTTGTTGAACTGACAATTACATCTTCATTACAAATTTGTAATTTCCCGGAAACCCAGTTCGTCAAGAAACAGACAAATGCGTTGTTAACGGAAGTACAACATTTGTTACAGTACAGTGTCAATTTCATTACCAGAATGTAATGTAAAAAATGCTCTAATATTCTGCCTTTTTGGGTGTAAATTTATTGAGGATCACAAATAACTCGATAATATCTAAAATTGCTATGAATAGTACAGTTCAGTTTATGTATCTTGGACAATGAGAAATATGTATAACGTTAAAGGCATATTACATTTCAGGCATATTTGTCAAAACCTGAGTATCTACGATTGTTGTGTTTTATTTTGGCAAGTATAGGAATTTCGTATTGATATACTGACACAAGCTGAATTCATGTCTTTAGAATTTTCTGCCGTCTTCAACTACTCTTTTTTTTTTGTCTGTAGGTCTTTTCACGGATAAGTTAAAGTTTACGTTTATTTATCCTGAACCGGTTTCATACCACTACAAATGAAGACTAAAATAACAAAATAGTCCGATCTGTACGAAACCTTACATTTTTCCTTCCTAACCCTTCCAAGGTTATTGTACAATTCATCTCATAGACTAGTTATTGTCACCTATCAAATCTCCATTTCGAGATTATTAGCGTAAAGCTTCTGACAGTATTTATTATTATTTTTTAATTTCTCTTTAAAGTTTGATACATTTTCAACAACTATTAGAATTGTCGGAATATTACGTTCAATAGTAGCCATCCATTTAGTTTTTCCTCTATATTATACACGGTTAGAACATCTTTCACCTTTAAATTAGAGACGGTTATACCACATAGCTCTCGAGTAGATTTGCTTGAAATTCGACAAACAAAGGCAAACATATGTTATAAAAATGTCTATTCATTTGATTTAACGCACATTATAATAGACATTTTTTTTATTAATTTCAGAAGGAATGCATTTTGTTCAGTGTTTGAGCAACTTTTCTTTATATTTCCTCAATTTTCGAATCGAAGCTTTTAACATCAAAGAAAACTGATCGTAATGAAATGCACGTCTTGCTTAAATAAGCACTCACTGAGTGTCCTTCCAAGGTAACGTACTTTGTACTGGTTGTGTTTTACGTGTATTTACCAATTGAAATTTAATACCAGGTATTAACAGAGCTAGTAATAAAACTCAGTTTTTGCTTTTCATCCGACGCCTGCTATATTACACTACATCTCGTCCGAGACAATAACACTTCAACTGGAGCTTATGACGTTTTCTCCACGAATCAATGTAAATGGCCGAGAACCGTCTATTACATATTGAATAATTCATCTCTTGTAATAATCTATTTTCATGTGTAAGTCTCATGTATGTTATTTTTGGTTGTGTCTCACGTTTCTCTGTTAACTTACTAGCTATGGATAGTATTTTCGTGTTATTTATTATGAGAAAGTTAGATTTCTTGTCATACATTTTTATAACTTCTCTTTCCTCACAATAGCTGGCTGCATACCTATGATTATTGACTTCGAACTCAGAATGTACTGTTAGGGATATTTTTTTATATTTATTTGTGCTCTATCTGCCAGCCGTATATCATCCCCTGTGCATATCGTATATATTTACTGACGCTCATGAAACTGCAAGGCTATACAAACTTAATATACAAGAGAAGTCTTTTTCTTATGACATTTTGAGCAGGATTAGATTTCCTACACAAATATCAATCAATCTGTACCGGACATCACTCTTTCCTTTATTTCTCACGACAAGAAAATACATTTGGTCCACAAGATCTTGCAGACTGCTTGGACGTAACAAATTGCTATTGTCTTTCTGTGGACTGGTGGCTAGGACGCTCGACTAGCTGTCTACAGATAGCGGGGTCGAAACCTGTTACAGTTCATGCTCTCCCTTTCAGCAGTGAAAGTGATATAACGTGATGGCCAATCACGTTAGTTGTTGGTGAAGAGTAACACAAGGGTTAATGGTGTGTGCAGTTGAGTAGCTAAATGCCCTAAAATATATCACTTTAAAATTAGGAAGGTTATTGAAGATACCCGTCGAGTAGCTTGGGTAAGTTCAGCAACAAAAATGATGTCCTTCTTTTACATCACCATAAGGTGATTCATCTTTCTTGGGCTCAACGATCCATTTGTAAGCACTTATTTTCCATAACTACAGAGTAAATTTACTTTAATGTAAAAAGCAGATGGTTCGCTAAATACTTATATGCATAAACTATCACTTCTTTTCAAAGTCTTTTCTAACCTTTCACACACTTTGGCGACACAGTTTTGGAGCTCGATCCATGGGTTAAGAAACTCAACTACTTAAAATAATAATAACCGCAGTCAAAGTAATTTTAGTATTTTCATATTGAAAAACTGTAGTTGCCAAAGTTATTTTTTTAAATATCTTTTGAGTCACATGTTTCTTTGTTATTGTTTATTACAGAATGCAGCCATTTTGGATTATCTAGAGCCATCCAGTGGTTACAACGTTATAAACTGGGTTTAGATACCTTTAGAGGAACAAATTACTAATAGCTCATTGTGCAGCTTTGTGTTTAAGAAACAAACAAATCCACCGTGAGGGTGCCCTACACCAACTATATATTGACCATTAGTTTTATTTTTTTAAGTTTTATTACTTCTTTCATAAAACTATATCTTTAAACTTATACAAGTATGTAGTTACTATACCTTATTTACGACCACGATGTAAGTAACATAAACAGCTTTGCCCAAAACTAAAAAAAATAAATAATTGAAGTCATGTTTACAACTTTATCAATAAAATAATTACGTGTACGGAAAGACATAACTGACCATTATTTCATAAACAAAACTAACATCAGAAAGTATCTATCGACCAGATTAAGAATATAAATAATCCTTAACAAAAATCTGTTTTGGAAAGACTGAAGATAGAGGGAGTGTGTGAACACGAGCTTCCTGAGCGAGCAGACAAGTATTTCAGTTTACTTACTAGTAATAGTTGTCTTTCTAATTGGATGTTTATGTTGAACGTGGTAGTTGCGTTCTTGAGCTTTTTGTGGATATGACGTAGACGGGTGTAGTTGGAGTTCAGTGATCTTCTTTCAGCAGACCATTTGTACTCGAGTTTTTACGTTCAATAAATAATTATTTCCTTTTCCATAGCAACGTGCTCTCTAAATGTGTTGATTCACCACTAGAGTACCTAGTCTATCATGCAGTATTATATAAATATATAATATATTTACAGGTAAACCTAACCTAATAACTTTGACATGCTTGGATATTGTTCAAATATCGTCATCAACAAGACCTACGACACCAAAGTACAGACACCAAGAATAACTTGAAGTGATTCTTATTAGTTTAAATGAATATTTACATAGATGATGGCACATGTGACGAGGTACATCGCGCATCCGTACAAGATCATAGCTTCCAATCACTAGTCCTTGTACTAACATGATTATTGTTTGTGACAATATTTTTACGAATTCTTCTGAAATACTTGATTTATAATGCGATTGAAGTGGCATAAGCGATTAAAAACACATTATGTAACATTTTTTTACAGATACATATCTCCATAGTTTTGCTTAAAGCACTCTAAGGCATTTCAGGATGTGGAGTTGTGGAACGTGCATATGTCTTTCATATTGTCATATGGCAATCAGATGACATTACTGTTCTGTTTTAATTCATTACAATTGTCACTATTACCTAAGTTTTTGCGAAATGCTTAAAGATCTATATCTTACGATTACTGAGATACGACTCTCCAACGCTCTGTAGTAACTTCCATATTAAACAACCATGCATCTAATATCACAGACAGCTGCTACTAACTTCTACAATACCTACTACCACATTGTATATTAATGCCTCTGTCTAAAAAATTAGATGCCTTTGCATGCTTACAGTCGTATATTCTTATCTTGTCTATTTTATTACTTTAAAATAAACATATGTCGTCGGAGGTTCCGGTGTGGAGATCAACAGTCTGATACGTTTTGTGCGGATTTCAAATGATGTCACTTCATCTTCCATTTCTTATTTTTATGCTTTCTGTTATACACCATATATCCTGTTGGTACAGTTTATAACTCATCATCATTTCCATCATAAAACACCGTCAACATGTTTGTGTTTCACCTTTCCTCAAACACCACACAGTCTCGTGTTGTATTCAAATATCTCTACACAAAACACATTAGGGATTGCATGTACCACCCTATTTAGACTCTTATCACACTTTTTGGCATACGTACAAAATTCGAGTATAGACGAAATTCTCTTACAACATATTAAACTTATGTATGAATGGCTTTGTTTCAAAGCTACAGTACTCCGTAAATTCCTTGACAACACTTAAAACATATATAGCATTAATAACACATTTACGTTATGTGTAAAACAGTGTAATTGTTTGATATCTGTTATATTAAACATACAGACTGTTTGACATTATTCTAAGGTTCTAGATTTCTTGGAATGCTTTATCACGAGAGTTTTGTTTAAATTGCAATAGTCCATAACTGTTCTTGTGCCTCAATAGCCAGGTGATAAATAACACGGGAACCTTATTCAGCCAATTGAAGATAAAGTGGCCACCTTGTAACACCTGACGTTGAAGAGGCTAAGTGATGAAGAGAACTGAATCATTTTTCAGCCACGTTGAGGAGAAGTAGCCACCTTGTAACATCTCTTTATAAACAAAATACTTAAAACGGTACTGATATACACTATTTATATTACTAAAGTAATTCTAAGCAAAGCACTGTGTATTTTCCAAACCACTTAACGTTGCTCACACACCAATAATTTATCATTTCCATAAAGAGCTTACAATTATCTTGTTTCAATAAAGTAATTCATCTAATAAGTACATTGCTAAAAATTTGACATACGTTAATACCTTCATGAACACAACATTCACTGTATGTATCAACTCCATATTCCACTAGGCCCGGCATCAACGCCAAACATGGCCGTCCTTTCAACAGTGAGAGCATTATAATATAACGGTCAATCCCACTATTCGTTGGTAAAAGACTAGCTCAAGGGTTGGAGGTGGGTTGTGATGACTAGCTGCCTTCCCTCTGGTATATCACTGCCAAATTCGGGACTGCAGGCGCAGAGAGCCATCGTGTAGCTTTGCGCGAAATTCAAAACAAACAAACAAACAAACAAACCATACTACTCCATTTCAAAGATGACGTTTAAGACACGTGGCTCATGACGTGGCATGTGCAATGTAATTTCTTGCTATTACTTGGGATAGCTTATGTTTGATATTACCTAGAGTTATTGGAAACACGTTTATATCTCTTTGTAATACTCGCTTCTTTAGTTTGAAATATAATTTAGGTTTAGAAATAACTAAAATTTCTTACAAATTTCAATGGAAGTATTCAATATAAATATTTCATACAAATTCTCCTGGAACTTTTAATATTTTCCACGTGACTAAACATCTCTGAAGCATTCTAGTGATATTTTAATACCTCAGAACATTGCTGCACGATTATAGTATACAAAAAAAGGTTTATAGTTTTTATACAGAGGTAACAGTCGTGTCTGCTGTTCCCTTATGGAACATTCTGGGCAATGCGTGTAATTATTTCTTGTCTCTTCAATGTGAAACTTGGATGTCAGTAACTCAAATAATGCCCTCCAGTGACACAGCGGTATGTCTGCGAACTTACAACACTAGAATCCAGGTTTTAGTACCCGTGGTGGGCAGAGCACAGATAACCCATTGCGTAGCTTTGTGTTTATCTTCAACAAGCGAAGACTTACAGAATAAAGATTATAGTTCTTTTGAGGTATTTTTTTTCTGTTTATTGGTTTGAACACATTAAATTTTATTTTTTTTTAAACGTGTATATAGACTTTTTCTAACTAGTTTGTTTCAGAATACATGCGTTTAAACGTTCTTAATTTTGAGAGAGGGGAACTGGCTAGTCAGCGGCACTTATCCATACTTCGCAGTTCTTGTCTGGTATGATAGTGTAAATTAGGATGTAGAATCGTGATAGGGGTTCGGTTTGAGAGAAAAAGTGAATAAGGCTTGGTTACTCTTTTCAATCTGAACGTTAGGGAACCCTCGTACCTCTCCGAACCCACTCGTGGGATTGTATTACTTTCGGGATAATGATTTATAATTGAGAGAGTTGAAATATTAAAATCAGTGAGCTAAAGCTGTGGAAGCATTGAAGAAAGAAACCAATAGGAAGCGGGCTGGAGATATGTAATGTCTAGCGGGGGATGAGAAGAGACAAGACGGAAGAAAGCTATCCAAACGTGCCCTCCAAGTGTCGAGTTCTCTGTCACGTGAATTTGTTTGCTTAATTATTTATTAGTGAATAGCCCTTCGCTTGTACAGCGATAAGTCTACGGATTTACAACGCTAAAATCAAGGGTTCGATTCCCCTGGGTGGGCTCAGCAGATAGCCCGATGTGGCTTTGCTATTAAAAAAACACAAACACATATCAGTGAATTGGTAATTTTAAAATTTATTTGTGTTACTTTCAGTTACTTTGAAACTGGTTGAGAGCTGTAGGCAATAGACCATTTTCAGGGAAGCGGGAACAGAAGTCCTCTGCCTGAGACTTTGATGCAGTATGGGACAAGTGCCCGGAGAAAACCCACTTTCTAAGGTAGGACAGACACCAAATATTTATCTGTTTTGTGTCCTTGCTGAAAGAAAAATCACCGTGATAAATAAATATAGAGTAATAAATTACCCCATGTCTCGGTTTTTGTTTATCAGTTGGTAGAATAGATTACAAAGTGAAGCGTGTTTAGTGGGAGCGCTTGTGATTTTGTGTGGAGCCGTTATTAAGTTGTTTCGTTTTCCTGATTTTTGGTAGTATTTAAGCGACGGTTTTGGCCCACCAGGTGGTCAGGGCGCTCGACTCGTAATCTGAGGGTCGCGGGCTCGAATTCCCGTCACATCAGACATGCTCGCCTTTCCAGCCGTGGGTGCGTTATAATGTGACGATCAATCACACTATTCGCTGGTAAATAGGGTACCTCAAGAGTTGTCGGTGGGTAGTGATAACTAGCTGCCTTTCCTCTAGTCTTACACTATTAAATTAGAGACGGCTAGCGCAGATAGCCAACGTGTAGCTTTGCGCAAAATATAAAAATAAAAAAATTAAGCTATATTTCAGTTAATCTACATTTGGGGATAGCGATAGTTCAGTTAGTCTACACTTGGGGATAGCGATAGTTCAGCTAGTCTACACTTGGGGATAGTGATAGTTCAGTTAGTCTACACTTGGGGATAGCGATAGTTCATCTAGTCTACACTTGGGGATAGCGATAGTTCAGTTAGTCTACACTTGGGGATAGCAATTGTTCAGCTAGTTTACATTTGGGGATAGCGATAGTTCAGCTAGTCTACACTTGGGGATAGCGATAGTTCAGCTAGTCTACACTTGCGGATAGTGATAGTTCAGTTAGTCTACACTTGGGGATAGTGATAGTTCAGTTAGTCTACACTTGGGGATAGCGATAGTTCATCTAGTCTACACTTGGGGATAGCGATAGTTCAGTTAGTCTACACTTGGGGATAGCAATTGTTCAGCTAGTTTACATTTGGGGATAGCGATAGTTCAGCTAGTCTACACTTGGGGATAACAATAGTTCAGTCAGTCTACACTTGGGGATAGCGAGTGTTCAATTAGTCTACACTTGGGGATAACATTAGTTCAGTCAGTCTACACTTGGGGATAGCGAGTGTTCAATTAGTCTACACTTGGGGATAGCGATAGTTCAGCTAGTCTACACTTGGGGATAGCGATAGTTCAGTTAGTCTACACTTGGAGATAGTGATAGTTCAGTTAGTCTACCTTTGGGGATAGCAATAGCTCAGTTAGTCTACACTTGGGGATAGCGATAGTTCAGCTAGTCTACACTTGGGGATAGCAATAGTTCAGTTATTTCACACTTGGGGATAGCGATAGTTCAGTTCGTCTACACTTGGGGATAGCGATAGTTCAATTAGTCTACACTTGGGGATAGCGATAGTTCAGCTAGTCTACACTTGAGGATAGCGACAGTTCAGTTAGTCTACACTTGGGGATAGCGATAGTTCAGTTAGTCTACACTTGGGGATAGCGATAGTTCAGTTAGTCTACACTTGGAGATAGTGATAGTTCAGTTAGTCTACCCTTGGGGATAGCAATAGTTCAGTTAGTGTACACTTGGGGATAGCGATAGCTCAGTTAGTCTACACTTGAGAATAGCGATAGTTCAGCTAGTTTACACTTGGGGATAGCAATAGTTCAGTTATTTCACACTTGGGGATAGCGATAGTTCAGTTCGCCTACACTTGGGGATAGCGATAGTTCAGTTAGTCTACACTTGAGGATAGCGATAGTTCAGTTAGTCTACACTTGGGGATAGCGATAGTTCAGCTAGTCTACACTTGGGGATAGCGATAGTTCAGCTAGTCTACACTTGCGGATAGTGATAGTTCAATTAGTCTACACTTGGGGATAGTGATAGTTCAGTTAGTCTACACTTGGGGATAGCGATAGTTCATCTAGTCTACACTTGGGGATAGCGATAGTTCAGTTAGTCTACACTTGGGGATAGCAATTGTTCAGCTAGTTTACATTTGGGGATAGCGATAGTTCAGCTAGTCTACACTTGGGGATAACAATAGTTCAGTCAGTCTACACTTGGGGATAGCGAGTGTTCAATTAGTCTACACTTGGGGATAACAATAGTTCAGTCAGTCTACACTTGGGGATAGCGAATGTGCAATTAGTCTACACTTGAGAGTAGCGATAGTTCATCTAGTCTACACTTGGGGATAGCGATAGTTCAGTTAGTCTACACTTGGGGATAGCAATTGTTCAGCTAGTCTACCCTTGGGGATAGCAATAGTTCAGTTAGTGTACACTTGGGGATAGCGATAGCTCAGTTAGTCTACACTTGAGAATAGCGATAGTTCAGCTAGTCTACACTTGGGGATAGCAATAGTTCAGTTATTTCACACTTGGGGATAGCGATAGTTCAGTTCGTCTACACTTGGGGATAGCGATAGTTCAATTAGTTTACACTTGGGGATAGCGATAGTTCAGCTAGTCTACACTTGGGGATAGCGACAGTTCAGTTAGTCTACACTTGGAGATAGCGATAGTTCAGTTAGTCTACACTTGGGGATAGCAATAGTTCAGTTGGTCTACACTTGGAGATAGTGATAGTTCAGTTAGTCTACCCTTGGGGATAGCAATAGTTCAGTTATTTCACACTTGGGGATAGCGATAGTTCAGTTCGTCTACACTTTGGGATAGCGATAGTTCAGTTAGTCTACACTTGGAGATAGCGATAGCTCAGTTAGTCTACACTTGGGGATAGCGATAGTTCAGCTAGTCTACACTTGGGGATAGCAATAGTTCAGTTATTTCACACTTGGGGATAGCGATAGTTCAGTTCGTCTACACTTGGGGATAGCGATAGTTCAATTAGTCTACACTTGGGGATAGCGATAGTTCAGCTAGTCTACACTTGGGGATAGCGACAGTTCAGCTAGTCTACACTTGGGGATAGCGATAGTTCAGTTAGTCTACACTTGGGGATAGCGATAGTTCAGTTAGTCTACACTTGGAGATAGTGATAGTTCAGCTAGTCTACACTTGGGGATAGCAATAGTTCAGTTATTTCACACTTGGGGATAGCGATAGTTCAGTTCGTCTACACTTGGGGATAGCGATAGTTCAATTAGTCTACACTTGGGGATAGCGATAGTTCAGCTAGTCTACACTTGGGGATAGCGACAGTTCAGTTAGTCTACACTTGGGGATAGCGATAGTTCAGTTAGTCTACACTTGGGGATAGCGATAGTTCAGTTAGTCTACACTTGGAGATAGTGATAGCTCAGTTAGTCTACCCTTGGGGATAGCAATAGTTCAGTTAGTGTACACTTGGGGATTGCGATAGCTCAGTTAGTCTACACTTGAGAATAGCGATAGTTCAGTTAGTCTACACTTGAGGATAGCGATAGCTCAGTTAGTCTACACTTGGGGATAGCGATAGTTCAGCTAGTCTACACTTGGGGATAGCAATAGTTCAGTTATTTCACACTTGGGGATAGCGATAGTTCAGTTCGTCTACACTTGGGGATAGTGATAGTTCAGTTAGTCTACACTTGGGGATAGCGATAGTTCAGTTAGTCTACACTTGGGGATAGCGATAGTTCAGTTAGTCTACACTTGGGGATAGTACTGATTTCATGTGTATGTTTTTCTGGGGTGAGTCTTGTGGCCCACGCTAGTACAGCGGTATGTCTCCGGATTTACAACGATAAAATCAGGGGTTCGATTCCCCTCGGTGTGCGGAGCAGATAGCCCGATGTGGCTTTGCTATAACAGAAACACACATACAAGTCTTGCAAGCCTTAGATTTAATCGTAATTCTTCGTTCTGGAGTGTTTTTAGATACTTTTGACATGTTGTAAGCTATTTGGCAACCGTATTCTATAAGTGGGCGAATGAATGTTTTGTATACTTCGAGGGTTGTGATAAATGTGCATTTTGTGTGTTTTCCTACGATTAGTCCAATGTAGTTGATATGTTAGCTGATTGAGTGTCGCAGGTAATACGAGAAATGGGATCTTGTTGCTAATGGTTATTTGTGTGTCACCGATATTAGTTGGATTTTCTTGATGGTTTTTATGTGTTTGCTGAGTTTTCTGTACAATTCTATTGCTTGTGTTATCGTGGGATTGAGTATCACTCACTATTTTTTGCACTAATTAATTATCGGGTCTATAGAGTTTTAGACACATGAAGTAACTAATTAAGTATCGGATCTATTGAATTTTTTGCACGTGTAGTAACTAATTACGTATCGGTTCTATTGAGTTTTGGACACCTGAAGTAACTAATTAAATATCGGGTCTATTGAATTTTGGACACGTGAAGAAACTAATTAAGTATCGGGTCCATTGAATTTTTTACACGTGTAGTAACTAATTAAGTATCGGTTTTATTGAGTTTTGGACACCTGAAGTAACTAATTAAATATCGGGTCTATTGAGTTTTGGACACGTGAAGAAACTAATTAAGTATCGGATCCATTGAATTTTTTACACGTGTAGTAACTAATTACGTATCGGTTCTATTGAGTTTTGGACACCTGAAAAACTAATTAAATATCGGGTCTATTGAGTTTTGGACACGTGAATAAACTAATTAAGTATCGGGTCCATTGAATTTTTTTTGAGTTTTGGACACGTGAAGTAACTAATTACGTATCGGTTCTATTGAGTTTTGGACACCTGAAGTAACTAATTAAATATCGGGTCTATTGAGTTTTGGACACGTGAAGAAACTAATTAAGTATCGGGTCCATTGAATTTTTTACACGTGTAGTAACTAGTTAAGTATCGGGTCTATTGAATTTTTTACACGTGTAGTAACTAGTTAAGTATCGGGTCTATTGCGTTCTGGACACGTATAGTAGCAATGATGGGATTTCTAGATATGCTACACATTGCAATGTCATCAGCACATGGGGAATGGTACGTGTAAGTTAAGTTGCGGAATTAAATGTCATTAACGAATAACGTGATATTAAATGGTTTGGAAAGCATGTCGTTGACTTTAACATTGGTTGATTAGTTGGTTAGAAAATTTGAAAACTATCTGACATTTATATTCTTAATATTTAAATGATTTAATTATATCTTACGGCGTCGTGCCGGACACTGTCAAGAACAATTTTTAGACGTCTTGAACGACGCCAACTGTTGTTGTTAAATGGTTTACAAACTGATTCAATTAGTCGCGTCAGGTGGTTGATCGTTTGGTCTGTTGTTTCCTTTTGGGTTTTTGACAGTCTCATAGAAGATTGCTAAAATCACAGAAAAATAAAAGTCGATTTAGATATTATTTTTTTCCATCAGTTTACCAAGATGTCTTACCAAACTAATAGAGCGGAAATTGTCTGGGTTATATCTATTGTTATTTTTTAGGTACTGGGTTGATTATTTGTTTACCAGGTGTCAAGATAATATCCGTTACGTATAGGTATGTTTATGATGTTTATTACGTGAATAAGATGTTTGAATATCACGTTTCTTATTTTGTCGTGACTGGGGTTGTGTTATTGTTTTTTATGTTTAAGTTCGGTGACAGTTATTTTGTTTCTGTTTATTATAAGATCCTGTTGAGTGTTGACGGTGATGTCTCACGAGTTGTGGACTGGAACATGTGAGGTAAAGAGTGGAGAATTAGAATTTACAGAATCACTTATTGTAATGTGGTGCGGGGAATCAAAATTTAAGTTGGTTTGCTTTGTTTAGTTTTGAATTTCGCGCGAAGCTACTCGAGGACTATCCTCACTAGCCGTTCCTAATTTACCAGTTTAAGAATAGAGGGAAGGCAGCTAGTCATCACCGCCCATTGCCAGCTCTTGGGCTACTTTTTTACCAACGAATAGTGGGATTGACCGTCACTTTATAACGCCCCCACGGTTAAAAGTGCGAGCATGTTTGGTGTGACAAGGATTCAAACTTGCGACTCTCGGCTTACGAGTGAGCGCCTTAACCACCTGGCCATGCCGGGCCCTATTTTAAGTTGCTGAACGAGGCTTCAAAATAGTCTGGAAACAGGTTAGCTTTATTTGAATCTGCCATCCCATTGACACAGAGGTGTGACTGCTGACTTCCACCCTAGAATCCGAGTTTTGATACCTGTGGTTAGCAGAGCACAGATAACCTATTATGTAGTTTCGTGCCTAATTACAAACAAATAAATTATTTGAATCTGTTCTGGCTGTGACACTGTTGTATGTTATGGGTTGGAATGCTAACTTCAACATATGTTGTCCGTCATGGCAAGAACACTCGACTCAAAACAGATGGCATAATTAATCATTCTTTTCTTTACACTCGGCAAACTATAAAATGGGAACACCAGCACGTGGTACTCAGTTTCCAGAAACACATGTAAAATCCAAATATGCACAGTTAGGTTTGATTTTTCTATACTCCCTCTTATTTCAGCCGGGCATGGCCAAGTGGTTAGAGCGCTTGCCTCGTAATCTAAGTGTCGCAGGTTCGAATCCCTGTCACACGAAACATGCTCGCCCATTCAGCCGTGGGGGTGTTATAATATTACGATCAATCCCACTATTCGTTGATAAAAGAGTAACCCAAGAGTTGGTAGTGGGTGGTGATGACTAGCTGCCATCCCTCTAGTTTCACACTACTAAATTAGGGACGGCTAGCGCAGATAGCCTTCGTGTAGCATTGCATGAACTTCGAGACAAACAAATAATCAGCTGGTTGTATACAGCTACTAGTTGTTATAAAGGAGGGGACACTTTGGGCTTTAGCAATGATGCTTATAGTTATTATTGATGAACTTTTGTCTCGTCAACGAAACGTACATTATTATTATTCCTAATAATAAATATTTTAAGTTATATCGATACTTTCATTTTCAGTATCTGTTCATGATCCCCACCGAATAAAAGAAGACAAAAACATGATCCCCACCGAATAAAAGAAAATAAAAACATGATCCCCACTCAGTACAAGTAAATAAAAAACATGATCCCCACCGAATAAAAGAAAACAAAAACATGATCCCCACTCAATACAAGGAAATAAAAAACATGATCCCCACCGAATAAAAGAAAATAAAAACATGATCCCCACTCAGTACAAGAAAGCAAAAAACATGATCCTTACCGAATAAAGGAAAATAAAAACATGATTCCTACTCAATACAAGGAAATAAAAAAGATGATCCCCACCGAATAAAAGAAAATAAAAACATGATCCCCGCTCAGTACAAGGAAGCAAAAAACATGATCCTTACCGAATAAAGGAAAATAAAAACATGATTCCTACTCAATACAAGGAAATAAAAAACATGATCCCCACCGAATAAAAGAAAATAAAAACATGATCCCCACTCAGTACAAGGAAATAAAAACGATGATCCCCACCGAATAAAAGAAAATAAAAACATGATCCCCACTCAGTACAAGTAAATAAAAAAGATGATCCCCACCGAATAAAAGAAAACAAAAACATGATCCCCACTCAATACAAGGAAATAAAAAACATGATCCCCACTCAGTACAAGAAAGCAAAAAACATGATCCTTACCGAATAAAGGAAAATAAAAACATGATTCCTACTCAATACAAGGAAATAAAAAACATGATCCCCACCGAATAAAAGAAAATAAAAACATGATTCCTACTCAATACAAGGAAATAAAAAACATGATCCCCACCGAATAAAAGAAAATAAAAACATGATCCCCACTCAATACAAGGAAACAAAAAACATGATCCCCACCGAATAAAAGAAAATAAAAACATGATCCCCACCGAATAAAAGAAAATAAAAAACATGATCCCCACCGAATAAAAGAAAATAAAAACATGATCCCCACTCAATACAAGGAAACAAAATACATTATCCCCACCGAATAAAAGAAAATAAAAACATGATCCCCACTCAATACAAGGAAACAAAAAATATGATCCCCACCGAATAAAAGAAAATAAAAACATGATTCCCACCGAATAAAAGAAAATAAAAAACATGATCCGCACCGAATAAAAGAAAATAAAAACATGATCCCCACTCAATACAAGGAAACAAAAAACATTATCCCCACCGAATAAAAGAAAATAAAAACATGATCCCCACTCAATACAAGGAAACAAAAATCATGATTCCCACCGAATAAAGGAAAATAAAAACATGATCCCCACCGAATGAAAGAAAATAAAAACATGATCCTTACCGAATAAAAGAAAATAAAAACATGATCCCCACTCAACACAAGTAAATAAAAATCACGATTCCCATTAAACATAAAGAGATAAAAATATGATTTCAACTGAATACGAGGACATAAAACCATGATCATACTGAATATAAGTACATAAATGACGTGATCCCGCCGAATATAAATAAATAAAAACACTTCGCAAAGAATCATAAGGGAGCTCTAAACTTATGAGAGAAAATAGGATTTGTGTGATCGTCGTGTTTAACTAAATTCAATTGCTTGACATTTGGTATTAATACTTATGTTATGTCATTCGCACAGCAGTTATTTGCGGGTTTTACAACGCTAGAAACATAGTTTTGATTTGCGTGCTAGGAAGAGCACAAATAACCCTTTGTGTAGCTTTGTGCTTAATCGCCAACAAACTAATATAAATCGTATAAGAAGCTTTTCACAGTAATGAATTAAATTAAAATAGTTTAAATTTCATGAGTTTAAAACCCTAAATGAAAAGTTGTATAACATGTCTAGATATATAAACAAGAAAACTGACCTTTGTATAAAGATTACCACCTGACATGTGATGTATATCCTGCCACTCTGTGGATCTAAGTTTTGTAAATACCTTTCTCATTAATGTATTTTTTACTTCTGTTTTTAACCTTGCTTTGTGTCATTCATATAGACGTCTTTCTTGTCTTACTGTTTGAATAACCGTTTTAATTATTTCGAGCTGTATCGAAACCTTCGACTACTTGAGTTCGAAAGACAAGTTGACAAAATGTGGTACTGGATTCAGAGAGAGTTACAGACTGGTTGACAAAAGTATCATAAGGTTAGAAAGAAGATATTATGTAAGCGTTAAGTCTTTCGGCGATCAGTGAAACCTTGTTTCATTGTTTTCTGAGTTTGTTTGTTTGTTTGTTTTTGAATTTCGCACAAAGCTACTCGAGGGCTATCTGTGCTAGCCGTCATTAATTTAGCAGTGTAAGACTAGAGGGAAGGCAGCTAGTCATCATCACCCACCGCCAACTCTTGGGCTACTCTTTTACCGACAAATAGTTGGATTGACCGTGACACTATAACGCTCCTACGGCTAAATGGAAGAGCATGTTTGATGTGATGAGGATTCGAACCAACGACCCTCGGATCGAGCGTTCTAACCATCTGGCCATGCCAGGTCTCAACGAATGTCCTGAAACGTCTATTTACAAATAAAAGTCCCTCGATGGTACAGCGTTGATTCTTTAGATTTACAACGCTAAAATCAGTGGTTCGTTTCTCCTCGGTGAACTCAGCAGATAGCTCAGTGTGACTTCGCTGAAAGAAAAAAAACACACACGTACAAGTAAAAATAAGAGAATTTCATTTATAACCTTGTAATGCAATTGGTCGGTCTGTGAAACTCAATAATTTATTTTGAATATCTGTTAGTCCTCGGATCACAAGCCTTGTTTATTTGTTTGCATTATAGCAAATTTACATTGTGCTATTTGCAGTGTTAGCCGCAAGAAATCGAGCCCTGGATTTTAGAGTTGTAAGTCCGTAGACTTACCGCTGTCTCACCAGAGGACAAAATCACAAATAATTGTCTGATACCTGCCTTCGTGATGGATGACACTTAAATTTTTTCATATACATATATACTGATTATTAAATTTATTAATTAAAATTCAATAATAAATTTTAAAGAATTTTATTTTTAATTTATAACTACTTTACCCAAATTTTAGTAGGAGAAAATGTTTAATTGTTTGCTATGAGGAGAAATTGCTTATCATGATAGTTGGTGAAAAAAGACAATACTTCGTGTTTGGTTCTAACAAAAGTCTTCTTACACACTTTACGTCGTTGTCTGTGACAATATTATACACGTTCTGCTGAACCTGTAATCCATATGTTATTTTGCCTTATATTAACTGTTACTTATTGTGTAATATTATTTCTGTTTAACGTATTTTCATTTATTCTATCGTGCTTCAAAAGTCGGACCATTAGATAAAATGGCATTTTAAATATTATGTGTGTGGTATTTAAGTCTAAAATGTATCCAGAATATATTGGACCATTTATATAAGAAAATAATTGAATTTGTCTTTTAGAACAGTATATTCACTCCTTTCTTGGATGTAACTACATTTATTGAATATCATTGACACCGCAAGATTATACGAAAATATCGGAGAAAAATATATTACACACATCATCACGAAATGGTTTATCACAACAATAAAAGTGTTAACCAAAATGCGACAGACATTTCGAATATTATCTTATTATTTAGATACATTTGTATAATTAGTTATTTTATTTGTGTTACCAGGAATTTTGTTATGACAAATATTCATAAAACATTTTATTTTGGACATAATATCTTGAATTTTGAGAATAATTTTGAGGAATATTTATGGATCTTTTTGTACAAGAAAAACCTACAATTAATTTGAAATGTTCTAACTTAATCTGGCCTCTCTTGAAGACAATAACACAAAACTCTATTCTGTATATATTTATAGTAAAATATTATTGTGTAGAATAATTATTTTCCTTATTGTTAGATTTTTTTAAGGCTCAAACATAATCTTTTGTTGAATGAAGCAGCTTAATTTGAAACATTTCCAATCTTAATCAAACTTTCAAGCACTCAATCTTACAAAAGTTCCACGTTATGACCGTATTGAAATATTGAAACTACTAAAAGAAAGACTGTTAGGATATAAGCAAAACGTATGACATATTTTAAAGACTGTTAGAATATAAGCAAAACGGATGACATATTTTAAAGACTGTTAGAATATAAGCAAAACGGATGACATATTTTAAAGAGTGTTAGAATATAAGCAAAACGGATGACATATTTTAAAGACTTTTAGAATATAAGCAAAACGGATGACATATTTTAAAGACTTTTAGAATGTAAGCAAAATGGATGACATATTTTAAAGACTGTTAGAATATAAGCAAAACGGATGACATATTTTAAAGACTGTTAGAATGTAAGCAAAATGGATGACATATTTTAAAGACTGATAGAATTTAAGCAAAACGGATGACATATTTTAAAGACTGTTAGAATGTAAGCAAAATGGATGACATATTTTAAAGACTGTTAGAATATAAGCAAACGGATGACATATTTTAAAGACTGTTAGAATGTAAGCAAAACGGATGACATATTTTAAAGACTGTTAGAATGTAAGCAAAATGGATGACATATTTTAAAGACTGTTAGAATGTAAGCAAAACGGATGACATATTTTAAAGACTGTTAGAATATAAGCAAAACGGATGACATATTTTAAAGACTGTTAGAATGTAAGCAAAACGGATGACATATTTTAAAGACTGTTAGAATGTAAGCAAAACGGATGACATATTTTAAAGACTGTTAGAATGTAAGCAAAATGGATGACATATTTTAAAGACTGTTAGAATGTAAGCAAAATGGATGACATATTTTAAAGACTGTTAGAATATAAGCAAAATGGATGACATATTTTAAAGACTGTTAGAATATAAGCAAAACGAATGACATATTTTAAAGACTGTTAGAATATAAGCAAAACGGATGACATATTTTAAAGACTGTTAGAATGTAAGCAAAACGGATGACATATTTTAACCAAAATTAAAACGATACGAACCTCGAGATCTGCGATCAGAATTTCAAAATTGAGATTTCTGGAGAGTTCTGAGTATGTAACACTTCACTGATTTATTAAAATTACACCAAAATGTGTGTGTTTTTCTCCAACACATATTATCGTATTGGTACTTCTCCAGTAATCCTTGTGAAAAAAAAACAACAACATATGTTTACTATAATGATCATCACTCAGTTTCAGAGAAAGGAAAAAAAAATACATAAAGTATTTGGCAACATAGAGGGTTGGGGATGCGTGTGGAATATATGATTTTAGAAATACATCAAGATATCAGGATATTCATTGGATTCAAATAGATGCGAAACAAGAAGAAAATAGTGACATATATTTTATGGTTTTCCTAAGAATTATATCTCCATATTATATTTCTTTCAGGTTGAAAAATGTGAAACGAGTTCATGACGAGTGGTTGGTCATCCAAGTCCTCGTATGATACAAACAACTCATTAGAATGTACGAGGACATCTCTTCCTTACCTATTTCGTGATAACATAGGCTAAGCAGATAGGTGAGATAAATATAAATTTGAACACAGTCATTCATATTATAATCGTTGATCACAAAAGGAAAAACAGTTAGAAACACTATCCGCCAACGCACATTTCACATTATGCGGAAGTAGATGATGCCAACGCACATTTCACATTATGCAGAAAAAGATGATTAACTGTTACTGCAATAATGATGCCATATGAAAAATTTATCAATGATATATCTTAATTCAAACTCTGGACCATGTGATCCGCAGCCCAGCACAATAATAACGCGTCATTTCTGTCCTGTTGACAATGTACATAATGTAATCAAAATCGTTTCATTTCTAAAATTCTTTTCAACGTTGATACTGGTGTGATATTACTTGTGTTATATATCAACTTCACAGGGGTTTGTTACGCGTAGTTGAAAATAAACCTTACAAAACTAGGGTGTATTTATAATACGATGAACAAAACAAATCAAAGGTCTATAGAAATAGATTTGTAGTAGTTAAATACAAACCTGCACTCACAAAAAAAAACGTGTTTTGCCTCCCACGATTATCAAAATCTTGTTTCTAGCGTTGCAAGTCCGAAGAGGGCTACAGTAATGGCTTATTTGTTATACACCACAAAGCTACACAATGGGTTATATGTGCTTTAGCCACCACGGGTAACGAAGTGTGGTTTCTAGCCGTCTAAGTCAGCAAACATACCACCGTGCCACTGAAGTGTTACAATCGTTCACTCTCTCTTTCTCTCTCGGTGTTTGGGTATGATATGTTCATACCCTTGAGGGTCAGGTTCTCTTTGACCTCTTCCTTTTCCCCGAACTTATGTGGTCTTGCAGTATTTGATATTGGTAGTTACTTCATTTTTGGGTCAGAGTGAACTGAATATTTCTCCGACCCTTTTCAGGGCAATGTCCATGTATTGTGATACATATATGGGTATTATTTTGCCCTATCAAGTTTGTTGGTGGTACGTTTTTATTTTATTATTCATTATATGTGTATATATACATACATTTTTATTATATATATTTATTTATTTATTTATTATTTTTTATGTGTAAGATATATATTGACCGGGGAGAGATGTTTAGGACTAACTTCATCATGTATGAGGTACCTATCTAGTTCGCATAGTAATTCGTTTTTCATCCATTTTTTATCGAAGTACGTTATTGTACTATGTAGGAGTCTATATGGTATGGTTGGTATGTTCGAATATTTGTGTATGAATTGAGATTTTGTAGTTCTTGGAACTCTCTATGCTGTTGTAAGGAGTGTGTTTTGAATTGTTTGTAGTTTGGTTTTAATCATTACAATTATCCATGCTGGAGCTGCATAATCTATTACTGGTCCAATATATGTTTTAGAAACTTTTAGTATGTTTTCTGTAGATGCTCCACTGTTTTTGCCAGTTAGACTCCTAGCATAGTTAGTTGTCCGCCAGACTTCATTATTAATTTCGTTAACATGATTAATCCAAGTAAGTTTTGAACCATAGGTTAGGCCTAAAAATTTTGCCGATGTGGCAGTCTGAAGTAGTGTGCCATTCTTATATATTTCTGGCTGTTGTTTTTTGTGTTTTGTCAATTTCGTAAAGACTACGAGTTGTGTTTTTGCTGTGTTTATTTTTATTCTATATTTTTGACAGTATTCACTTATTCAATTTAGTTGCGGTCGTATGTTAGTGGCTGCTATCGTGGGTGTTGCGGCACTTTTCCAGACTGCCACATCATCTACGAACTGTGAAGAGAATCCATGATTAGGATCCTTCAATAGCATATTGTTTACATACATGATGAAGAATATAGGGCTAACCACCCCTCCCTGAGGGACACCAGCTTCTGGAGTAAAGTTCTCAGAAAAGGTACCCTCAACATTCACTCTACACTTTCTATTTTCCAAGAAGTTAGATAAACAGCGAATAATTCCTCGCGGTAGTTCCAGTTCATTCATTCGGAAGCTTAGACCATCGTGCCATACAGTGTCGAATACTGTCTCGATATCAAGGAAGCAAGCGACAATACATTCTTTTTTATTGAAGCTATTTATTTAAGTTTCGGTTAATCTGATTAAGTGATCTCTCGTTTGTCTAAATTTCCTGAATCCATTTTGTTCTTTTGGTATTTTTGATGTTACCTCCAAGAATGTGGAGAGTCTATTACTTATTATTCTTTCGAGAATTTTACCTACACAGCTGGTCAGGCTGATTCGTCAATAGCTATTAGGTTTATTTGCTGGCTTTTCTTCCTTATGGAACATTAATATATTAGCAAGCTTCCAAGAAACTCGGATGTATCCTGAGGATAGAGATAGGTTAAAAAGTGTTTTTATGTAGCCAAACAATTTCGGAGTGCTCTTTTTTAGAAGGGTGGATTGTATTTCATCTTCACCTGGAGATTTGTTTTGTGTGTTTGTTTTTATTGCTTCAAGAAGTTCTTGTAGGGATATTTCTTTCCTTTGAATCGTGTCTTTGTAGTTTTCATAATTCGTGATAGGTCTTGTGTTTGTCTCAGATATGCTCATTGGGAAAATTGGTTAAATTGTTTTTTTATTGTTTAGTATATGGTTGGTGACTTTATTGTAGAAATATGTATTCATATCTGAATCAGAACGAGATTTAAATGTATTTTGAAGTTAAGCTTTGAAAGCTTTGGCTTGTTCTTTATTTGAGTGTGCTATTGTATTATTGTGTTCGAGTGCAGGATATTTCTTTGCGACTGTATTATCGTTGATGTGTCTTTTAAGGTGTGTCCAGAATTTCTTCGGGTCAGTTTTATCGTGTAGTTTTAAGCAGAAGTTATCCCATTTATCATGTTTTTGTTATTTTATTTGTGTTCTGATGTGATTTCTTATATTGTTTATTTGCGTTTTTATTTCTTTGTCTCTTATTATCATGAACTGTCTTTTTAATTGTCTTCGTTTCTTGATTAGGATAATTATATTAGTATTGGATTTCCATGTGTTGTTCGTTGTTTTATGGTGTTGTTTTGATATTGTCTTCTTGGCTGCTTTCTGAAGGCACTCTGTTATTTTGTGACAGTAGTTATTCATTTCAATATGGGTTTTAACTTATTTTATAACTTTATTAGGTAAAAGGTTGTCTAATTCTTGTTTATAATTTTCCCAATTTGCTTTAGTGTAATTAAATTTTTCTTTCCTGAAGGTTATATTTTTATGAGGGGCGAGATCGAAGACACAATATATTGGTAAGTGGTCACTATCAACATCTTTTCCCACCTGAACTTTTATTAGTTTTTGGTTCATGTTATATGTGCGAAAGCACAGGTCAAGTATGTCAATGGAGTTAGTGGTATACGCTATGTGTGTAGGGGTGGTATCATTTAAAACAGTGACCTCAACCTGTGTGCCGCGATAAATTGGCAAGTGTGCCGCGGTGTTTTTGAAACACATTTAACTTTCTTGGGATTTTACAAGCAAGTCGAACACATCAGTTAATAAAAGCTACTATAGGGACACTCTGAAACCTTCCAAAACATTCTACGGTTTTCGTTGAACTCGAGCATTGAAAAGTTCATGCTTAAATTTCATTCTCGACTGCAAGGGTTCGAATGTCAGTTCAATTGTAGTGCAACAAGCGCTTCGAACGTCATCAAACAATCAACACCCGTAGCTGGCAGAATACAGATGGACCTTTATATCCCTTTGTGCTTAACTGTAAGCACACCATACCTATTTTTCTGATTGATGTGTTTTTTTTCGGTCTTTCAGGCTTACAATGAATGATTACCTATAATTTTAAACAAATGATCTGGGAACATTTGTTATTTCAACAAATGTTTTAGTGTTCATGATGGCCTTCTTTTCTAGATAATTTTACTTATATTTATTTACGATGTCTAAATATGACTGTGTCTATTTAAAGTAGTTAGAGCTATTATTAAAGAATGAGATAAGGGGTTTTATTCAAGAATAAGATTTGAATTAGATGGTTAAAATACATTTGTTGGAAATGACACCCATCTCGTGCCGTGTCTTTGAATACAAGCACTATAATATTAAGGCCCGGCATGGCCAAGCGTGTTAAGGCGTTGGATTCGTAATTCGAGGGTCACAGGTTCGAATTCCGGTCGCATCAAACATACTCGCACTTTCAGCCGTTGGAGCGTTATAATGTGACGGCCAATCCCACTATTCGTTGGTAAAAGAGTAGCCCAAGAGTTGGCGGTGGGTGGTGATGACTAGCTGCTTTCCCTCTAGTCTTACACTACTAAATTAGGGACGGCTAGCGCAGACAGCTCTCGAGTAGATTTGCGCGAAATAAAACAAACAAACAAACTGTAATATTATTCGTGGATAGCATAACGTTTAAGCTTTAAAAGTCAACATTTAGATTCTACAATAAACAAACCATCTTCCATGTTCACTCTATAAACACAGGAAAAGAGACTGACTACCTGCTGGCAGGTTGATACATTTAACACTTTCGAACATTTGGTTATCACCTTGAGCTGACGATATATGGGATGTATTTAAAATGGAAAATGACGCATTATTATAACCTTATGACATCGATAATTTCCGTTTGGTTGTTTTAGATCGAGATTATACACCACAAGGTGTGTGCTTGTGTGTTTTTCTACTAGTAAAGCCGCATCGGGCTATCTGCTCAGCCCACCATAGGGAATCGAACCCCTGATATTACTGTTGTAAATCCGGAGACTTACCGCTGTACAAGCGGGGGGCACGCCACAAGGCATCAAACGCTAGGCTTTAACGTTGAAGGTAGCAGACTATTCTTTATTCTTTAACGCACAGTAAGAAAAAATATTTTCTCTTAATGACTGTGATAGAAATGTAACTGTAATACATAAGTTTGAAGTGTAAGGCTTTCAGTTGTCGGTTTGGCTCGGCATGGCCAAGCGTGTTAACACGTTCGACTCGTAATCCGAGGGTCGCGGGTTCGAATCCCGGTCACACTAAACATGCTCGCCCTTTTAGCCGTGAGGGAGTTATGATGTGACGGTCAATCCCACAATTCGTTGGTAAAAGAGTAGCCCAAAAGTTGATAGTGGGTGGTGATGACTAGCAGCCTCCCCTGTAGTCTTACGCTGCTAAATTAGAGACGGCTAGCGCAGATATCCCTCGAGGAGCTTTGCGCGAAATTCAAAATAAACAATTGTCGGTTTATGTAGCGACATGAGTTCTTTACGCTGTAATGTAATGCACGTGATTCGTAATAATTTCGAGAGCTGATACTACTGTCAAATAACACCACGCAAAAAAGTTACAATGTTTTTTAACGTTACAAACAGCTAGGTATAATGAATAAATAGTACCTTTTCAAGTGAGTCAAAAATTTATGTATTTAGTCTGTATGAATCATATAAAGATTTAGCTTTTGCGAGAATATTGAAAACAGTGTTTGTTGGTTTGTTTTGAATTTCGCGTAAAGCTACACGAGGGCTATCTGCGCTAGCCGTCCTTAATTTAGCAGTGTAAGACTAGAGGGAAGGCAGCTAGTCATCACCACCCACCGCCAACTCTTAGGTTACCCTTTTACCAACGAATAGTGGAATTGACTGTGACATTATAACGCTCCCACCGCTGAAAGGGCGAGCATGTTTGGTGTGATGGGGATTCGAACCCGTGACCCTCAGATTACGAATCGAGTGCGTTAACCAACTGGCCGTGCCGGGCACATTGAAAACAGAGAGATATCATCATCACCATTAAAGCTTTTATCAAAAAGCACAGATTTTGTAACATTATAAACTATGAAAGTATTTAAACATTTACAAATGAATGATTAAATCGTACAATTTGTACGGAGTTTAGCGTAAGACAAACCAAAATGTTTTCTCGAAGAATCTTGTCCTACATACACGTGTATATTATCTGTAACTGAAGTTTGCAACATTGTAATGTAGTTTCCTGCAAATGCAAAGAACAAACATTATGTAAATCAAATGCGTTATTAATCTGGTTTGTTGGAGCGTTAAAATTAAAGTGCAATGGCATATGAAATCCGTTCGTCACTTGTAATGATAACCTGAGATCACATGACGTTATAGTTACATAAAGTGACACCAGAGGATGGATAGTTAAAACGTGTACCAATAGGACTGGATAGCTCTAAGTTGTGTTACTAGGGTACGTATTTTTAACGTGCAATAACAGAGAACAAATAGTTCACGCTGTATGCTTTTCAAATATCTAACCACACATTAACTGCACCAAAGGCTGATTTCCCATCCATTCGAAATCTTTGATAAAACTCAATATTTCAAACAATTCATTAAGGAACATTATATCTTGTTTACAACTAGTGTAATATGTTTTTTGTGCTTTAGTGCAACACCTGCGTATTTTATTATATGGATTTTATTTGGAATTTTGGTTTTTATATAATCTGAACAATGTTCCGTAACAGCCTCCTGCCGGGGAACACACAAGTTACTACAAAGGCTTCGTAATTTGATATTAAATGAGATAACGAGTTTTTTTTTATAATAAATATAATGTTATAGTTTCAATGACATTCCAAATATGTCACAGTGGACTTCCTATAAATATAGTAATATGTTTAATACAAAGACTTGTAAAATGTGAGATAGCTATGTAATATTTTAAGAGTCGTATTTCACCCAATACGAGGGTTATTATATTAGGATTGCTAGATATTGTTACAAAGCTCCATGATTTCAAAAATATCTTTATAAAAGATAGTAAGGACCTTTCAAGCGTTTTTCTTTTTATCTTAAATTTTATCGCCTCTCTTTATCGCCTCTCATTCATTTTCCAAATTAAATTATTCATAAACAAAAACACCCCAGAACTGAGCTGCCATTTCTTAAATCTCAAGTTATCTGTCCATAACTAAGCAACTAGCAACTCTAAACTGTTTATCTCACAAGGTTGTTTCCTACTCAGCTCTATTGGTGCATTATGAAACTATCCATCCTCTGGCGCCACAGTGTGTAACTATGACGTCACGTTATAAGAAAGATGCGAAAAACAATACCTTTCATTCTCGTGAGATCACTATTCGTGGAACGGTTTGGTTTTGTTTTTGAATTTCTCGCAAAGATACACGAAAGCTATCTACACTAGCTCTCCCAAACTTAGCAGTGAAAGTTTGTTTGTTTTGAATTTCGACTGTTAGTTTATTTGTGGAGCAACAAGCGCTTCGAACGTCATAAATGATGCATCAAACAATCAAACTGCTTTCTGGAACACGTTCTTATTCTGAGGTAAGCTACAGATACCACGCTGTAGGTAGGAATTTTATATCAACTGCAGAACTTCGTGCTTATCGTGTATGAATTAGCTTCATCATTTATCCATGGAAAAATATTTAAGTAAGTCTGGTGCAACAAAGAAGAATGTGTTGAATCAAAAGCATGGAATCAAACGAAAGTGCAAAAACGAATACATCGAATACTGTTTCATTGATTTAGAATCAGAGAATTCTCAATTATCATTCTGCCTACTCTGCAATGCAACTTTATCGAAAGAAGCGCTTGTTCCTAGCAAACTGAAGAGACACTTGAAAACAAAACATTCAGCTGTGAAGGATAAACCAAAAGAATACTTCTAGAATCTCGCGGCTCAACAACATGAACAATCAAGGAAGCTTGTGAACCACATAAAGCTGCTCGAAAAAGGATTGATTGCAAGTTATAAGGTTGTTAAATTGTTGGCAAAACGCAAGAAAGCGCATACGGAGGCGAAATCAGTCATTGCGCCAGCGTTAGCAATCATCGTTCAAACTATGCTTGGAATGGATGCCGCCAAAAAGGTTAAGCAAGTTCCACTGTCCAGTGACACAATTTCGCGCAGAATTGTAGACTTGTCGTCAGATTTGAAAGATCAAGTTTGCGAACACTTCGAAGCGCCCGGAGATGAATAGTCTCTGCCATGGTCTCTTTAAGTTGATGAATCTACTGACGTTAGTGGAAACTCTCAAGTTCTGGCTTTAGTTTGATTCAAAAAAGATGCAAAAATCGTAAACGAATACTAATTTTGCAAAGATTTAAAAATTACAGCGAAAGGCCAAGACATTTACAAGTTGGTGTATGAAAATATTTTGCTCTTCAAATTACATTGGAATAACTGTGTCAGCGTTTGCACCGATGGCTGTCCTTCAGTGTAAGGAAAAAAAAAGAAGGGATTCGTCACTCTGGTACGACAACAAAATCCAAACATTAGGACTGTTCACTGCATGATTCACAGAGAGGAGCTCGCCTCCAATCTTTGCCGAAAGATTTGCAGTCTGTTATGAATCAAGTTTTTCAAGTGGTGAATTTCATCAATTCTCGGCCACTTCAATCTCGAATTTTCTCTCTTCTCTGTGAGGCGATGGATTTAGACTACAAAAGCTACTGTATCACACTGAAGTTTGATGGCTTTCAAAGGAAAAGGTGTTAAAGCGTCTTGTCCAACTAAAAACTGAAGTAATTTCTTTCTTGGAGGTTAAGGAAGCAGATTTTGAATTTTCTTTTCATAATGAGAACTGATGGTTGAAGGTTCAATTTCTCTCCGACTTGTTTGACAAATTAAATTCTCTGAACTTAAGTCTCCAAGGACCATCTGAAAACATTATTACTGCAACGTTTAAACTGAAAGCTTTCGATGAAAGGTGACGCTGTGGAAGAATAAGATCTCGAAAGGAGTCCTAGATTGTGTTCCTTCTGTTAACCAATGTCCGTCAAAGAAGAAAACTGTCCCTCAAATTTTGAACACATTAAGCAACCTTGAGTCCGCACTAAAACATTACTTCCCATCACTTTCTGTCTACGAATATAACTGGGTGACCTATCCATTCGGAATCATCGAGACAACATACCTTGCAACTGAGGTGGAAGAACAGCTCATTGATTTACGAAACCACAAATTTTATCAATCATTGTTTCCCGAAAAGAGCTTGGATGAGTTTTGGATCTCCATTAAAAATTCATATCCTGCAATCAGTTCTAAAGCAGTTGAAGTTCTGCTTTCATTTGCATCTTCGTGGTTTGGAAAGTCGATCATGAAATGCGAGCTTGTTTGTCTACGTGAGAGCCTCGCTTCAATTTGATTTGCTCTCGGAAGCAGGCTCAAGCGTCACATTGAAAACAAAAAAATAAAAGTTTTGATTTTTCTGCTATACCACAAAATCGCTAAAAAGCCTTAGAACGACACTCACGGCCAAAGCAAGCGATAGTGCTGTCAATATGCAGATGACATTATTATCGCTTGCTTTGGTCGTGATTTTCGTTCCAGGGCTTTCACGCTTGCCGTATAACGTGTACCTAAAAAAATCGTTAAGACTTTCCAGGTGTGCCGCGAAAATTTTCAGATTGTCGTTGTGTGCAGATATTTTCTGCAAGAAGACCTCGTGCCATATTTCAAACCATACAACTGCTGAGCCATTCTGTTCTCTCGTAAATTATAAATTTAGCTGAGAAAATAAACATATCGAAAGAAAATCTTTGCCAGGATCGTTTTATCATCTACTGCCATTTCTCTTAAAGGCTCGAAAGCTAATGTCATTGTTACATTGATAATGGACCCTCTTTAAATTTTCCCTGAACAATTAGGTACCTGGAATGTGCAAATTAATTTTTTCAAATTCTTTTTTTTTTGAGTATTTTGTTTGTTTCATCGCAAAATGTTTAGATTGTATCAAATTATATTTTATAGATGGCGCTATTCTGAAACTTCTTTTCTTGTCTCTTTTTATCCATTTTTTTTATCTCCAAGGAAACAAATGATACAGAGCGCAAAATAAAAGCGATGCCCATTTGTAAGAACGCTGCACTCACGTTCATTGTTTATTTGGTATATAAAGTAAAACACAAAGCTACACAAGGGGCTCTCTCTACTCAGCCCATCAACATCGAAACTCGATCACTTGAAAGAAAAAATAAATACGGTTAGGATAGCGACAAACAGCATATGTTAGAAAATTCTCGAAGGTCTAAATGAAATATAAACGATGTAGGATTAGCACCGAATTGAAGAAACAAAGAATAAGAAAATTATGTGTGTTTTTTTCTCACGGTGTCAGAGATATGATCACTCTAATAAGTAGTTTCTCTAGCAACATGGTATAACTAGTAATTTCCAATCAGTTGTAGAAAACAAAGCTGAATCTCAGACAGACCTCTCTACCATCCATCTCACTGAGCATTAACTATACCAGGATTTGATTACCCATCCATTGGGCCCGGCATGGCCAAGCGTGTTAAGGCTTAAGACTCGTAATCTGAGGGTCGCGGTTTCGCATCCCCTTTGCGCCAAACATGCTCGCCCATTCAGCCGTGGGTGCGTTATAATGTGACGGTCAATCCCACTATTCGTTGGTAAAAGAGTAGCCCAAGAGTTGGCGGTGGGTGGTGATGACTAGCTGCCTTCTCTCTAGTCTTAAACTGCTAAATTAGGGACGGCTAGCACAGATAGACCTCGAGTAGCTTTGTGCGAAATTCAAAAACAAACCCATCCATTTTAAATATATGATTTCCAAAAACTAAACATTAACTATACCGGAATTTGATTACCCATCCATTCAAAATATATCATTTCCAAAAACCAAACATTAACGATACC
This sequence comes from Tachypleus tridentatus, assembly GCF_004210375.1. Lineage (NCBI taxonomy): Eukaryota > Metazoa > Arthropoda > Merostomata > Xiphosura > Limulidae > Tachypleus > Tachypleus tridentatus. The sequence continues at coordinate 95,851,669 of NC_134834.1, forward strand.
AAAGGCTGATTACCCAGTTATTTTAAATATATGATTTCCAAAAATCAAACATCAAATGTAAACTATTTTTGTTTATTTCATAATCATTCGCTTTCAGTGTAAGTATATACTTACTGACATCAGTACATGATTAACCACTTTCGTTATTAAGTCATTGATTAATAGTGAATGAACCAATTAATCTTAACATGAACTACATTATATCAACAACTGTAGTACGGAATGAAATATATATATATTGGTACAGGTCCAGCCTGGCGTGACTAGGTGGTTAGGGTGCACAACTCGCAATCTGAAGGTCGCGAGTTCGAATCCCTGTCACACTAAACATGCTCGCCCTTTCAGCCCTAAAGACATTATACTGTGATAGCCAATTCTACTACTCATTGGTAAATATGTAGCCCAAGAGTTAAAGGTAGGTAGTGATAACTAGCTGCCTTCCCTCTAGTTTTACACTGCTAAATTAGGGAAGGCTAGCGCAGATAGCCTTCGTGTACCTTTGCGCGAAATGCAGACCAAACAAAGTGTACAGACCGAACAAAGCGTACAGAACAAACAAAGTGTACAGACCGAGAAAAGTGTACAGAACAAACAAAGTGTACAGACCGAAAAAAGTGTACAGAACAAACAATATGTACAGACCGAACAAAGTGTACAGAACAAACAAAGTGTACATAACAAACAGAGCACAGAACAAACAAAGTGTACAGAACAAACAAAGTGTACAGACCAAACAAAGCGTACAGATCAAACAAAGTGTACAGAACAAACAAAGTGTACAGACCGAAGTAAGTGTACAGAACAAACAAAGTGTACAGACCGAACAAAGTGTACAGAACAAACAAAGTGTACAAACCATGGCACAATGTGTAAACATTAATGATACTCGTAACACTATATTGTAAGAAAATTTGTAAATTTAGTGCGTGGCTGATATTATTAAAATCTGACTATATAGTAACGTTGTTTTTAGGTTTATTTCAGAAAATAATAATTCTTTAATATTTACCAGTAATATCGTCAGTGATATATTACCAAACAGTGAAAAAAACGTTCTTCTAGTTTATTATCCATCTGTAAGTGTGACTTCCTTTGAGTGTGACGATGAAATTCGACAATCGATACCCGTCGCTGGCAGAGTACAGATGGACATTCAATCCCTTTGTGCTTAACTGTAAGCACACCATACCTATTTTTCTGATTGATGTGTTTTTTTCGGTCTTTCAGGCTTGCAATGGATGATTACCTATAATTTTAAACAAATGATCTGGGAACATTTGTTATTTCAACAAATGTTTTAGTGTTCATGATGGCCTTCTTTTCTATATAATTTTACTTATATTTATTTACGATGTTTAAATATGACTGTGTCTATTGAAAGTAGTTGGAGCTATTATTAAAGAATGAGATAACGGGTTTTATAATGTAGAAAATCCAAGAATTAGATTTGAATCAGATGGTTAAAACACATTTGTTGGAAATGACACCCATCTCGTGCCGTGTCTTTGAATACAAGCACAATAATATAAAGGCCCGGCATGGCCAAGCGTGTTAAGGCGTTGGATTGGCAATTCGAGGGTCAAGGGTTCGAATCCCGTCGCACCAAACATGCTCGCCCTTTCAGCCGTTGGGGCGTTATAATGTGACGGTCAATTCCACTATTCTTTGGTAAAAGAGTAGCCCAAGAGTTGGCGGTGGGTGGTAATGACTAGCTGCCTTCCCTCTAGTCTTACACTACTAAATTAGGGACGGCTAGCGCAGATAGCTCTCGATTAGATTTGCGCGAAATAAAAAAACTGTAATATTATTCGTGGATAGGATAACGTTTGGGCTTTAAAAGTCAACATTTAGATTCGATAATAAACAAACCATCTTCCATGTTCACTCTATAAACACAGGAAAAAAGACTGACTACCTGCTGGCGGGTTAATACATTTAACACTTTCGAACATTTGGTTATTACCTTGACCTGGCGATCTATGGGATGTATTTAAAATGGAAAATGATGCATTATTATAACCTTATCAACATCTATAATTTCCATTTGGTTGTTTTATATCCAGATTGTACACCACAAGAAATCAAACGCTGGGGTTTAACGTTGAAGGTAGCAGACTATCACATCGGGAGGCCTATAATTTCCATAAAGCTTATAAAAATTTCATTCACGTACAATAATAAAAAATATTCTGTATTATTATGCAAGAAAAATTTAACAGTTATAACTTTATTTCGTGATATATGTTTTAGTTGTTGTTGTTTTAAGGTAAACCCCAATCATTACGTAAATCCAGAGGTTTAATAAACTCGTTTATCAGAGTGCTAAGATTAAAGTTGAATGACACATAAAATCCGTTCACCTTTAGTGAGGATAAACCTAATTCTTAATGTCTTGTGAATATAAATTTATTTTGTCGTTGAGGACATTTTACATTCATAAACACAATACATAAAATTCGATATAGACATACACAATTTGGACACTAAGAAGTAAGTTATTGATAAGCTAAGTTCAAACTATAGGACCTAAATATTTGGTCATGCAAATGAAAGGAATTATTTTTTAACTCACAGTAAGAAAAAGTATTTTCTTTTAATGACTGTGATAGAAATGCAACTGTAATACATAAGTTTGAAGTATTAGGATTTTAATTGTCGGTTTGGCCCGGCATGGCAAGCGTGTTAACACCTTCGACTCGTAATCCGAGGGTCGCGGGTTCGAATCCCGATCGCACTATGCATGGTCGCCCTTTCAGCCGTGGGGGAGTTATAATGTGACGGTCAATCCCACTATTGGTTGGTAAAAGAGTAGACCAAGAGTTGGCGGTGGGTGGTGATGACTAGCTGCATTCTCTCTTGTCTTACGCTACTAAGTTAGGAACGGTTAGGGCAGATATCCCTCGAGGAGCTTTGCGCGAAATTCAAAACAAACAGTTGTCGGTTTTTGTATCGACATGAGTTCTTTACGCTGTAATGTATTACACGTGATTCGTAATATTTTCAAGAGCTAATAATGCTGTCAAATAACACCACGGAAAAAAGTTACAATGTTTTTAACGTTAGAAACAGCTAGGTAAAATGAATAAATGGTACCTTTTTAAGTGAGTCAAACATTTATATATATAGTCTGTATGAATCATATAAAGATTTAGCTTTTGCGGGAATATTGAAAATAGTTTTTGTTGGTTTGTTTTGAATTTCGCGCAAAGCTACTCGAGGGATATCTGCGCTAGCCGTCCCCAAGTTAGCAGTGTAAGACTAGAGGGAAGGCAGCTAGTCATCACCACCCACCGCCAACTATTAGGTTACTCTTTTACCAACGAATAGTGGAATTGACTGTGACATTATAATGCTCCCACCGCTGAAAGGGCGAGCATGTTTGATGTGAGGGGGATTCGAACCACTGACCCTCAGATTACGAGTCGAGTGCGTTAACCAAATGGCCATGCCGGGCACATTGAAAACAGAGAGATATCATAATCAACATTAGAGCTTTCATCAAAGTCACAGATTTTGTAACATTATAAACTATGAAAGTATTTAGGCATTTACAAATGAATGATTAAATCGTACAATTTGTACAGAGTTTAGCGTAAGACAAACCAAAATGTTTTCTCGAAGAATCTTGTCCTACATACACGTGTATATTATCTGTAACTGAAGTTTGCAACATTGTAATCTAGTTTCCTGTAAATGCAAAGTACAAACATTATGTAAATCAAATGCGTTAATAATCTGGTTTGTTGGAGCGTTAAAATTAAAGTGCAATGGCATATGAAATCCGTTCGTCACTAGTAATGATAACCTGAGATCACATGACGTTATAGTTACATAAAGTGACACCAGAGGATGGATAGTTAAAACGTGTACCAATAGGACTGGATAGCTCTAAGTTGTGTTACTAGGGTACGTATTTTTAACGTGCAATAATAGAAAACAAATAGTTCACGCTAAAAGAAAGCCCCTGGAGAAGATGGTATTCAAGCTATCCTCCTAAAACACTGGACTTAGTGATTATATGAACACCTAAGAGCTTTATTTAATCTATCATTATCAGCTGGATGTATCCCCGTTTCTTGGAAAGAAGCAATAATATTAATGTTCCAGAAAGAAGGAAAGCCAGCGAATAAACCAAACAACTACCGCCCAATTAGCTAAACCCGTTGTATTGGCAAAGTATTAGAGAGGATAATTAGTAACCGTCTCTCAGTATACTTAGAAGAAAATTCATAATTAGTTTCACTGTGTCGGTATTTGGGTATTGATGTTGTTAAATACCCAGGAGGGTCAGGTACATTTGACCTCTTCCTCCAATTCATAATTACCTGAAATTCAAAACGGATTTTAAAAATACCGCCAAACTTCAGACCACCTGATTCGACTTACAGAATCAATTACTGACATCTTTAACAAAAACGAATGCACTGTAGCTTGCTTTCTCGATATTGAGAAAGCTTTTCACACAGTGTGGCATAATGGTTTGCGTCATAAGTTACATGAAATGGCTTTACTCCAGGAAACTATTCGCTTGCTGTCCAACTTTCTGGAAAACCGAAAGTGCAAAGTAAATGTGAATAGGGCCCACTCAGGGTCCTTTTCACCCGAAGCAGGAGTCCCGCAGGGAGAAGTTATTTGCCCTATATTATTTATCATGTATGTGAGTAATATGCCTCTGTCGGACCTAAATTTAGGTTATGCATCTCAGTTTGCTGACGATGTAGCAGTGTGGAAAAGTGCCCCCACTCCTTCAATTGCAGCAACGAACCTACAACCAGTTCTAAATAACATCGAAGAATACTGCCAGAAATACAGAATTAAAATCAATATACCGAAAACCCAAGTGATATTATTCAGCAGACTCAATAAGCTGAAAAAAGATCCACCAAAGCTCTACATGAATGGATCACTTTTACTGACTGCTACTTCTGCTAAATTTCTAGGTCTAACTTATGATTCAAAATTAACGTGGTTACCGCATATTAAAAATATACTGAAACGAATATGGAAAAGAGCAAACTATTCAAGAAGTCTTTCAGATAAAAACCAAGGAACATCACCAGACAATATACTTAAAATCTACAAAACGTATATTAGACCCATAATAGAATATGCATCACCTGCTTGGATTAACATAGCACCCACACATGTACAGAAACTTCAACGAATTCAAAATTCAGTTCTAACTTCGGCATATAAAGTATCACGTAGCACCTCAACCACATTCATGCACAAGTATGCAAACATAGACACAATATCTGAAAGACTCTTGTATAATTCTCTGAAATATTCCAATAAAAATTGGCATAAGAATGACTTTATGTATGATCTTGACAGATACCACGTACATGATGTAAATAGTCCTAACTACCTCTCCCCATTTAGCATGTATTTAAGGAATGTTGCACAAGCTGGCCACCTTGCACTGGACACTTAATCCTTGTTTTCTTTAATGATCCTAAATTTTCTCATATAATAATAATAATTATTATTTTTTATACTTTATTTTATTGTTACTACTACTAGTAGTAACATTTTCTCTATGGAGAAAAGCAACATAGAAAGGAAAAGGAGAGAAATACAAAAAAAACCCATCAAAATGAAAATCAAAAAGAAGAAAAAAATACAGAAAATATATTAAAATAAAAAAAGAAGAAATAATTAAAGGAAAAAAAAAACTTTTCTTGTGCGTCCATGCATGGACTGTGCCCTGAAATGGGCCTGAGTACGGTGTTATACTTTTACTCTGGCCCAAAGCTATTATAAAACAAATCCCTGAACGACAGACGCTATCAACGTTCGGGAGGGAAGAAGAGGTTTAATGTACCTGACCCTCCTGGGTGTTGAACATCAATACCCAAATACCCACTCAGCGAGACTAGATCACGCTGTATGCTTTTCAAATATCTAACCACACATTTACTGCACCAAAGGCTGATTTCCCATCCATTCGAAATCTTTGATAAAACTCAATATTTCAAACAATTAATTAAGGAACATTATATCTTGTTTACAACTAGTGTGATATGTTTTTTGTGTTTTAGTGAAACACCTGCGTATTTTATTTTATGGATTTTATTAGGAATTTTCGTTTTTATATAATCTGAACTATAATCCGAAACAGCCTCCTACCGGGGAACACACAAGCAACTACAAAGGCTTCGTAATTTGATATTAAATGAGATAACGAGTTTTTTTATAATAAATATAATGTTATAGTTTTAATCACATTCCAAATATGTCACAGTGGACTTCCTATAAATATAGTGATAAGTTTAATACAAAGACTTGTAAAATGTGAGATAGCTAAGTAATATTTTAAGAGTCGTCTTTCACTCAATACGAGGGTTATTATATTAGGATTGCTAAGATATTGTTACAAAGCTCCATGATTTCAAAAATATCGTTATAAAAGATAGTTAGGATCTTTCAAGCGTTTTTCTTTTTTATCTTTAATTTTATCGCCTTTCATTCATTTCAAATTTTAAAACACCCCAGAACTGAGCTGCCATCTCTCAAATCTCGAGTTATCTGTCCATAACTAAGCAAATAGCTACCCTAAACTGTTTATCTCACAAGGTTGTTTTCAACTCAGCTCTATTGGTGCATTATGAAACTATCCATCCTCTGGCGCCACAGTGTGTAACTATGATGTCACGTTATAAGAAAGATGCGAAAAACAATACTTTTCATTCTCGTGAGATCACTATTCGTGGAACGGTTTGGTTTTGTTTTTGAACTTCTCGCAAAGATACACGAAAGCTATCTACACTAGCTCTCCCAAACTTAGCAGTGAAAGTTTGTTTGTTTTGAATTTCGACTGTTAGTTCAATTGTAGCGCAACAAGCGCTTCGAACGTCATAAATGATGCATCAAACAATCAAACTGCTTTCTGGAACACGTTCTTATTCTGAGGTAAGCTACAGATACCACGCTGTAGGTAGGAATTTTATATCAACTGCAGAACTTCGTGCTTATCGTGTATGAATTATTTAATTTTTAAATTAATTCAATTAAATTAAATAAAATTAAATATTTAAGTAAGTCTGGTGCTACAAAGAAGAATGTGTTGAATCAAAAGCATGTAATCAAACGACAGTGCAAAAAACGAATACATCGAATACTGTTTCATTGCTTTGGAATCAGGGCATTCTCAATTATCATTCTGCCTACTCTGCAATGCAACTATATCGAAATAAGCGCTTGTTCCTAGCAAAGTGAAGAGACACTTGGAAAGAAAACATTCAGCTGTGAAGGATAAACCAAAAGAATACTTCTAGAATCTCGCGGCTCAACAACATGAACAATCAAGGAAGCTTGTGAACCACATAAAGCTGCTCGAAAAAGGATTGATTGCAAGTTATAAGGTTGTTAAATTGTTGGCAAAACGCAAGAAAGCGCATACGGAGGCGAAATCAGTCATTGCGCCAGCGTTAGCAATCATCGTTGAAACAATGCTTGGAATGGATGCCGCCAAAAAGGTTAAGCAAGTTCCACTGTCCAATGACACAATTTCGCGCAGAATTGTAGACTTGTCGTCAGATTGGAAAGATCAAGTTTGCGAACACTTCGAAGCGCCCGGAGATGAATAGTCTCTGCCATGGTCTCTTTAAGTTGATGAATCTACTGACGTTAGTGGAAACTCTCAAGTTCTGGCTTTAGTTTGATTCAAAAAGATGCAAAAAAGATGCAAAAATCGTAAACGAATACTAATTTTGCAAAGATTTAAAAAATTACAGCGAAAGGCTAAGATATTTACAAGTTTGGTGTATGAAAATATTTTGCTCTTCAAATTACATTGGAATAACTGTGTCAGCGTTTGCACCGATGGCTGTCCTTCAGTGTAAGGAAAAAAAAGAAGGGATTCGTCACTCTGGTGCGACAACAAAATCCAAACATTAGGACTGTTCACTGCATGATTCACAGAGAGGAGCTCGCCTCCAACCGAAAGATTTGCAGTCTGTTATGAATCAAGTTTTTCAAGTGGTGAATTTCATCAAGTCTCGGCCACTTCAATCTCGAATTTTCTCTCTTCTCTGTGAGGCGATGGATTCAGACTACAAAAAGCTACTGTATCACACTGAAGTTTGATGGCTTTCAAAGGAAAAGGTGTTAAAGCGTCTTGTCCAACTAAAAACTGAAGTAATTTCTTTCTTGGAGGTTAAGGAAGCAGATTTTGAATTTTCTTTTCATAATGAGAACTGATGGTTGAAGGTTCAATTTCTCTCCGACTTGTTTGACAAATTAAATTCTCTGAACTTAAGTCTCCAAGGACCATCTGAAAACATTATTACTGCAACGTTTAAACTGAAAGCTTTCGATGAAAAGGTGACGCTGTGGAAGAATAAGATCTCGAAAGGAGTCCTAGATTGTGTTCCTTCTGTTAACCAATGTCCGTCAAAGAAGAAAACTGTCCCTCAAATTTTGAACACATTAAGCAACCTTGAGTCCGCACTAAAACATTACTTCCCATCACTTCCTGTCTACGAATATAACTCGGTGACCTATCCATTCGGAATCATCGAGACAACATACCTTACAACTGAGGTGGAAGAACAGCTCATTGATTTACGAAACCACAAATTTTATCAATCATTGTTTCCCGAAAAGAGCTTGGATGAGTTTTGGATCTCCATTAAAAATTCGTATCCTGCAATCAGTTCTAAAGCAGTTGAAGTTCTGCTTTCATTTGCATCTTCGTGGTTTGCAAAGTCGATCATGAAATGCAAGCTTGTTTGTCTACGTGAGAGCCTCGCTTCAATTTGATTTGCTCTCGGAAGCAGGCACAAGCGTCACATTGAAAACATAAAAAATAAAAAGTTTTGATTTTTCTGCTATACCACAAATTCGTTAAAAAGCCTTAGAACGACACTCACGGCCAAACCAAGCGATAGTGCTGTCAATATGCAGATGACATTATTATCGCTTGCTTTGGTCGTGATTTTCGTTCCAGGGCTTTAACGCTTGCCGTATAACGTGTACCTAAAAAAATCTTTAAGACTTTCCAGGTGTGCCGTGAAAGTTTTCAGATTGTCGTTGTGTGCCACAAGTCAGAAAAGGTTGAGAACCACTGATTTAGAAGGACTATATTGTTATCATCTCTGAACTGTAGGATAGTTTTTCCATTGTTGTTTGTGTACCTGCATCCAAAATTGACAGTTTTACTATTTAGATCTCCAATAACTATGGAGTTATGATTGTGTGATAAGATGTTGAGTAATGCTGTGTCTAGTTGTTTATTTAGTGAGCAAGTATATTCCTGCTGCAGTTACTTTTGTATTGTTTCTTTGCTGAATATCCACAGTAACATGTTCGTTGTTACTGCTCAATCTAATTTCTGTAGCAGATAATTCCGTTTTGTATAGCAATATAATACCTCTATCTTCATCACATTTTGTTTATTCTATATTTCTTATTGATGTGTAATTTGAAAAGTGTTACAATGATGGTTTGTTTTGGATTTAGCGCCAAGTTAGTCAAGGGCTATCTACACTAACCGTCCCTACCTAGAGGGAAGGCAGCTAGTCATAACCACCCACCGCCAACTCTTGGGCTACTCATTTATTAACGAATAGCGGGATTGACCGTCACAGTATATCGCCCTCACGACTGAAAGGGCTAGCATATCTGGTGTGACGGTGATTCGAACCCGCGACCCTCAGATTCCGAGTCGATCGCCTTAACCATCTGCCCATGCAGGGCCTTACAATTATGCAGTCACGAAAAATTTAACTGACGTTGCTATAAGGGACCCATTGTCCCGGCATGGCCAAGCGTGTTAAGGCGTGCAACTCGTAATCTGACGGTCGCAGGTTCGCATCCCCATCGCGTCAAACATGCTTGCTCTTTTAGCCGTGGGGGCGTAATAATGTGACGGACAATACCGCTATTCGTTGGTAAAAGAGTAGACCAAGAGTTGGCGGTGGGCGGTGATGACTAGCTGCCTTCCCTCTAGTCTTACACAACGAAATCAGGGTCGGCTAACACAGATATCCCTGGAGCAGCTTTGCGCGAAATTCAAAAAACAGACAAACAATGCTTCACTAGACATCTTACATAGTTTGAATTTCTTTTATCAATGAGCATATTTTTCATTACAGAAAATATGGATCATAAAAACGAAAGACCTGTAAATTGCACTAAACATTTATAAGATAATTTGTTTTTCTGTAGGGTTTCAGTTCGGTTATTTTCGAACATATGCACAAAGTTAAGCAAGGATTACCTTGTGCTAAGATTCATAATTTTAGACAAATAAGGTAAATGAAGTGTAGCTATTCAGCAGCACTCACAGCTAACCCTTTAGATACTGTTATTTAGCCATCATTCTCATCATGTTTTGACGTCTTCAAAATGATGGGCACAATATTAGTTTCGGGCAGCGGGACTCGAACCAGGACAGTTGGAACTCACGTTCAACCACATTAACCGCAGGTAACTACAAGCTCTTAATTAGATTGAGATAAATATAAAATGTTTATTGTGCAACCGATCAAAGTTTCCCTCTTTATTTCAACGCTTCGAGAAAAAATGTTAGAATCCAAGTTGGAAAAGATTATTTATAAAATCATATCATTTATTATATTTCTTAATATTTTTGATTTCTAAGAGAATATTTCTTGAAATATAAGTCTCATTGCAAAATAACCACTTTTCGCAAATAACGTATCACTAAGCAACTCTTTTCAGAGATTTAAATCTCTTAAGAAAGATAATGGAGTTATTACATTTAAATAATGTATATGAATAATAGAACATTCTTCTATAACAAAAGAAAAAGGCTTTAACTTAAATTACGAGTCTTGAACATAACATTGTATTCTCTCAAAACGTGTCTGCCAATATTTAGGTTAGTTACTGCTAGCTACTATATCATGGTTCCGTAAACTCTTGTATGAGAAGCGAGCATAAATCTGCCACTGGCATTTAACGTCCCAAACATTCGTTCTCTCTTCACTTCTCGCATCTTTGTGAAGACGTTATGATTTGTAATAAAACTTTAGGCACACTATTTTCTGCAGGAAGCCCTCGTGCCATATTTCATACCATACAACTGCTTAGCCGTTCTATTCTCTCATAAAATATAAATTTAGCTGAGCAAATAAACATATCGAAAAAAATCTTTGCCTGGATCGTTTTATCACCGACTGCTGGTTCTCTTAAAGGCTCGAAAGCTAATGTCATTGTTACATTGATAATGGACCCTCTTTAAATTTTCCCTGAACAATTAGGTACCAGGAATGTGCAACATATTTTTTCAAGTTTTTTTTTTTTTTTGAGTATTTTGTTTGTTTCATCGCAAAATGTTTAGATTGTATCAGAGTATATTTTATAGATGGCGCTATTCTGAAACTTTTTTTCTTGTCTCTTTTTATCCATTTTTTTTATCTCCAAGGAAACAAATGATACAGAGCGCAGAATAAAAGCGATGCCCATTTGTAAGAACGCTGCACTCACGTTCATTGTTTATTTGGTATATAAAGTAAAACACAAAGCTACACAAGGGGCTCTCTCTACTCAGCCCATCAACATCGAAACTCGATCTCTTGAAAGAAAAAATAAATACGGTTAGGATAGCGACAAACAGCATATGTTAGAAAATTCTCGAAGGTCTAAATGAAATATAAAAGATGTAGGATTAGCACTGAATTGAAAAAACAAAGAATAAGAAAAATATGTGTCTTTTTTTCTCACGGTGTCAGAGATATGATCACTTTAATAAGCAGTTTCTCTGGCAACATGGTATAACTAGTAATTTCCAATCAGTTGTAGAAAACAAAGCTGAATCTCAGACAGACCTCTCTACCATCCATCTCACTGAGCATTAACTATACCAGGATTTGATTACCCATCCATTTTAAATATATCATTTCCAAAAACCAAACATTAACTATACCAAAGGCTGATTACCCATTTATTTTAAACATATGATTTCCAAAAATCAAACATCAAATGTAAACTATTTTTGTTTATTTCATAATCATTCGCTTTCAGTGTAATTGTTGAACAAAGTGTAAGTATGTACTTACTGGCATCAGTACATGATTAACCACTTTCGTTATTAAGTCATTGTTTAATAGTGAATGAACCAATTAATATTAACATGAACTACATTATTTCAACAACTGTAGAACGGAATGAAATATATACATATTGGTACAGGTCCGGCCTGGCGTGACTAGGTGGTTAGGGTCCACAACTCGCAATCTGAAGGTCGCGAGTTCGAATCCCTGTCACACTAAACATGCTCGCCTTTTCATACGTAAGGATATTATACTGTGATAGCCAATTCTACTACTCATTGGTAAATATGTAGTCCAAGAGTTAAAGGTAGGTAGTGATAACTAGCTGCCTTCCCTCTAGTTTTGCACTGCTAAATTAGGGAAGGCTAGCGCAGATAGCCTTCGTGTACCTTTGCGCGAAATGCAGACCAAACAAAGTGTACAGAACAAACAAAGTGTACAGAACAAACCAAGTGTACATAACAAACAATGTGTACAGAACAAACAATATGTACAGACCGAACAAAGTGTACAGAACAAACAAAGTGTACATAACAAACAGAGCATAGAACAAACAAAGTGTACAGAACAAACAAAGTGTACATAACAAACAAAGCGTACAGATCAAACAAAGTGTACAGAACAAACAAAGTGTACAGACCGAAGTAAGTGTACAGAACAAACAAAGTGTACAGACGGAACAAAGTGTACAGACCAAACAAAGTGTACAAACCATGGCACAATGTGTAAACATTAATGATACTCGTAACACTATATTGTGAGAAAATTTGTAAATTTCATACTTGGCTGATATTATTAAAATCTGACTATATAGTAACGTTGTTTTTAGGTTTATTTCAGAAAATAATAATTCTTTAATATTTACCAGTAATATCGTCAGTGATATATTACCAAACAGTGAAAAAAACGTTCTTCTAGTTTATTATCCATCTGTAAGTGTGACTTCCTTTGAGTGTGACGATGAAATTCGACAATCGATACCCGTCGCTGGCAGAGTACAGATGGACATTCAATCTTTTTGTGCTTAACTGTCAGCACACCATACCTATTTTTCTGCCTTAACTTGATTATTGTATTTTTATTTAGTCTTTCAGGCTTACAATGGACGATTACCTATAATTTTAAATAAATGATCTGGGAACATTATATCCTGTATAAAACGTAAAGTTTTGTCATTTCAAAAAAAATTTTAGTGTTCGTGATGGCCTTGTTTACTCTATAATTTTGCTTATATTTATTTGCGATGTTTAAATATGACTGTCTATTTAAAGTAGATGAAGTTATTATTTATAATGTAGGAAATCTGAGAAGGTATTGAATCAGATGTTTAAAATACATTTGTTGGAAATGACACCCATATCGTGCCGTCTCTCTGAATACTAGCACTATAATATTATTCGTGGATAGAATAACGTTTAGGCTTCAAAAGTCAACATTTAGATTCTACAATAAACAAACCATTTTCCATGTGCACTCTATAAACACAGGAAAAGAGACTGACTACCTGCTGGCGGGTTAATACTTTTAACACTTTCGAACATTTGGTTATTACCTTGAGCTGGCGATATATGGGATGTATTTAAAATGGAAAATGGTGCATTTTTTATAACCTTATGAACATCGTTAATTTCCGTTTGGTTGTTTTATATCCAGATTGTACACCACAATAACTCAAACGCTGGGGTTTAACGTTGAAGGTAGCAGACTGTCACATCGGGAGGCCTATAATTCCCATAAAGCTTATAAAAATTTCATTCACGTATAATAATAAAAAATATTCTGTATTATTATGCAAGAAAAATTTGACATTTGTAACGTTCTTTCGTGACATATGTTTTTAGTTGTTGTTGTTCTTTTAAGGTAAAAATCCAGAGGTTTAATAAACTCGTTTATCAGAGTGCTAAGATTAAAGTTGAATGACACATAAAATCTCTTCACCTTCAGTGAGGATAAACCTAATTCTTAATGTCTTGTGAATATAAATTTATTTTGTCGTTGAGAACATTTTACATTCATAAACACAATACATAAAATTCGATATAGACATACATAATTTGGACACTAAGAAGTAAGTTATTGATAAGCTAAGTTCAAACTATAGGACCTAAATATTTGGTCATGCAAATGAAAGAAATTATTTTTTAACTCACAGTAAGAAAAAACATTTTCTCCTAATGACTGTGATAGAAATGCAACTGTAATACATAAGTTTGAAGTATTAGGCCTTTAGCTGTCGGTTTATACAGTGACATGAGTTCTTTACGTTGTATTATAATACACGTGATTCGAAATATTTTCAAGAGCTAATATTGCTTTCAAAAAACACAGCGCAAAAAAGTTGTAGTGTTTTTTTAACATTATAAACCGTTACGTAAAATGCATAAATAGTACCTTTTTGAATGAGTAAAAAATTTAGTTGTATAGTCTGTATGAATCACACAAACATTTAGCTTTTGCGAGAATATTAAAAGAGTTTTTGTTTGTTTCTTTAGAATTTCGCGCAAAGCTGCACAAGAGCTATCTGTGCTAGCCGTCCCTAATTTAGTAGTGTAAGACTAGAGAGAAGACAGCTATTCATCACCACCCACCGCCAACTCTTAGGTTACACTTTTAGCAACGAATACTAGGATTGACTGTCACGAAGTTGGTTCGATATAAGAAAACGTTACAACTGGAATACAAACCAATGAAACACTACGACCATGCAGAAAAGAACGAATCATTTTGACATATAACAGTACCTAAGAAAATTTTTACTTTTTCTTGTTCCTGGGCAGAAAGTGTTATTTCCCAGTTGCTTATGTTTAAAGTAAATGGAAAATAACTATTTTTCTCCTCAAACTTTGGTTTTGTGACCTGGGTAATGTAATTTTCAAATTTACCAATTTTCCAGAACGTTCCAGGTAGATTCAGTGTTGAGTAACTGAAACAGAATTTTCAAGAACTTTCTAGAATGTTGTAGAACTAACAAGAACTTTCTAGAATGTTGTAGAACTAACAAGAACTTTCTAGAATGTTGTAGAACTAACAAGAATTTTCTAGAATGTTGTAGAACTAACAAGAACTTTCTAGAAAGTTGTAGAACTAACAAGAACTTTTTAGAATGTTGTAGAACTAACAAGAACTTTCTAGAATGTTGTAGAACTAACAAGAACTTTCTAGAATGTTGTAGAACTAACAAGAATTTTCTAGAATGTTGTAGAACTAACAAGAACTTTCTAGAATGTTGTAGAACTAACAAGAACTTTCTAGAATGTTGTAGAACTAACAAGAACTTTCTAGAATGTTGTAGAACTAACAAGAACTTTCTAGAATGTTGTAGAACTAACAAGAATTTTCTAGAATGTTGAAGAATTAACAAGAATTTTCTAGAATGTTGTAGAACTTACGATAATTTTCTAGAAATTTCCATAGTAATATATATTCAGGGGCTCACCTCTCACCGCTTCAGGTTAGTTATAACTGCCTAAATGATTTTATCAGAGATGGCATCAAGAAGCTGCAAGCATTCTCCAGACACATTCTGCTATGTGTGTGGCCAATTTATCAAGGCAAGAGCGAAAAAGCACTCTGTGGCAGTTTCTGTTAAAATGTGTGAAGCCTACAAGACGCATTTCTGCATGCCTGTCGGAGATCAAGACAAACCTTGGGCACATTTTACCTGCGAGCATTGCAAAAAAACTCTGAAAGGTAAGACGGGTAATTTTTGCTTACTTGAATAGTAACATTTTATATTACACAAATTTAAAACCTTTTAAATTTTAAATATCTTTTAATATTTTTTAAATTCACAATAGTATAGAAAAATATCACATAAAATATTTTGCATGAACATCTTACACATTAGTTGTAGATAAAATAATTTTTTCTTCATACTAACAATTTTGCTCTTTTGCAGGATGGTACAAAGGCGACAAGAGAACCATGAAGTTCGCTATTTCAAGACCTTGATAGAAGTCTTGAAGTATGATAAGTATGGCTGGAAGGTTATCGGAGACTTCAAAATGATGACATTCCTGATGGGTCTCCAAGGAGGCTTTACCAGGTTTACCTGTATCTTTGCCTTTAGGACAGCAGGGACACTGCAGCGCACTACAATAGGAAGAACTGGCCACAACGGACCGAGTTCTCTGTGGGGAGGCACAATTTAAGTGTGAGCTACTAATAGACCTTCAGAAGGTGTTGTTCCGAGCATTGCACATAAAATTGGGTCTTATGAAACAAATTTTCACAGATCTTGATAAGGAGTCTGCAGCCTTCAAGTACCTTCGAGACTTCCCTAAGCTGTCTGAGGCAAAGATCAAAGCTGGTGTCAGCGTTGGACCACAAATAAAGAAGATCCTGGAATGCACAGAATTCCTCAAGAAGCTCAGTAGGAAGGAAGAAAGCTTGGAGCAGCTTTGTTGCAGTTGTTCAGGGTTTCTTTGGCAATCATAAGGCTGAAAAATATATGGAACTGGTTGAAACTTTGGTGAAGAATTACGGCAAAATGGACTGCAGTATGTCCCTGTAAGTCCATATCCTTAACGCTCATCTTGATAAATTCAAGGAGAGCATGGGAGCACACTCAGAGAAGTAAAGCAAGCGCTTCCACTAAGATATACTGGGCTTTGAACGCCGTTACCAAGAAGCGTATGATGAAAACATGATAAGGGACTATATTTGGGGTCTGATACGTGAAAGCGATTTACATACAGTGGCAAATCTCGAAAAACAACTCATTTCTAAACATTTTTGTTCATTTTTGTATAACTTTAGTGTAAATACAAGTACATCTTGATTGAGTAATTGTTTTATTTAGACCTTATGTATGTTGTTTGGTTTCTGAATTTCGCGCAAAGCTACTCGAGAGCTATCTGCGCTAGCCGTCCCTAATTTAGGAGTGCAAGACTAAAAGGAAGGCAGCTAGTCATCACCACCCACCGCCAACTCTTGGGCTACTTTTTTACCAGAGAATAGTGGGATTGATCGTCACATTATAACGCCCCCAAGGCTGAAAGGGCGAGCATGTTTGGTGTAACGGGGACTCAAACTTGTGACCCTCAGATTAAGAATCGAACGCCTTAACCTACCCGGCCATGCCGGACCCCTTATGTAAATTAAAATTTGCAAATTTGTCCGTTTTTACATAAAAAATAGTTTTATTTCTAAATTTCATTATCCAGGTCACAAAAGCAAAGTTTGAAGGGAATAATGGTCATTTTCTGCACTTTTCAACAAAAGCAATAAAGAAATAACACATACTACCCAGGAACAAAATTTGTGTTACACAGTGTAATAGTGTTTTATAGCATATGAATCACACACAGATTCTTGAAATAATTCAGTGAATTATATTCAAATAGTATTAGAGGATCACTTCTAACATCAAGTAAATAAACGTTCGAATTTAACAGGTTTTATTAACTGGTGATTTTTGATTATATCTCTTCTCCTAGTGATGTGGGCCTATATTTTCATTAGTAATTTTTTTCATAATCTGAACTTATTTGTTTTGTAATTGCAGCAAGTTTTCTATAAATGTTACTCTCTTCAGATAATGTCTACAATTTAACGCTTGTTCGTACTTTGGCATCAAAAATTAGGTTTTATATGATATGGAATAAAGACATTATTAATATTCCACGAAAATGTCCTGTACATTAAAAAACTAGCAATTTCAGTGTCTCGCCTGAGGAACACCTAATTCATATTTCTAAAGTTAAAACCGCCCATATTTAGAATATATTTACTTCAACCATTTCTACTTTTCCCACTCAATGCAACTCAGAAGACATATAGCATCTTTTCAGTTAGCATTGCTTCTTCGGTCCAAGCACCCCAGATTTGGGCTGTATGGCAGACCTTAATACATAACATTATTCCAGAAGGAGCTAAAACTATACTTTTAGCGTCTTCAAGTTAAACTAAAATTCCACGCAAAGTTTTACGAAAGAATTCGCAGATTTAATGACTCAAACTAAGGATTTTGCACAGTGGTAAACTTAAGAGATGCACATGTGGTGTTGTGTTGACTTACCCTCTAGGCTTCTTGACTAAGATCAAACATTGTTTATTGTGTTCTTGGCTATTTGTTCCCACTCTTTTCCTTCGTTTTCAGAGTAGATAGGAAAGTCCTGACTTTGGCATTTGTTGGATAATTCTCATCGTCTTTATTAACCTGTTCAGTACCGTAGACGAAATAACTCGTCCAAGCCGATCGGTAACACAGTGCCAAGGACGAGTTAATTTGTTCTAAATAATACCTAACTTCAACGCTAGATTTCAGCACCATACATGCATTTGACCTACTTACATATTGTTTCACTTTCGATCCAAAATGGCATCACAAAACAAGTTACAAAATGAAGGAGCATTAGAGTTGTATTTTGAACTTGGTTCGGAGTTACCGTAGCAGCTGAAATACTTGTCAGTCAACAAGTTAATGGTGTTCTACTACCACATTTAGTATAGCTCGCTTATGGTAATGCTGGACAGATCGTGCTGTATGTTCGAGCTGAAACCCAGACTTCAATCGATGAAAGTGCCATCTAGCAGCTTCAATCTTCAATCTCTCTTCCACTTCTTTGAATGTTATAGACTAGCATAGCAGTGCAAGTGCAACTTTTCTCTGAATAAATTTCTCTGGCAGAGCTGGTTGCATATCATTGGCAAATGAGAATACTTTTTATCATCAGATTTCTTATAAATATTATTTCCAATCTCACTCATAAGACCATCTGAATCTCCTGGAAGTAACATTGTGCATAGAAAGAATCCTCAATACAGTCATGTAAAACAAGAGCAATCAATTGTTCTTGTAAAGAGCATTGAAACTTGACGCCTTCTTTCGAGCTTCTTTACTTGGAAAGTTTGATGTTGCTATGGATTCGATACCAAAGAACTGTCGAATTCAATAGTTATTGTTCCCGCGCCTTGTTGATGTACGACAACAACGCCTTACTTTCACACTTGAATTCTTGGATGATCTGCGTCGTTTCTTTGATGTCACAAAATCCAAGGATCCTCAGAAGTATCGCTAGACATTCTATATTCATCACTCTACAATGGGATAACGTAATCAATCATTTTCTTCTTTCTTGGTGTTTCAAATTTGCTCTGCGGCTGTTACGCACCTGTTTTTCTTACCATTCTGACTTTTGGATGTAAATCGTTGCATCCACACTGACATCGAGAGCATTTGCGACAATTACCACACATATAAACTCTGCACTTAGCAGACATTTTCTTCTTGTATTAACATTGGTTTGTCAATAAAAGATCAGTACACTTACTCGCTGAATGTCGATATCTGTTTTGTAACCAGTCGTGGATCTGGTTTTCACGAGGGCTGCAGCAGTCGCCTTATTTTTGTCTAATCATGTTTTGGTAGAAGTTTTAGTGCCCTCAAAACCCATTTATACGCCAGAAGGCTAACTAAAATTATTCTGACCGTACTCAGAAGAAGAATTGAAGAAAACAAGCATAGAAAAGTTTAGGTTAGAAAAGTCTTGACGGTTGTAGGGTTGAAGTGAATTTCGGTGGATTTAGTTTCGTGTCGGGCACATGTTGGCTGGGACCTAATAGGTGCAGAAATGGCATCTTTCGTGGAGTGATGATACTTGGTTTAGATGTTGGGAGACTGCGGTTTCATGGAGGATCTAGCAGCTCTTCGAAATGCTTCTTCAATCTGATTTTCGTTCTATCCTTCTTGGCATATTACGTGAAGGCCGTCCGTGGAGACATCGCACATGTTGGTTCACGGTATCGTAGTTTGTGTTTCTTGTGGAGTCTTCATGATAATTGTTTTCTGTGTGTTCTTATCATCGGTATCAAAGGTGGCTTTGTAGGTGGATAGTTGCTCTGATGTTCTACCGGTTTGGAGGGGTGAAAAGAAGACTTGATGGTAAAACAACCATTGGAAAAGATATAGTCTGCTGTGATTTTAGATGTTGTTACAGCTTTGATGAACTGAGTGATTTGGCCTATTGTTCTGAAATAGATTCTGTGAACGGCGTGTTGTTTTGCCGTTGTACATTTTTCTAGAATATCTTCTGGTTTTATGGTACGTTCGACGACCCTAAGAAAGGCAAAAAAAGATTAGTAAATTTTATTCTGGTTTCACAGGATAAGTTAAGATACACATCCAAAGGCTACATAAGTATGAGAGGTCGACTTAGCTTGATGTTTGATAAAAAATTTCCCCTTGCTGAAGGATCCTACTCTTCGTAGGGTTGATGGTTAATCCAGGCTCATATTTGTCGATGAAGGCTACTATTTGTTGTTGTGGGGAAAAGTCAAGGGGTAATCCATTCAGGATTATCAGTGGAACTGACATGGTTCTTGGCGACGAACTGACTATTTGAGGAAACATCATAGCAGAAGATAAAAGATTCGTCTTGGATACTCGACTAGGAGCTTTGTGACACCATAGATGAGCTAAAACACTTCGTAGTTATTTTAGGTTTAGTACAAAACATTGGAGTACTCATAAATTAATGTTATTTCTCTTCTCCCGCTTTCCTGGCTTTCGATAATTTTACGAGTTAATAGTGATTTCTCTGAATAATTGTTTTTAGTAGTTCAAACATCAGGGAAGGCCTGTGAAGAAGACCAGAAGAGTGGTTACTTTCTTGATCGTAGTTTAAAATGAAATGTGTTGGAGCTTCTAGCCTTACAGTTGATCAAGTAATCACCATCAATAGATCTGGATTGCAGAAGTCTGTACCTGAAGGCCAGAGCACCAGAGAAGATTGGAACCAGAGTTAAGTGCATCGTAAAGGACAGTTACAGATTGTTATGAACCATACATACAGAACTTACTTTACAATGTGTCTATACACTTTTTAAACATAAACTACACAATTCATGAACGATAAACACATTACCAAAACACATGTTGAATGATTTAAACACGACACATTAAATTTGGGCCGTTCTTCCTTCCGGTTGGTAACATTAAGAATAGAGGGGTGAGAGGTACAAGGCAAGATGCGCAAGATAAGCGCTTGTTGCAGTGAATGCTGCTTCTTTTGTTAGATGATGTGATTTTGGAGAGAGATGAAGCGGGTGATTTTGCAGATTGTCAAGTTTTGTGATTAGGATATTTCTGATTTCGTACTTGTCATAGTATTTGTTTGCTAAAATTGAGAAGGGTGTTTGTGATGGCACTGAATTGCTTGTTTTGTGTAAGTGACAACCGTATTCCACAATCAATCTCATGTAGGCATTGTAGTGGGAAAATGGGCACCCATATTGCAATATAGGTCTTATATAGACATTTTATTAGGAAAATGGGTATAAATATTCCATAATATGCCTGATACAGGTTTTATAGTGGGAAATGGACATTTATATTCCAGAATAAATCTTATATTGGCATTATATTGCAAAAATAGACATCCATATTCCAAAATAGGTCTTATATAGGCATTGGAAATTTGAGTATACATAGTCCCCAAATAGTCTAAAATAGGTATTATAGTGGAAAAAATAAGCATCCATATTTCAGAATAAATATTGTATAAGCATTATACGGCAAAAATGGGCAAGCACATTTCAAGGAGGTCTAATTTGGCGCGACGGGGATGCGAATTCGCGGCCCTCAGATTACGAGTCGCACGCCTTAACACTCTTGGCCATGCCAAGCCGGAAACTTTTGTTTCTCGTCACTCATCACATTGAGAGATTAAGTGCTAAACGAATGTGTACTGAATCACTAATCTCAGCGCGTCGCTCTAAACATGCTCGCCCTTCCAGCCGTGGGGGTGTATAATGTTACGGTCAATCTCACTATTCGTTGGTAAAAGAGTAGCCCAAGAGTTGGCGGTGGGTGGTGATGACTAGCTGCCTTCCCTCTAGTCTTACACTGCTAAATTAGGCACAGATAGACCTCGAGTAGCTTTGTGCGAAATTCCAAAAAAACAAACAAACTAACTAACTAACTAATCTCAGGTTGGACATATAAGTTCAAAAAACAATTTTGATGGACTCACTGACTTACGGAAGATGTCGACACAAGATAATTATTAAAACCATAGCGATAGTCACGTATTGAAGTAGATATGGAACACGTGAATGGTGTAGACGTCGTCACGTAAGAAGCAGGAAATGTCGATAGAGTGAATTCAATTTTGTTTTGGGTGATTGTACAGAAGAAATGTTATTGAAGCTAAGGATGAAAATGTATCTCAAGACGGCAGGTGTGGGTATTAAAACTTTTATTAAAATAAAGTAGAGAACAACGTTTCGACCTTCTTAGGTCATTTTCAGATTATCTTTTATTCACCTGAAGGTGACCTAAGAAGGTCGTAATGTTGTACTCTACTTAATGCCCCCAGCTAGTACAGCGGTAAGTCGATAGACTTACACCGCTAAAATCAGGGGTTCGATTCCCCTCGGTGGGCTCAGCAGATAGCCCAATGTGGCTTTGCTATAAGAAAAACACACACAAACACACACTCTACTTAATTTTAATTAAAGTTTTAATACCCGTACCTGCCGCCTTAAGATACACTTTTTGCTTCAAGTGGGTTTCTCGTCATCACGAATTTAAGGATATTTTGTAAAATTTTGATAATCAACAAAGACTAGTTGGTCATGATAATAGGTTTAATTGATTTACTTAATTAACAGCCCTTTTTTCAGGGAGGCTGGTATAGATTATCATATGCATTATGAAATTGCGTTACAAAGGAAACTGGTTTAACTGATCAGACGCCTGATTCGTGCTCAAAATGTGAGGCTAGAAAAGAATAAAAGGATTGATTGGTACATGAATGTTATATGCCATTGAGATAATTAAATAATAGGTGTGTCTTTGCCACGTAGAAAGTGTTGCATTAGGGCTGGAAAGTACTTATTTACTGTTTCTGTTTTGTATCATGTTTCTGAGCTAGAATGTGAATGCGGTCTTTGATGACAGGTATATAGGTGAGGTTATTGATGTAGGAATGTGGGATGTATTTGGGGAGGCAGAATGCTGTTTTGTTATATCGTGTTGGGCATATTACATGTAATGGGGTATCCATAATCGAAAGAGGTCTGCTGTAGTTTTTGATAATGGAGTGGCTATTGCATCTTTTGTTTAAATACCCAATTCGGCAAAGGAGTGCCAAACTGGTACCTGTCATTTTGAGTTCGTTGTTACAGTGAGTTGTCCATGATAGGAGGGAATTTGTTGCGATACTTTAAGATGTGGAGGTAGTTTTAAAAACGACTGGAAAGTTATATATTGTGGGTTTGAGTTTTTTTTATTTTCTTCTATCTTCTTCCAATCCTGTTGTGAAATGTCATCACCCCTGTTTTAATTAAATTGAGAACTCTAATTAATACACCATACAGCTAAATTATTTTGTTTTTTCGACTCTGAACGTGGAGATGAGCGAATCACGTGGAGTTCTCCAGACGGCAATGTAATAAACATATTAACAGATGATGTATATAGTAGATGCAGAAGTGGTATATCGTTTACAGAAAGGATGTGGGGCAGTGGGCTGAAGACGGGACCTTGGAAGATTCGTGGTTTCAGTGGAAATCAGCTGGACATGCAAATATTAAGCTTAAGTTTAGCAGTTCTGTGGGTGATAAATCTTGAAAGTCATCTCATAAATAGAATAGTAATTCTGTTATTAGACAGTTTTGTACTTTAGGGAATTTTGCCAGCCAGTGTCGAATGTTTGTTTTACGTACAGAAAGGTTGCAATTCTGGAATGGTTATTATTAAGCCTTTGGTTAGGTTCGACTAGCCTTGCTAAGAAATTGTTTGTCCGTCTCGAGCCGAACATCAATCCTCATAACAACTCCACTAAATACTCGGGTAACTTTACCTATTCCACAGGTCAAAGATAATTCTACCCCTATGACGCAGAAGAGAGCCAGCAGTGGAAAACGACAACTACCCATACCTAATTCACCCAGACACCACCGAGCAAGACAGAGTCAACATCTACGTCTACAATCAAGACCCAGACCCCACGATCAGCCACGGCTAATTTCACAACGTTCACAGTCCAACGTCTAGTTTCAAGCCGGCATACTCAAACCTTTGCGATCAGGAGTAAGAGGATATTTCAGATTGATACAAAATAAGACTTCATCTTCTACAGATTCTCATGTACAACCACCAACCGTCAACATGATGTACCATTTATGTACCTATTCAACCGTATAGGCAAGTAATGTCTTATCATTGTATCCACGTTTATTCGTGTCTTATTATTAATGTACAATTCCTGATTTCTGATAACCCTTGCATTTCTTAGATTACAGCCTCTTCTGAGCACTATCAGTATCATTTATTTGCCAGCCTGTCCGTGAAAGTGAGATTTCTCGGGATACTTCCTCCCCTCACTGCGAAATGTTTTATCCTTGAACTGTGATCCCAGCATTGATGAACAAGTACCATCTCATGTAAAGTTAAAGTAAGTGTTTAAATTAATAGTTAAATCCAAAGTCAGGGTCAGGTTTAACACTTTTCATTATATTATAATAACTTTAAATTTGTAAATCCGAAAACCAGGAATTCGCTACCTTACTACAGCCTTGGTCTCATCGTCCAATTAACGACCACCAAGCCAACAATGAAGCTGCTGACGTCAATTACCAAAGTCAACTCTCCTTATATTATTTTCTCCTTCTTCTTTCTCGTATCATGGATTTCTCCGAATGCTGCATAATTTTAATTTAGATAAATCCATGTTGAAAGTAATTCATTACGCATGGTACCCGTCAAGTAGTATTAATATTAATATCTTTCATTCCCAGTAGGACCAACCCTTAATTACGCGAGTCTCTGAGCGCCCCCCCCCGACTTGTCTCTAAATCCCCTTTGGGAATTATCAATTATTATAACCTAAACCACTACCAAGTTACTTACTTATTACGGAGTTACACTCTCCTGAAAAAGACTCGTAATTGAAACGTTGGGCAAATGAAGATCCTGTGATGGCATTCCTAGTCTCATTGCTAAATTAGTATCCATTTTTAATTCTAACAGCTTGTTTATTTATATTTACAGTGAGAAACTTTGTTGTTTGTTTTGTTTGTTTTTGAATTTCGCACAAAGCTACTCGAGAGCTATCTGTGCTAGCCGTCCCTAATTTAGCAGTGTAAGACTAGAGGGAAGGCAGCTAGTCATCACCACCCACCACCAACTCTTGGGCTACTCTTTTACCAACGAATAGTGGGATTGACCGTCACATATAACGCCCCCACGGCTGAAAGGGCGAGCATGTTTGGCGCGACGGGAATGCGAACCCGCGACCCTCAGATTACGAGAGACTTTGTAAAACACGAAATAAATAATTTTTTCATTGATTAGTAAAATTGTTATTGTATAAATGAACGTTTTGTTGACGATATAAATTGTTGTTTAGAATCGAATTAGTAAAACTATAAATTTTAATTATTGTGTAATATTACTCTTTTATAGGGTGATTTAAACCTATAGTCATGTATGGTATGTGTGGTAAACATGTATATAATTGTGATCAAGTGACGTTAAATAATAAATCATATTACTGAAAAATACTTGATCGATAATTTAAAAAGTTCTTTTAATTAAAATATCGTCCTTCTAGGACATAAAATGTAATTATGTGTTGAATTAGTGTTAAGCATCGTGTTTAGAAAGAAGTAATTAATGTTAGGTGTCCATTTTGGGACTATTTAATTGATTAATTATGGACATGATGAGACATGCATTCTATGAGTAATGGTCATCTGTCCTGGAGATCTAGAAACACACTCTATGTTTTATGGTAGGGCGATTTAATTATTAATTAACTAAATAATTTGTATTCACTGTTGGGTCTAGCATGGTCAGGTGGTTAAGGCACTCGACTCGTAATCTGAGGGTCGCGGGTTCACATGCTCGCCCTTTCAGCCGTGGGGTGTTATATTGCACGGTCAATCCCACTATTCGTTGGTAGAAGAGTAGCGCAAGCGTTGGCGGTGGGTGGTGATGCCTTCCTTCTAGTCATACTTTTCTAAATTAGAGACGGCTAGCGCAGATAACCCTCGTGTAGCTTTGCGCGAAATTCAAAACAAAACAATTAGCTAACTAATTAGCGCCCTCTTTATGACGAATAAATTATAACTTAATTAGTGTTAAGCTTCCTTTTTAGGAATAATTAATTATAAATAAATTAAAAGTAGGCATTCTCTTCATAACGATATAATTAATTGATTATATTCTTATTGAAAATGTATAGTTTGAGTTATGATCGCTTGTGAATGCGGTCTAAAACTGAGTTCTTTGCTTTGTGACGTAATCATCTATCATGGCCGCATGTCTGGTATCGAAATAGGATTTCAGCGCCTAATAACTTGTTCCTCCCTCTGTTCACACTTTGTTTAATATGGTATCATGGCGGCTTAGCAACGGGCGCCTAACGACATGCCCTCTTGGGACAACATTTAGAACTATGCCTTGTCATCTTTAGTGACATAAATCTCCCGCCCTTCAACAGTCATTCAGCGCGTGTGTCCAAAGTGCGGCTTTTACTACTTCATTAAGTTACATGTTTTACGTTACATCCGTAATTGCGTTGGTATAGATAGGTATTTGACACCAATTTTCTGTTCCACGCAGATAGCCCGGTGTGGCTTTGTTATAAGAAAAAAAACAACACACACACCAACTTTTCTACCACTGTGTGACCCCTTTATTATTGCTAGACACAGTTTCAGGTGTTATCATACATCTCACTATCTAGATAGCTGTCTATATCACACCAAGAAGCAAATTTCAGCACCTTACAACATCTTGACATTCTTCATTTAATAGACTTATCTTGCCAACGACCTAGATGAAAGATGGCTCAAACCAGCATTTCGCAACACCAAAGTTTGTAAGCAAGTGTCTTGCTTTTCCATGAAGATTACTCTACCAAGTCTTGGGACATTCACGACCCTTCTATACTATCCTATGTTCCTGGCAACCATTAATGGTGTTTTAATAACAGCTTTAGTTTCCCTTAGCCATTTATAAACTTTTTGTCACACAGATAAAGAAAGAAGAGAGATATGGATCTTACTACATTTGGCAACATTTCTTTATTCAAGAGAGTGCCTTTTAAAGATCTTGATGATTTATTTGATACATTCCTCACTTCTTCCATAGATTCTGGTTCTCACTTTTAAGTTCTATGTGGTACTTGAAAACGTGTCTCTATTGACTACGACTTCCAAGAATTACAACACCGCAGACATAAATTGAAAAAAACAAAACAAAATCAATATTAGCTAAAGACAAACAAATCGTTAGATTATGTTACCAAAGTGTAATTTGATAGATATTCTGATGGCTGACAAGTAAATTCGAACATCTGCATAGTGCAGGCTCTGAAAATATTATATTGACCGATACTTTATATATGGACAGCAAGAAGTACATAATTACACTGGTATATAAATAAAAATGTGTTTATTCAAACAATGACGTAGTCTACTGACTATATACGGAGCTTTACAGGTTGAAGGCACCATGCTGAAGACCATGTATGCAAAAGACAAAGACAGAAGAAATAAGAATGAAATACCATTCTTTCAAGTCAGATCATGGACCCAGTTGTTGTATACAACAATCTTCAGAATTCTTAACGTAACAAAAATCTGATTTATAAACTACATAACAATAATCACAATTTCTTCGCTTAATCTGTTTCACACCATAATGTGTTTGTTCGGAAACATAAACAGTATATAAATGGTGCACAGACAACTACAACGTTTGTTGTTCCTCATTGAGATTAATGAGTACTAGTATTATGTGAAAGGCCTCGTCGGCGCTGGAGAGAGCAGATGTAGCGTGGTTCTCATATGATAATATATTGTTCTTTTCTTTTACTCGTGAGTTCTTAGCGTTACTAATATTGTTTTATCCGTTCAGATATCTTTTTTTGTTTTGTTTGCCTTTTGGTTTTTCGAGATAAACTACACGAGGGCTATCTGCGTTAGCCGTTCCTCATTTAGCAGTGTAAGACTAGAGGGAAGGCAGCTAGTCATCACCACTAACCGCCAACACTTAGGCTACTCTCTTAACAACGAGTAGTGGGATTAACCGTCACATTATAACGCCCCACGGCTGAAAAGGCAAGGACGTTTGGTGTGAAAGAGACTCGAACCCGCCATCCTCGGATTACGAGTCAAGTAACTTAACCACGTGGTCATGCCGGACCAACTCGGTCGGGAGAAAAAATGCTAGTCATCTGGTTCTCCAGTTCCTGTTAAAGACTGTAAAGTTAACTTAAATAAAATAATACCAAAAAGGAAAGTGAAAATAACTAATCAGTGTTAGAAACAAAAATTAAAATTTTATTTTCTTCATGCATAACCTAAAAACCTGATATTTAAATGACTTAATTGAAACGATAATAGAAACAATTTAACTGCTTACTCTGGTTTATAGAGTAAAAGTTTGTTATCATTAAAAACTGGTGATATATATCTAGACCACTGCCCATTAGGTAATATAACAGTCGGACTCTTACAATTGTTGGTGCTGTGTATAGGAGATATAATACTCTTGATATATTATAACACAACCTTATTTGCTTCTTCTCGGAACAGACAATTTTGGGCCCGGCATGGCCA
Organism: Tachypleus tridentatus; assembly: GCF_004210375.1. Lineage (NCBI taxonomy): Eukaryota > Metazoa > Arthropoda > Merostomata > Xiphosura > Limulidae > Tachypleus > Tachypleus tridentatus. The sequence continues at coordinate 95,880,264 of NC_134834.1, forward strand.
AGCGTGATAAGGCGTTCGACTCGTAATTCGTGGGTCGCGGGTTCGAATCCCGGTCGCACCAAGCTTGCTTGCCCTTTCAGCCGTGGAGACGTTATAATGTGACGGTCAATCCCACTATTCGTTGGTAAAAGAGTAGCCCAAGAGTTGGCGGTGGGTGGTGATGCCTTCCTTCTAGTCATACTTTTCTAAATTAGAGACGGCTAGCGCAGATAACCCTCGTGTAGCTTTGCGCGAAATTCAAAACAAAACAATTAGCTAACTAATTAGCGCCCTCTTTATGACGAATAAATTATAACTTAATTAGTGTTAAGCTTCCTTTTTAGGAATAATTAATTATAAATAAATTAAAAGTAGGCATTCTCTTCATAACGATATAATTAATTGATTATATTCTTATTGAAAATGTATAGTTTGAGTTATGATCGCTTGTGAATGCGGTCTAAAACTGAGTTCTTTGCTTTGTGACGTAATCATCTATCATGGCCGCATGTCTGGTATCGAAATAGGATTTCAGCGCCTAATAACTTGTTCCTCCCTCTGTTCACACTTTGTTTAATATGGTATCATGGCGGCTTAGCAACGGGCGCCTAACGACATGCCCTCTTGGGACAACATTTAGAACTATGCCTTGTCATCTTTAGTGACATAAATCTCCCGCCCTTCAACAGTCATTCAGCGCGTGTGTCCAAAGTGCGGCTTTTACTACTTCATTAAGTTACATGTTTTACGTTACATCCGTAATTGCGTTGGTATAGATAGGTATTTGACACCAATTTTCTGTTCCACGCAGATAGCCCGGTGTGGCTTTGTTATAAGAAAAAAAACAACACACACACCAACTTTTCTACCACTGTGTGACCCCTTTATTATTGCTAGACACAGTTTCAGGTGTTATCATACATCTCACTATCTAGATAGCTGTCTATATCACACCAAGAAGCAAATTTCAGCACCTTACAACATCTTGACATTCTTCATTTAATAGACTTATCTTGCCAACGACCTAGATGAAAGATGGCTCAAACCAGCATTTCGCAACACCAAAGTTTGTAAGCAAGTGTCTTGCTTTTCCATGAAGATTACTCTACCAAGTCTTGGGACATTCACGACCCTTCTATACTATCCTATGTTCCTGGCAACCATTAATGGTGTTTTAATAACAGCTTTAGTTTCCCTTAGCCATTTATAAACTTTTTTGTCACACAGATAAAGAAAGAAGAGAGATATGGATCTTACTACATTTGGCAACATTTCTTTATTCAAGAGAGTGCCTTTTAAAGATCTTGATGATTTATTGGATACATTCCTCACTTCTTCCATAGCTTCTGGTTCTCACTTTTAAGTTCTATGTGGTACTTGAAAAACGTGTCTCTCTATTGACTACGACTTCCAAGAATTACAACACCGCAGACATAAATTGAAGAAAACAGAAACAAAATCAATATTAGCTAAAGACAAACAAATCGTTAGATTATGTTACCAAAGTGTAATTTGATAGATATTCTGATGGCTGACAAGTAAATTCGAACATCTGCATAGTGCAGGCTCTGAAAATATTATATTGACCGATACTTTATATATGGACAGCAAGAAGTACATAATTACACTGGTATATAAATAAAAATGTGTTTATTCAAACAATGACGTAGTCTACTGACTATATACGGAGCTTTACAGGTTGAAGGCACCATGCTGAAGACCATGTATGCAAAAGACAAAGACAGAAGAAATAAGAATGAAATACCATTCTTTCAAGTCAGATCATGGACCCAGTTGTTGTATACAACAATCTTCAGAATTCTTAACGTAACAAAAATCTGATTTATAAACTACATAACAATAATCACAATTTCTTCGCTTAATCTGTTTCACACCATAATGTGTTTGTTCGGAAACATAAACAGTATATAAATGGTGCACAGACAACTACAACGTTTGTTGTTCCTCATTGAGATTAATGAGTACTAGTATTATGTGAAAGGCCTCGTCGGCGCTGGAGAGAGCAGATGTAGCGTGGTTCTCATATGATAATATATTGTTCTTTTCTTTTACTCGTGAGTTCTTAGCGTTACTAATATTGTTTTATCCGTTCAGATATCTTTTTTTGTTTTGTTTGCCTTTTGGTTTTTCGAGATAAACTACACGAGGGCTATCTGCGTTAGCCGTTCCTCATTTAGCAGTGTAAGACTAGAGGGAAGGCAGCTAGTCATCACCACTAACCGCCAACACTTAGGCTACTCTCTTAACAACGAGTAGTGGGATTAACCGTCACATTATAACGCCCCCACGGCTGAAAAGGCAAGGACGTTTGGTGTGAAAGAGACTCGAACCCGCCATCCTCGGATTACGAGTCAAGTAACTTAACCACGTGGTCATGCCGGACCAACTCGGTCGGGAGAAAAAATGCTAGTCATCTGGTTCTCCAGTTCCTGTTAAAGACTGTAAAGTTAACTTAAATAAAATAATACCAAAAAGGAAAGTGAAAATAACTAATCAGTGTTAGAAACAAAAATTAAAATTTTATTTTCTTCATGCATAACCTAAAAACCTGATATTTAAATGACTTAATTGAAACGATAATAGAAACAATTTAACTGCTTACTCTGGTTTATAGAGTAAAAGTTTGTTATCATTAAAAACTGGTGATATATATCTAGACCACTGCCCATTAGGTAATATAACAGTCGGACTCTTACAATTGTTGGTGCTGTGTATAGGAGATATAATACTCTTGATATATTATAACACAACCTTATTTGCTTCTTCTCGGAACAGACAATTTTGGGCCCGGCATGGCCAAGCGTGATAAGGCGTTCGACTCGTAATTCGTGGGTCGCGGGTTCGAATCCCGGTCGCACCAAGCTTGCTTGCCCTTTCAGCCGTGGAGACGTTATAATGTGACGGTCAATCCCACTATTCGTTGGTAAAAGAGTAGCCCAAGAGTTGGCGGTGGGTGGTGATGACTAGCTGCCTTCATTCTAGTCTTACACTGCTAAATTAGGGACGGCTAGCGCAGATAGCCCCCGTGTAGCTTTGCGCGAAATCCTAACAAACAACTATACTTGTGGCAAGTATTATTAATGCTTAATACTTGACAACTATTGTTCTAACAAATGGATTATACATGTGGAAGATATTTAGAACCTATAGACTAGAAGGAAGACGTACATTCTACAGCGTTCACCGTCAGTTATTGGGATCAAATTAATCAAACAATTCACACGAGACTCTGAGTGGTGGAACTCGTTTTGTTTGGCCTAGTATGTTAACCACAAAGCCATGTATAGTTCCAACGAAGAGACATAGTAATTATTATAATTATTTCTCACGATGTTGTTTATTACTGAATTCTGCAAACGTACTGCATGGAAGAAAACAATTGATTTTAGTTAATGAGAAAGCACATAAATATCGAAATAACTCTAGGGAAGTTGTACAAGAATATTAATTAATTTGCATCTGCATAAAAAGATTTGAAGTTAACGAACCAGAAAAATCATTTGTTTAGAACGGCATTCTCATAAAAGTCCAAGTTGTACTATTAGGGACGACTAGTGCAAATAGCCTTCGTGTAGCTTTGCGCAAAATTTAAAACAAATATATTTCCAACACTGTAATGTATAATGCTGTATTTTACACAACAAATTCGTATGTGCTTTTAAAAGATGTCAAATGAACGATGGAGAGATTAACCGTGGAAATGACCCGGATGTGCATACTTCATCAAGAAAGTATTATTAATTCAGGTCACATCTATATACATCTCTGATTTTAAAATGCTTGTACGTGTGATTATAACTGTGTTATCTAGTGTTTTATCTGAAAAAAATACTATTAACCAACTAATTAGTTTTAGAATAACTGAGGTATTTCATGATAAGTTTAAGTAAACATAACGAATCATAGGTTTAAATCATTAAAGCAGATGGCACTACTTTCAATAACTGCAGTGCTGTTATCTGAGCTTTTCTGAAGAATTCATACTATTTGAATTTCTGGAGAGAGAATGTCAGATTCCGTATACAAACATTGGATACCATAAGAGTCGATCTTGTACCAATTGGTCATTCCCAATTTGTCTGACCTCAGTAGCAAACACTGGTGTCTATAATAAATACACATATATGAAGGTGGCAAATAAATAGGAACAGAAATTCTTGAGAAATAGGTAATTTATACTAGGTGTATCTTTCATATTTAAAAACATTTGGAAAAATTCTATTTTAACTAGCATTGCACGTGGCTGTGCTTCAAGATGTAAGACGTGTAAAGCATTCACAAAATTATACACTTAAGCACAATACACACATATGTGTATATATATATATATATGTATGTATATGCCATATAGTTAATCACACAAAACTGAATATTATATTATCGGTAGTTCATACTATTCAAAAGCCTCCTTAGATTATTAGTATTAGGAAATGGACACTGGATGTGTTTGCAATTATGTTTAGTTTTCTTTTTTATTTTGTTAAATGGATCATTAGATTTTTAAGTAAAAACATTTAATGTATTAATAAGTTTAGACGTCAGGCTTTTAGTGCACTCCTTTTACGTCATTGTTTCCACTTAAAACCGAATTTAACAAAATTTGACAATCTATAACAATGCATTCTTTCAAATAATGATTTACCCATTGAATAATGCCCTAAATACCGAATAACTCATTTTAGCGAAACTTTTAATTTCTTTAAAATAACTTTACTTGTAATCGACATCATTTCCGATCTTAATGTATGTCTAACAGGACACGCCCACAACACACAAGTTTAATAAACGTTACGTGCATAATGAGTAAATAATTAACATCAGATTAGCTTCATTTCTTGTAAATTAATATCAGATTAGCTTTATTTCTAGTAAATTAACATCAGATTAGCTTTATTTCTAGTAAATTAACATCAGATTAGCTTTATTTTTTGTAAATTAACATCAGATTAGCTTTATTTCTTGTAAATTAACATCAGATTAGCTTTATTTCTAGTAAATTAACATCAGATTAGCTTTATTTCTTGTAAATTAACATCAGATTAACTTTATTTCTTGTAAATTAACATCAGATTAGCTTTATTTCTTGTAAATTAACATCAGATTAACTTTATTTCTTGTAAATTAACATCAGATTAGCTTTATTTCTTGTAAATTAACATCAGATTAGCTTTATTTCTTGTTCTTCCCTTTATTATTAGAGTTCAGTTATAAGCTCCAGAGTTTACTTTTCTTCTCTCCGTTGATTAAGTTTAAACTGCGGTTTAGCTAGCCATCATCCATGTTTTATTGCCTTATTTGTGAAGTTTAAGTTAAACGTGATACTTTAAGTATTTTTGTTTTTGTTTTTTAGAAACAGGAGGACAAGAGATCAAAACAAGGTAAAACGTCTTCAAATCAGAATTCTAAGTTGATAGTTATTATTGTGAGGCTTAATTTACCGTATTCTTTGCATGATAATTTAGCAAGTATTGTAAAATACTTGTTTGATCTAGTTATTATGGGTAATGTCAGTCTTTTAATATGGAAAGATAAAAGGAAACTCCAAGATAAAGCTTTGAGCAGTATTCTAATTCCCTTTCAATGGATGTTTATAAATCCACTCCATTTTCAGTAGTCATCGACGAAATTACAGAATTCTTCTATTTCTTAACAGGTGGTCATTTGTGTGGGGGTTACTGATATAGTTAAATGTCCTGATGGAACTTCTATTGGAATGAACCTTTGAAAAATTCTGTGAATCTCTTGAAAATTTTGAATATACCAGTTCACCATTAAACACTTGGTTGTGTTTCTATTCTGACACAAATAGCTCTATGTTTTAAGTCATTACGTTGATTAAAGACAAGTTTCCATTTATGGTATATATGAAATTCAGTTGTCACTTACGCTAATATGTGTTACGTTGCAAGAAACTTCTAAAAGCCTAAAGAATTTGTGTAGAGCTATTTATATCCATTTTTGTCCAACTATTAAGACAGCATGCATTCAAGAAATTTCAGGAATTTGTTAAAGTCGTAAAAACAAGTTTACTTCAGTGCCCCAATTAGATGACTGTCGTTCCAAAAATGTGTAAAAAGAATTATCTAACAGAGGAATCTACTTTACTGAACTAATCTGGCTGTCGAGGACCCATTTTGTGTCAATCATGCAATGTTGAACACCTTTACATGAAAACTAACATGCACTTCGTTGTCTATTATCTTGAAGAGTCTATTGAATTCACCCGTTTTTCAGAATTAAAAAAAATCGTTTACAAGTTACAGTCTGAATGTGAGAAAGAAAAAAAAAACTAACTCAGAATTTTATGAAGCATTTGTAAGGACGAATCGAGAAACTAATCCAACGAGATGTGAATTATTTGGCGGACAATGTATCTTTTGAAGCAGTTTACCTCAAGCGAAACGCTTAAGAAGTACTGATTGAGTTTTTAAAAAATCTGATCCAGGTTTTGTTGAATAAAGCAGTGTACTTTCTATCACTATGAGTGATTTTTACAAAAAGATGCCTCTTAGCTGCTTATGCATTTTCCTTTTGAAAGATGACATTTATGCGTTTGTTGACTTCACCAATCCCAGTTAGTTGCTAGGACATGAGATTAGAAGTTTACATAGCTGTTTGTGAAATGTTCGACTTTCCATTTTGGGATAAAACTAAAACTTATCATCAAGAATGGATGACCGTAACCACTTTCCAGGTGCCAAGTGCAACGAATATTAATGTCATTGATGTTCTAGACTGTGGAGACTGGTATTTAACCAAAAACTTTAGCAGACCTCCGCCGTTTCCCAAAGTTACTGAAATTAAACGTTTTTCTTCCATTTTCAAGTGCAGTTACTTCAAGTGGTTATTTTCTGATTCTAAAAGAGATTAAGACTTCCAGATTAGTTGAATTTTTTTTCGTATCCAAAATGAAATGGGAAGAACAGGAGAAAGCAGATCTCGAGCCATGAACGTAAATGAACTCTAGCAATGAAAGCCAACGCAACTGTCGTGGAACATAAGCTGTAGGTGACTCGTAAATGACCCTGTTTATTTCTCTTATGTACCTTTATTTGTGGTCACTTTAATTTCTTGACTTTGAAATTGGTGTCGCTTATAATTGGAAGAAACGCAACTAGCCATCAATAGTCATTGCTAACTCTTGGTTTACCCTTTTCTGACTAAATAAATGGTCATGTTATTCCCTATTTAAAACCATCTGATTTTTAAAGATTTTTACTTACTCTTTACGAGGTAAATGTAAAAACATCTTGTTTTTAATATTCTTATTGTTGCATTATGTGTTTTGAACCGAAAGTTAAAACTGGGAACAACAGAAAAATTAACTTTATCCGTTCTGTTTCTGCAAACTTTCATTAAACTTTAAAGTAAAACATATTAACATACTTCGTTTAATTGAAAACTTTGATTTTCTTTTCAAAATGTTTTAAACACATTTAATATGTTGCTTTACATGACATATATATATACAGGTTTATATAACTTTCAACCATAAATGTGTATGTTTTGTTATGCAAACGATCTTGCAGTTTCTTCCAAGCAGCAGTAAATTGTATGATTATTATAACATATATGAGTATGTTAGTAAATATAATGTGCCCAGATTTATTTTGAATTCTGAGTAGGATGGTTTTTTATTAAAATAATTTGCGAATTCTAATATTTCCGCACGCTTTTAATTAATTATTTCAGAGATATTGTTCCAACCATCTCTTATAAAGGTGATGATGAAAATTCAAAGAAGATAAATTAGTTTGTTCAAATTTACTTAAAACTATTTTATGGTTAATTGTCCCTCATTTTGAACTGTCATACTAAATGGGAAAGCGGCTAGTTAACTTTACCTTCCATCAACTACATTTGGGCTACTCTTTTACCAACGAGTAACAGGATTGATCGTTACGTTATATTATCACCACAGCTTAAATAACAAACAAGCGTAATCAGCAACATGTTTCGATCCCGTTACCTGAAAATAAGATACGCTTTCTAAAAGAAACGTTGATACTGTTGTTTGTTAACACTTTTATGAAGCTACTATCCTTTTCAGTTTCATTATTATATACTGAATATAATATTATTATATTCTTAATTATTAGTTATTATTATCTCATTAATGGTCCATCTATTTTAATTATATTTTATTTTAAGTGTATTTCCGTATAAAAATACCTTGAATTATTATTTTCACACTTATGTGTTTCTGTTTGGTGGAAAGTCGTCACCACACGAAATGATGTTTATTGAATTTAGTACAACTTGGAGTAATGAATATAATTCACCTTTCCTCTGGACGAAAAGCAAATATATAGTAGCCTTAGAAATGTAGAACAAAGCTAAAAGCTATAGACAGCCATAGCAAATGGATGAATGATACCTAAGACAGAAAGACCTAAATAACAAAGCATTGAAATTGGAGTATCTTACAATTCTGTTTTTTGTGGAGACAGGTGTTTTTTAAAAATTATAATAAATAAATGAGTTGATGTGATATATCGTATAACGCCTGAAACTATTAAGACTTTCATAATTTATTTTCATTATTCATTATACATATCTAAGTATTTATACTTCGTTATGAAAAGACAAATTGATTATACAGCACATTAGAATAGGTTTTCAAAATGGTGGTACTTTAAAAGTTTCAATTCGAATAGTTTGAGAGTGGAGTTAACTCTACAAATATATAATCATCTATTTTAAATATTTTTAGCTTCTAATAGGTTTTTAGGTATTATATATATGTGTGGTGTTATGAAGTTAGACGAATATTTATTCTTTTATGATTACTATGGACGTGAATCTGTGAAAATAAATTACGTAACATGTTTGATACTGAAACATTTTTGTGGTTTTTATTATTAGGGTTTCTTCGAGTTTTTGTTATGAATTAATTTTAAGCACATAATAGATCTTAGAAACAAATTAACATTTCTCGTCTGATACAGAGTAATAACCTAAAAATGTGAATCATATGGCGAATACTAATATGTCTATATTTTGCATAATATCTATTAGGAATTCTTGATTGAGGAAAAATATTAAATAAATGAAATAATACTTTTTTTAATATTGACAAGGGCTATATGTGCTAGCCGTCTCTAATTTAGCAGTGTAAGACTAGAGGGAAGGCGGCTAGTTATCACCACCCACCGCCAACTGTTGGGCTACTCTTTTACCAATGAATAGTGGGATTGACCGTCATATTATAACGCCCTTACGACTGATAGGGCGAGCATGTTAGGTGCAACGGGGATTCGAACCCGCTACTCTCAGATTACGAGTCGAACGCCTTAACCCCCCTAGCTATGGTCAAATAAATGTAATTTTATTTTATATAAAAGCATCTGAAAGTATACATTAATTGATTCGATATTTTTCCTTACTACTACGTCATTTAACAGTTTGTTGTTTGGTTTTCGACATCACTCTATTTGTAGGTTCACTGGATTCTTTTATAGTAAAATCGTGGGAGCTGCCATGTCAAACAAATTAAAGCTTGCTTGAAAATCGATTATGGAGGAACATCTTAGTTCTTTTAATCTGAGTTTGAAACAAAAACTTGATACAATGTATTACATAGTAAAACAATCTTTAGTTTAGAAAAACAAAAACTAGGTTTCAAGATAATTGATTGTGTAATGCTTTTATTGGAAAACGAATCAGTATTTGTAATCAAGCTTTAGTCAGTCATAAAACTAGTGTTAAAATATGTTCCAGATTATATACTAACGGGAACAACAGGCACTATCTACGTGACTGAAAGAAATGTAATATTCTTGATGGAAAAACTTCTTCGTTTGTTTCTATACATTGTTGTATTTTAAAGAAATATTTTTTTTCGTTAGAAAGTACATGTATCATTCTAGTTGAATGATACAGTTCTTTGAGTAACTAGGACAAGAGAAACTCAGTGACGGCCTCGACCAAATTTCTATACTTTTGATGACGAATATTCATTAAAACTGACATCTAATTTTCTTTTATGTTCCTTTCACATAGAATGTTACTATAGTTAAAAGAAACTAAAAAAAAAATAATACTTTTAGATGCTAATTCTTCATTTTGAATTTACACGTACATTCTGGGATTTCATGCATTTTAAATCATATTGTTATGAAAAAGAATGCAAATAATAATCAGTAAATTTGTGTTCTTTTCAAATTAATTCAATCTGAAATAAAAAATATTCCATTTTTCCAGCTTAAATTTAGTTCGATATAAGTTATCATTTTTGAATTCCACCTTCCACAGAATATTTCACCTATTTACAAGTATCCTCATTCATCTCAATTACTACTGTTAACAGAAATGACAAAAAAGTAGAAATGTTTTTTTCTTCTGAACCAATGAACCAATATTCTTATCTTGTAAACTTTGTTGTTTGCAGAAAATTTAATTGTAAACACCGAAAATATGAGAGAAGTTTTATTTTCAAATAATTCTTCAAAGTTCAGTTAGCACAGTTAACTTCATATCTTAGATTTTGAAAGTTCATACATTCCTTGATACATATATTCCTGCAAAAACTGATTCCATTGTACAAAACTTACGGATGTCTGTGTGCGTGTGTAACACCACACAAACACATACACACATATATATATGTATCATATTTATATACTTAATTATAATTATATTATCATATACATACATCTTATATTACCCTTCATCACACTTTCTAGTAGATACAGGCAGGCTTCCTTTCATCTCGCAAGCCCGTTAAATGTGATGCCTCCATTAAATATGTATTGACAGTTATTGTGCTATAGTACACTGACATCTATGGACCATTAAATTAAACTTATTTTCTCAACTTCACACAATAATTATCATTTGCAGAATTTGACCAAACTAAGACTCTTCAGTCAAAATTCTATTAATATTTGTACTTTCACTACTGTATGTCACTCTGTGTCCAGCATATGTTCATTAGACTTTGTGCTGCACTTGAGAAGTAATTTATATTATAATTCTTAACTTACTATGCGATTCTCAATTAAATTTGGCAAACATTTAGTAAATATTTCAAGTTTATGGAGCACAAACAGTTCAGAATTGTTAATAAATTATTTCGACGAAAGATTAGATCTCTTTTCCACTGAATGATGTCCCTTAATGATGTCCATAAAGTGTGAATCCCACCTGGTTCAGTCAAGATAAACAAACTTTGAAAGCATTCACTTGATAGTTTGTATTAACCAGAACATCAAATTTTCAAACATGGGTAATAAGACCAGATGTGCATCTTCGCGACAATCAACACTTTACACAACTCAGTAGTTATTTAGTATTGAAATTAACTTCTATTCATGGATACAAATCTTCATTTGCGTTAAATCAAGCCACTAAGCCCATCATAACACCAGCAATAAGCTGTTATGGAGTATCAACTGATGGTTAAGTATCTGTCCACTTAATGGAATAATTAATAACGACCAGCACTTACTAGTTGCTTTGTTTTCTGTAGTTTACCTTGTCTATGTCACCTTTACCTCCTCTGGCCAGCACACACCACTCAGAATTAACACTACGACTAAATATAGCTAACAAGATAAATCTAGTAAAGCTACCATTTCAGTTAGCGTTAACCAAAGTGTTTGAAATACTATTTTACCTCTAATACTTGCATTATGAAAATTCTGAAGACTACTGAATTCAACATAGGTTAAGTTTGTTTGTTGTTTTTGAATTTCGCTCAAAGCTACACGAGGGCTATCTGCGCTAGCCGTCCCTAATTTAGCAATGTAAGACTAGAGGGAAGGCAGCTAGTCATCACCACCCACCGCCAACTCTTGAACTACTCTTTTATCAACGAATAGTGGGATTGACCGTCACATTATAACGCCCCCACGGCTGAAAAAGGCGAGCATGTTTGGCGCGACGGGGATGCGAACCCGCGACCCTCAGATTACGAGTCGCACGCCTTAACGCGCTTGGCCATGCCGGGCAAAATGAAGGGTGTAAGAAAATACACGTAACGTAGGTTAAGAACAATGTTACAGTGGATTGTAAGAATGGTACAACATGTTCTCATGCACTCCAAACTGTTCGTAACTATGCCAAAGCCTATATGACTTCATATTGCTTCTTTGTATAGATTTTCATCTTTCGGCCATTTTAAGGACTGTTCTTAAGGCATTAACCCTTATGGACTGGCAAGGTTACACTGATAACCCTTGTTTTTTGGGGTTTTTCCTTGCTTCAATTCTTTACCATTACGCAAGGAATTTGACAGTCATTTTTCCATATTTAGTTTGTATTTGATTAGAATTATGTAATTTGATTAGAATACGTATGTAGTTTAATAGGTTGTTACTTAAGTTTTGGAAAAATGTTTATGAGACGCAATTCTTAAAAAAATATATTAAAGAATCACTTTTCTCTTGGACATTCTGACATTTTATTAATGTGTTTGTTTTTTTTTCTTTTAGCAAAGCCACTCGGGCTATCTGCTGAGCCCACCGAGGGGAATCGAACCCCAGATTTTGGCGTTGTAAACCCGTAGACTTACCACTGTTATTTTATTTATATCCATGATATTTTGCAAAAGTATTTAATGGTGTTTTTTTTTTTCAATAAAGTTATGATTTTTTGTCTTTGTGTTTAGTTTAGTAAGATCGTTCTCATTTTTATTCTTTCAAACAATTTCTGACATGAAGTTGAAAGACATTAATGAAAATATGAAAAAGGAAATGAAAGTAAAATATTTCATTGATATATCCAATAAGTTCTGGCGTGAGTGATATTTATCAAATACTTATGTATGGTATTTACAGATTGAAATAGTTAAGTAGTCACAAAAATAGCGTAAGACACTAATACACACCAAAAGCGTTAATAAGTCGAAACACAAACATGCACTCACATTGCAGGCTTACACTAATATAGACAACACTGTTCTAACTATATTTTTGACTAGGCTTGATTTTCTGTTAAAATTATTGGTTTTCTTTAATAACTAAGGAGTATTGTACTTTTATGTACTGCTTTAGTAACAATAACTTTGCTAATAAAAAAGGATTGGGATATCTATATATTTTGTAACTGTAGTTTACTGTATTCATTAAATATCTTAATGTAAAGTCTTCTCCAGTAAAATTATTCTTGCAGCTGTCAAACAGACATAAATAAAACAAAATTAATCAAAATATTGTCAAAACAAATTTGAAACATCGTAAGTTTGTGCCTTGTTCCTATGTTGTGTAACTACTTACTGAAATCTACGTTTTTCCTATAGGGAGTTAAATAGTTTCTTGCTTAGAAAATTACTTTTTATCTTACCTTATTCGGTCTAAACTGATGTACATAGAAATTAATATGTTAATACTTTTCTGTAACCGTTTCTATCTACTTTGGAAGCTAATATTTGTTAGTTATATACAAAATGTATATAATCTATGTCCAATAAATTCAAATAGTTTCTGAGTAAACGTAAAAGTTTTACGTATAGGTATTTTTAAAAATATATCTGTAACCGTATTGCTACAAAACAGCACAACAAATGTGAGTTTTGTGGCTGAAGCACCAAATATAGCAAACCAGGAAAGTTGAACAACTGAATAATACTAGATGAAAACCCATTTATGTTTTTCAAAATGGCCGACATATAATCCAATTATTTGTTATTACTCGCTACTTCCTTCTAGAAATATAAGATATGGATAATTTTAAAATGTATTTATTAATGAAATTAGATCACTTATATCAATTTGCTTGGTAATTTCTTTAATTCGATAGCTAGTTGTATTAAACAGTTATAGAAATTTAGAGATTTTCAAAAGAAAATACAAAAGTTTCAAGAAGGTGCAAGATAATATAAGAAGAAACACCAGTACCCTCTCTTAACCTGACCATATTAAACTATCCAAAACATACAATGCCAAATAATTACTACAGAGAGATTAGAATATCCATTTGAAACTTGATGACCAGACGTCAATAACGTAATATCGAAATATTTCATTTGCTTGAGTGTTTTTCAATGTCACTGTGGAAAGTAGTATGGCGGAAACTTTAATAAAATGTGAAACTAAGTGACACAATGGAGCAGGTTAGGAAATTAAAATCGAAAGAGAAAAGAATAACAAGTGCCAATGATGAGAAGTTTAACATTTCAATGGATCAAAACACAGATGCAGCTGCAAGTGTATTGTCTAACACGTGTTTCTTCTGTAGAGAAAGCTCGGGTGATTTTCGTAAAGCTTCCATCAAGAACCTGTTCTAGAGTTGCATGATACTGTACTACCTGCTCGGCGAGATGATGGAGATCTGATATCACAGGAGGTAATTTACCATTCTGGGTCTGGAAAGGCTGGTGGTTTGGGCGCTAGTCTCGCAATCTGTGGGTTGCGAGTTCGAGTCCCTGTCACACCAAACATGTTTGCCTTTTCAGCCGTGGGAGCGTTCTAAGGTGACTGTCAATCGTACTATTCATTGGTAAAAAAGTAACCCAAATGTTGGCGGTGGGTGGTGATGACTAGCTGCCTTCCCTCTGGTCTTACACTGCTAAATTAGGAAAGGCTAGTGCAGATAGCACTTGCATACCTTTGCGCGAAATTCAAAAACTGATTCTGTTATAGAAAAATGAACAAGAGGCTTCACATTCGCTGAACTAGAAATATATGTAGAAAAAGTTAATTTTGATCTAGTGCTTAACTTCACTGGCTTAGCCCTAATGTAAACATTCCATTCTGAGCATTTAAGAGCTTCGACATCGAATTACACATTTAGATTATCACAATAAAAACAAACTGGTACTTTGTGACATCCAAAGGAAAATACAAATAACTTACCACCGTGCAAACACGAAGATACTTATGTACAAGGCTACTGCTGATGTTACAGATCTTGCTGAAACGGGTGTTTTCGTTACGGATATAATAGTAATTTAACAGATTAATCTAAATTAGGCTTTGGATGGCATTTAGTGCAGGCGAAAATTTCAGGTTCCTGCCAACACGTGCTACTTTCTAATGATTTGATCCATCAAAGTCAATCAAGAGCTATGTTTTTCCCGGAATTTCACGAGACATCATCAAATTTTCCATTTGTCAACACAAAAGACGTAAAAATGGTTTAATGAAATAATGTTCGGCACTTGAAACTCTGAGTAATGTTATAGCACAAGATATATATCAAACCTTGATGTCACAGTTGGGAAATATTTTCATCCTAATGTATGGACCAAGGAATTACTATATGAGGTTTAAAAAGATCTTTCCACATGCAAGAATGGGGTAGCTGACACAACGAGAGGACTATATACAAAATTAGACATTGCTGGAAAGTATGGCTAATACCTGTTCCTCAAGTAACTTTACTGGTGTGAATTGGGCTGCGAGAATTGTTCATCACTCCTTCTGGATTCTTAAAGTTTATAAGCTACCTTAGTAACGTTTATTTCCACATGCAAGAATGGGGTAGCTAACACAACGAGAGGACTATATACAAGATTAGACATTGCTGGAAAGTATGGCTAATACCTGTTCCTCAAGTAACTTTACTGGTGTGAATGGGGCTGCGAGAATTGTTCATCACTCCTTCTGGATTCTCAAAGTTTATAAGCTACCTTAGTAACGTATATTTCCACATGCAAGGATGGGGTAGCTAACACAACGAGAGGACTGCATACAAGGCTAAATAAGTAACTTAACTCATGTGATTTCATAAGGCTTAATGGAGATCTCAACTGCTATGATTTCTTTTTTTCATTATGTATTTTTTATTCAAGAGCTAACATGCGTTTTACTGCATCAAACAACTATAATAACACTGCCCCTATTCCACTGTCATTGACATCAGTATTCAAATACAACTCAGAATTCTGTTTTAAATACACCAGTACTAGAGCTCTCAGTATAGCACATTCTAGAAACAGGAATTTTTGTTCATACTTTTAAGTGCACGTAAACTCCTGATTGGTTTTATTATCTGTTCCTAATAAAGCTAGTGTGCTTTTACTGAATGAACATTTTAGAAACAATATTTTTTTATTCACACTTCTAAGCCCAAGGAAACTCTTGATTGGCTTTATTAGGAACAGATAATGATGTGGCAGTCTCGGAAAAGTTGTTCACAAACATCACTAATATGATATGAAACCAAAGGAACCGTATTGTTCTCACTTAGTCACAGACTGAGGATTGTCTCTTGTAACTGCAATATTTACAGAATCAGTAGAAACTTCCTAATTCTCAATATAACCAAGATTGTTTTTTTTTGTTTGTTTTTTGAATTTCCCACAAAGCTACTCAAGGGCTATCTGTGCTAGCCGTCCCTAATTTAGCAGTATAAGACTAGAGGGAAGGCAGCTAGTCATCACCACCCACCGCCAACTCTTGGGCTACTCTTTTACCAACGAATAGCAGGATTGACCGTCACATTATAACGCCCCCACGGCTAAAAGGGCGAGCATGTTTGGCGCAACGGGGATGCGAACCCGCGACCCTCAGATTACGAGTCGCACGCTTTAACACGCTTGGCCATGCCGGGCCTTATATAACCAAGACATAACACCTAAATACGCATGAGAACACCACTATTTAATCGCAAACCTGCCATTTTTATCTGCTAAAGTACCATTCATAGGTTTTTAGCAGCCGACTCACGAGTACAGGTAGACATCAAGGTATTATCAATCTACACCAGGCAGCTTTCCTTCCTAATGGAACCCCTTCAGCGTATGCTCCAACAGTCTCTCTAAAGTATTGGGTATTTTACTCAAGCCTAATGGTATCACATAAAGGTTAATACAAGCGATCACAAGTGCTGAAAGTAAGTTTATCTCATATTTTAATCACTTAGCTTGACTTGTCAGCATCCAGATAGAAGGTATAACATTATTATACCTCTTTTATTGCACCTAGACTGTAATTTGTTATGGGTACGGAAGGGTATTTACAAAGGTCACTACATTCACCCAAACGAAATCAACACAAAACTTTGACATACTTTCCTTCTTCCTAACAATTACTAACGAAAATGTCCAATACTCTCAAAGAGCAATGTGATTCTCCATTAAAAATATATTGTATTCAAGCAATGATTACAGAGGAATCTGTTCTATTCATTTAATCACACATACATTATTTGTAATTATGTGATAATTAGCTACTTCCGTTTGGCCCAATTGGCTCTCTGGTCCTACAAATACGTTGGCATATTCAGTCAACATGGTACTTATACTATGTCATTGTTGTGGTAATTCCTGGTTCACTTATTTCTCTCAGTGTAAATTAGAAAGATTCAGAAAATCAAGAAATCCATTATATAGTGGATTCCTATAAAAAGGTTTACCTTTCATTAAATCTGAATTAGTCTGACACATAGAATAAGAAGGAACATAATATTCCATAAATTAATAATCTTAATCAATAGCAATATTTAATGCAGAAACATATATCTTTCGTAAGCCTATTTGAAGTACAGATCTTTCGAATTGCATTCTACTCTTGACAAAGAACTTCTTGAGGATTATGACAGAAATTGGTCGTGTGGAATGCTTTTGTGAGGAACGATCCAGGGTGGAGTGCTCACGCTCAATAAGGTTCGTATCAGACATTTTTATACCTGGCTTTGGGAAAATGCCAGTGCTTTGACTCAGATTTAATGATCAGGAGTTCCATTTTTTGCATAAAAAACATGTTCTTCTCTTGTAAACCTGATAGAAGGCCTTATTCACAAATTAAGATTATTGATTTGAGATGACTATTCCTTCGGATACCGCGAAATGCGACCATTCAGCAATCCAAAAGACACTTCACAGAAGCAGAAATATAGTCATATTTTATTTATTTGGCTTCAAACCATTTACCAGTATTTCATGGGATGATATTCGTCAAACCCAGAGGAGTCTGCTATCAGGAAACTGCATTGTTGACTTGTTACAAGAAAAACACTTGTTTGCAGTGATGTCCACAGATAAGTGCATACAATGCCACATTGCACTTATCCTGCAACAGTGATGGTCATTTGATATTAGTCATTCTCCGCATTTCTTCTCACAAGATGAAAATTCTATTGGTTTCAGCCACCAGCCCTATGCAGAATCTATTTTGTCGACGTGAGTGGAGCTGCAAAGTCACTATTTGCTAAGAACAACGATATTGCAAATAATCTGGAGATATTTTACTGTCTTTGGGAGGCCTTCCATATTCCAGCTATGCTACCTAATAAAAATAGTGTTAATTTCTAAAATTATTTTGTTTATAGCATGTGGTGTTTTAATTTTATTTTTAATTCTCTTAACTTTAATGACTATACATGTATTTGTATATGATTCAGGATGGTATGTATTCCCTACGTATCTAATTACTTATTTGGTAGGTTTGGTATATATTTTACGATAAGATCTCTTTAATAAATCATATTAGGGTAAATCTTAATGTTCGCTCCAAACAATTTTCAGGTTCAACTTCAACATTTTTTCGTCAAATGGAATAATAGTAGGATTTTACTAACGTTTTGCAGTTAATTAATTTAAGTTTTAATGAGTATGTTTTGTTGTTTAATATATAATGAAATACTCGTAAATGGAGATATTTGGAACTGGGCATGTTGGAGTCATGAGTACGTTATAAGAGTGATATTAAAATTCCACAATTCATTAAAACAAGAACAGGCTAACAGATTACACTGGGTAGTGATGACTAGTCGCTTTTCCGGTGGTCTAACAGTTCTATGTGGCTGCTTACAGATTTTAATTAAGTATTTTTGCCTGAATATTCACACATCCTGAGAACACCGTTAGCAGCACAACTGTATGTCTGCTGACTTAAAAGGCTGGAATTCAGGTTTCGATACTCGTAGTGGGCAGAACACACAAGGCCTATTGTGTAGTTTTGTGCTCAACTTTAAAACAGGAATTACAAAGAAAATCATCACTTATTTTAACTATTTGTTTAGAAAGATTCTTAACTGCATAAGTTCCTAAAATTGAAGGAAGCTAAATAATTTCATGTAATATTATAAATCATTATCTTGACTACGTTTTCTAAATTTTGTGCTCTCTTAGCTGTGGGTACGTTTTACTAAAATATTGTATCGTAACCTTCCTCCAAGTACATTTCGTTAAGGCCCGGCATGGCCAAGCGTGTTAAGGCATTCGACTCGTAATCCGAGGGTGGCAGGTTCGAATCCCGGTCGCGCCAAACATGCTCGCCCTTTCAGCCGTGGGGGCGTTATAATGTGACGGTCAATCCTACTATTCGTTGGTAAAAGAGTAGCCCAAGAGTTGGCGGTAGGTGGTGATGACTAGCTGGCTTCCCTCTAGTCTTACACTGCTAAATTAGGGACGGCTAGCGCAGATATCCCTCGAGTAGCTGTGCGCGAAATTCAAAACAAACAAACACACAAACATTTCGTTAAATACTCGTATTCTAACACCTGCATTGTATAGTTTCTTCTACAACAGTGTTTAGATATAAATTTCCAAAGGCTTTATTTTAGATTATTTAAACGTAGGCAGGTTATACCTGCTGTTACTGTTGTATTATTGTGTTTTTTTTTCTCAGTAATGAAAACTAATTTTCGCAGTACAACACTTATGTGTATAATGACTGATATAGTCATGAATTACACCTTTCCATGACAGTTGACAATATATCTTTATTCAGATATATTGAATTAAAATTTCGAAACACATTGAGCAACTGTTTTAGCTTCTGCCTGTGGGTTGCTATTATTATGAAACTAATGTTGAAAGGTGAAAACATTTATCGCTCATTTGGTACAAATGCTACAAGCTACAGTTACGGATTATTGGGACTCTGTGTCTTGGATCCGTGAGAAGGGGTCGTGAATGTCCACAAATCGATACGAACATTTACTTAAAACAGTTGTGGACGTCTGCAGAACTGGTTTCTGGCATACCACAATTTTAACGGCAGTAGAATACGTATTTCTTCGCCTGTAAGCCTTTCAAAAATCAATGATTGCTTTGAGGCTTCTCTCAGTAGCGGCAGATAGGAATAATCATGGAAAGTTTTAAGCCTGTCAGGAACTGAAATAAATAACTGCTGAAAATAAAGATTTCCTTTAATTTTTCTATTGTATTTGTTTCTGTTCCTCATTGTGTATGTTCGATGCATTCTTTGCATAACATTTCTGACAAAAATGCGTTTTGCGGATACATTTGAATGTATCTATCGGTTATTATTGACCCAGAATACCATAATTATTTTTATATTGCGATTCCCATTTAAGCATTTTGCAGTGATTTCCTTGATACCTTCATTCCGAATTGAAACAAAGTAAATAACATCAATTTTACTTCACCAGTTTTACTTTTCCAAAGCACTTGTATTTTACCTCCAATATTTTAGGAAGAGCTGAGGAAATGGTTTGAGCATTATCATTAGGTAAAGGTATAGCCCAAGAGTATTTTGATTAGCAATTAATTAGAACCAACAAATAAAAAAATGTTTTATACTTCTTTTAACAAGTCATTGCTCATCATCATAGCAAAGTTACCTCTAACTAGAAGTCCTCCAATTGGACAGCGGTAAGTTTACATTTTGGTTTTGAATTTCGCGCAAAGCTACATGAGGGTTATCTGCGCTAGTCGTCCCTAATTCAGCAGTGTAATACTAGAAAAAAAGTTGCTAGTCATCACCACTCACTGCTAACTCTTGGGCTAATATTTTTGCTAACGAATTGTGGGATTGATCGTCACATAATAACGCCCCCACGGCTGAGAGGACGGGCGTGTTTGGTGGGACGGAAATTGGAACCTTTCGACCCTTAGAATACGAGTCGAGTGTCTTAACCACGTGGCCATGCCGTGCAAAGATTTTCACTGTTATAATCCTGACCTGGATTCCCCGAAGTGAACATAATGGACAGATCCATGTGCTTTGTTTCTAAACCAAGCAACAAATCCTAATTAAGATCAAATCCTACTTCAAAGTATGTGATATTCTAAAACAGCTAATTTTTTTTCCAAGTGTTTTGATAGTTGATAACTTGCCAAAGCACCCCGACAACTTGAACACTGTAATGGATTATATATCTTTCAAATGCTAGGTTTATGCAAAATAATATTTGATTTTAATCAATATAGAAAGTGTTTTTGAAATGTTATGAGTTGGGCTTGCCAGAGATCTCTAGATTTCGGAGCAGGTAAACCTGATTCGAATATTTGAGGTACTGCAAACAATTCCCCTAGCTTTAAACTATTGGTATGTCATAAGAGTAAGGCGCTACTTGACCTAATGCCTTTCCTGGGGTCAGTTGTTCAAAACTAGCAAAACGGGAAAATAAATGCTGAAGACTTGCTATAAATAACACATAATTGCGTTTTGCATTATAACAAGAATAAGATAAAGTATTAAATAAAGTAAGAGTTCTATGATCCATAAATTACAGAAATGTAAGATAAGACAGTGTGGAGCCCTCATTTGATGGTGGTCTAGAAATATTCAGTGTTAATTGAGGTAATGTTTACTCAGAATCTAAAAGTAAACAGCAGGATAGTAGATGTTTAAATTGCAATTTAAAATGTCGTATGACCTGAACTGCAAACAGAAATACTTTGAGAAATTAAAACTGCTCTTAGAAGTTTAAGAGGATTACTGGGAAATAAAGCTGTTAGATTGGAAAACTGAAACCAACTAATAAGATGGTATCCTGAAAATGAGTCTTGGAGTACATCTAAGGATTCTAAGCGAAGGAGATAAAAAGAGCTAACCATATATTTAAAAAAATATAGCTGAAATTCAGAAATTAATTTTAGTGGAAAATACGCCATCCGTCTCAAGTGAGATAAGTATTTTATTTTCATGTTTTAGTGGATTAATTGACGAAATATATTTATCAATATTGTTTTTAAAGTTGGTAATGTTCTATCAGATCTGTTAAAGAAAGATGGAAGTCTCTTCAGGTGTCATGTTGCCTTCTCTCTTGTCTGAAGATCAAAATTAGAGAAGATCTCTGCCTGAAGTCTAGAGATCACTTATCTAGTTTTTGTTTAGCTGATTATATATGTATATAGTGTCATTCAGATAAACTAACAATTAGTACTGTTTTATATGAGTAAACAGATATTACCCTGATGTTTATAAACCAGAATGTAATGTTTCTAGTTTCTATCTTGTTTTAAAGCCCCTAGTGGCACAGCATATGATTGCGAACCTATATTTCTAGAAATCGGGTTTTGATACTCGTGGTGGGCAGCACACAGATAGCCCATTGTGTAGCTTTGTGCTTAAATCCAAAGAATCAGCCACGTAAAACTTGCTTTAGGTATTGGTGCAGAAGTGTGCTACATTTTTGATCTTGTAAAATATTTGTTGTTTCTAAAGAGTTGATTACATTGTTTATTTTGTAACATCACTTCTAAATTAATTGTTTGTATTGACATAAAAGATTATTTATAAATTTTATAATTATAATTAATTGATCGCCGAGTTTAAGTATCGTTGAAGTTTTAACATTATACGAGTCTGGCATGTCAGCCTGCAAGTTTTGGGTTACAGAATACCCTTACCACTTTATCCGGGTGACGGTCAGTCTCGTCGATAAAGTATTCCAAGTATCTTAGGTAGGTGACGTTGGTTAGCTGCATTTTCTCTAGTCCAGTGGTAAGCAAGTTGTAGGAGCAAACACATTATGTACTGAAGTACAAATCTGAAAAGGCCTGGTACGGTTTGA
Source organism: Tachypleus tridentatus (assembly GCF_004210375.1). NCBI lineage: Eukaryota > Metazoa > Arthropoda > Merostomata > Xiphosura > Limulidae > Tachypleus > Tachypleus tridentatus. The sequence continues at coordinate 95,902,914 of NC_134834.1, forward strand.
TGTTTACGGTCGCTTGACCATTAATCTGAGGGTTGCAAGTTCGTATCCACATCACCGACCACCGTTATTCCAGTGGGTTACTCATCCCCAATGTGATAAAGCTTGGTTTATAAATTACTTTGAGATGTTCATCCATGTATTATTTGAATTGCTATCTGGTTTTAAGTAACTGAGTTTAATATATTGTTTGCAATTCTGCTGATAGACCATATGTTTTCATTATTCTCATTTATACTCCGATTAGCTCTCTTCAACTGAGTTGATTTAGTTTATATGTTTTTATGATATTTTAATTATATAGCTCACACAATAGCAGATATATAAATACGTGTAAAACACATGAGTGTGGAGTGTCTTGAAGATAAACATATTACAATTTCGAGTTATCGGTTTCGAGCGTTTTCAGTTCGAAGACATTCAAAGGATTTTATTGAAAATATCATAAATTTATCTTATTATTATAATGAACTTAAGGTTTTCTTTACCACACATTCATCAGTCAGATTCATAAAGGTCCATGATCCAGAAAGGACAATGTTTATTAATTTACTACTTAGATTTAGTAAAAACAATATTTATTCATTCACCAGTCAGAATCAGTAGGGTCCATGTCTCTTACCTTTTACAGTTGAAGTAAAGATCATATATATATATATGTTTATTTTTTGTGCAAAGCTACTCGAGGGCTATTTGCTTTAGGCCCGGCATGGCCAAGAGTGTTAAGGAGTGCGACTCGTAATCTGAGGGTCGCGGGTTCGCATCCCCGTCGCAGCAAAAATGCTCGCCCTTTCAGCTGTGTGGGCGCTATAACGTTATGGTCAATCCCACAAATCGTTGGTAAAAGAGTAGCCCAAGAGTTGGCGGTGGGTGGTGATGACTGGTTACCTTCCCTCTAGTCTTACACTGCTAAATTAGGGACGGCTAGCGCAGATAGCCCTCGAGTAGCTATGGGCGAAATTCAAAAAACAAAAACAAACGTGCGACAAAGTTACATGAAACGATTTTAACAATTGTTTGAGAACGTAATTCAATTTACTTTCTCTTCAGTTATAGTAATATGTTTGACGTTTTTATTCACTTCATTTTAAAAGGAGATTAATATATAACTGTTTATTACCACCATCATCGTGTGTACACTGATGAAAGGATAGTTTAACTATTATATTAAAGATCATTAACTCCACTGGTTTAAAGTAATTGCTCTTAACTTTATTCTTATAAAAACACTTTATTACATCAGCGACATAATTCTTTTATCCTGAAGTAATAAAATATGTAATATAGATTATTATTAAAACCATTGGTGCATCGACTTGTCATAGCTGTTGCACGCTTTGCTTTATTTCGTTATATAAAAAATACAGTACAACTGAAAGATATTGGAGAAATGAGAAGGTCTCTTTACTGGCTGTTTACATTCCAGAAACATAATATATTAATTTTATATATGATATTTCATAGCTATGGAAATACGAAACGTGTCACTGTATGGTATTTTTAAAATTTATATTTCAGGTGTTTATAGTTTCTAACGTTCCTCTTTCACTCTTCACTAAATATTTATTTTACCAAACTGTAAATTCACTATTTACTATTATCAGGATGTAATATAAACATTTTTTTCCCTATGAAAATTAGCCGTTTAGTGAAACAACAGTGTATTTTTGGACTGACTACGCTAGAAACTGGCACAGTCCATTGTGTACTTTTGTGTTTAACTTGGAATAAACAAAACTAATTTTAAGAAAAGCAATTTTTTTTAGTGATAGTGTTTGTTTATAGATAGTCACAAAACTACACAATGAGTTATCTCTTCCCAACACGAGTTTCGAAACACTGTTTCTGGTGTTGTAGGTCCACAAACACACCGTTGTGTTACTGGACGTTTAATGTATGTAAGAAATTTTATATGCGTTTAATGCTCAATGATATATATTTTTACGTTTTTTTTTTTCAAAGAGATTTGCTTTGTTTACTCTGAGACGCATTTACTATTATATACCTATTTTAATAATGATCTTTGTTTAAGTGTATTTTATATTTGGAAATGAATATAACTTATACTGTGAAATACTTATTGCGAAATTCCCACCTATTCACTAAAGTTGTAGGAGAATCTCGAGTGTAAGATTCAACGATATATTCAATATTCTTGTGCAGGCTGATATTTCTATAAACTCTGATCACGTTCATAAATTTAACAAACTCGGCTCGCCGAGAAACAGTGTATATTATTAGTTTGCTAAAGTTAGTACATTATAAACTTCGGAATCTATAACTGTTTTTAACGCTTATTAATCGGGAACTTCGTATATTTAGCCAGGAAGGTTTATAAATTTCGAACATTACAAATCGTTTAACTCAAGCGAATTCCCAATAGACATTAGTATTTTAACGAGAACAGTAAATAATTTCACTTGTGAAAAACTCCACGTTTGATCAGCAAAGGATGATAAATACAGGGTTAGTTAGTTTCCTGTTAAGTGAATTGTATCTACGCCAATTCGAAATTAATTCGCTCATGGTTAATCCTTGATAAAATATCAAGAAAGTTCCGAATCATATAGAAGACTCAATACTGTTTATACGTTTGTAAAACTTTTGTATATAAATCGTTATTTGTAATAATCATTATTATAATTTGTATTGTTGTTCATATAGTTAAAAATATATTTTATGTTAAAAAAAGAACACTGTGTGTATTAATCTTGTTGGTAAGTATCATAAATGTACACATATTGATATGTATGTAATTTCTAAATCTAAATTAAAATTTAACTTAATTTTAGGCCATTTAAAATTGTAATACATAACAACTCAAGGCGTCACCTGGTTCAATAAGACCTGATATTAAAATACCTAAGAGAGTCCTTTTTTCAGTGAAATAAGACTTAAAACGGTTGACTGTAAAATAATATAAATAACTCTGACAGTTTTCCACTTCATGGAGTTCCAAGATAGAGAAAACATTTATTTTTATAAAATTCTGTAACATCATAATTGAAATAAAGTATAAATTAATAAAACACGTTTTTGCAAGATTAGAAAATACTAGGACTGTAACTGTGGTAGTAGATGCTTATAAAATATTTTTACTATTAATACGTCACCAAACTAAGCTATTTGTCATTCAACTTCGAACTCATAACTTTGATTAAATGGATTATAGTACACCATACTGCAGTAATAGAACTTTATGATATACTTTGTGAACTGGAAGGCGTATTTGCTCACATAGTTGAAAGGAAGAGAAAAAAAAAATCTTTCATTAAGCGTTTCGCTCGCAAAACTACAGCTTCTCCCTACTGAGATATAGGCAATTATTCTACACTGTGAAAAGCAGCGATTCGGTACAATCGATGAAATTACAGTAAAGTTACTAAGTAAAATTAATTAAATTATATATTTAAAAAAAAAAAACCTACTCAACAAAGATTCAGAAAATGCATAAATACTTATGTTATTTCGCGCTGTGAGAAACCTAAAACATTTTCATGTATACAATTAAATAAATATTTTTATGCAGTAAACTAAGACGTGTGCAAAACACGAACAATCAAAGGAAAAGACTCAAAAAGCACAAAAACGTACTTCATTTAATTAACCCTTTCGAGACAGGTCATAGGTGAAAGGCCGTGTCATCGCGTTTGTTGACTTGCATTCAAAATTTTATTGAGTTACTGTATTATACACTCATGTTAATACGTTTTGGATCAAATCGTGGACTAGAATTTAAACTTTTCTATTTTATATGAATCAATTTCTTAATTTAAAAGTAAATATTAAACTGACACTTTTAAATATAGATTTTAGTGAGTCACACGGTACGTTAAATGCAGCACTGTTTAAAATTAGATGTTTGTGATGCCAAAATACAAATTCTATACTTTCGTGCAAATTATGAACTCAGAGTAGTGATATTATCAACCTAGGATATAAAATAAGAAACTCGCACCATTTTGTTTTGCTGAGGTGTAGCTTATGTATTGAAAGAAACACAGTGGCTTCGTTCACTACTTTCAAATTTTAGAAATGGTCCCTTATATACACTTACTTCAATATATGACATGTGAATAACCAATCAACAGCTCAAAATGTCTCGAGATAAGTTTTCTCCGCCATTTTAATCTTTGAAATGGTTTCCACGTTCTTTCGATCCAAACTTTCCATGACGGAGGTTGTGTCTTTAGTCTGCTCGACGTTTTATACTTTTAGGATTCAAAATTATCTTAGTTACTAAGTTTAATAAATTATAGTAGAATTTTACGGCATCAGGGTAGTTACTTATAATTTTTTGTTATTCAACTATATAAATATATATATATAACATAAAAATATTTTGTTTGATATCTTCCACGTGAAAATTTTAAAAGGCTTAGCAGCCTATATGTCCAGCAGCAACTGAGTACAAAGGTTGTAGAGAGAAGAGACAATTGTTTGCTTTTCTTCTTGATTTATTGTTCTATATTTTTTTAAAAGTTAATAATTTATTTCTCAATAGTAATAACATATATATATGTATATAATGTATAATAATGGAAACGTGACTGTGTATTACAAAATAATAATCCACTAAAATACAGCCAAGACAGGAAAGACTAAAGATTAGTTTGTATTATTGGATACGCGACATGAGTGCGCGTGCACCGCGTTAATGCAAGTAATGTAAAGTTTGCTCGGAATAACTGGAAAGTTCATAAACTAAAAAATAAAAATATATATGTAAATATTTTGCGTTATGAGACTCAAGCTATTTAGACTAAATATTTGTATTTTCGTGTCATAAAATATGTAGTCATTCTAGCACGGAGAAAGCATAATTTATATCAATTTCCTAATTTTTTTATGATGTTTACGAGGTTGGTCAAATGACAGACCCCACATAGTTAGAGTATAGAAAATAACATAAATATAGTCTTACTAAAATCAAACATTTGAAGTGTGTTTAGGAAGCCTTAGAGATTACACAAATAATATTTGTAACTTTTGGGACAAAAATAATTTTTAATTATAACATTCAGATTACGCACCATAACACTCACTTTGCACACCGATTAGTAACAAAACAGACACTATTTTTACAAATAAATCTTCAGTAACAATATTTCATTGAAAAAAAAACAGATTTCTTGCACACAATATACTTGTAATATTTAATAAAAGTCTATCACATTTTGTGAAGATCCATGTGCTGTATCAAAAGTTATATAATGCAAATACGTAACGTGTGCAAATATGTAGACGAACTTGTGTATATTGTACAGAGCCCGTATGATACTCTATCTCTGAAGTATTTTTTTAATGTGTTGGCGAACGACTACAAAAAATTTCCATACAATTTTAATTCCATGTTGTAATAAATTTTGTCCTAAGAAGGTGGGCGCACTCAGGCGTGTGCACAAAACGAGCCTCAAAGAGAAGAGATTGAAGGATGACAGAAACATGTTCACTTAACTTGCAAAAGTATCCGAAGAATTTGAAAAGAGACTAGACCCAGCTGTTACATATAGACCAATCGATACATTAATATAACTTTGAGTAAATGGATTATAGTACACCCTTCATCGGTGACACAACTTCATGAAACTCTTTGTAAGATTTTTTGATACACGTAAAAGCCCAACTTCCTTTTCAAAACAGTTTCTTTATAACAATTATATTTTCAATTATATTTTCTCAACGCAAAATATTCTTAGCTCATACAGCTATTAGGTATCTGTCAGTCACAAATTCTGAACAAATACAAATGAGGGACATCTTCGTGGTTTCTCTGTCTTAAGCTGTTTTTAATAGTTATATACTAAAATTCATAATCACAGAATAGGAAAGTTTTAATTAAAGATTGCTTAACAGTTATTTAATGTTTCGTGTTTAAAGTTGTCTGTTCAAAATAATGAAAATCTAGAATATCTATCACACATAACTTATAACCATACAAGTGAACTTTATCACGCTGATGAAAATTGTAACATTTTAATAAGTTGATAGTTAATGACGTGTCTATTTCAAGATTTTTATTCCATACAAACATATATTGAAATGATAAAAATATATTTGTTCTTGCAATAAAGAAATTATTTTAAACCCCAGAACACTGTTTTTGCTAGTATTGCAGAAACAAGAAGTATGTTCTGGGTCCATTATACACATAAACAAAAGTCTATATAAGTCATATTTTATGGATGAATAAAATTTGATTAATATTCGTGATTAAAATATCTTCTAGTAGTACTATCGATTTGATTGGTCGAAAATTAACCAACCAGAGAATGAGCGCCGATCCATAAATTCTACAAACCTGTATTCATTTAGTAGATATTTGTTACTTCTATTTATCTTCCTATTAATACTAGAAAATAGAAACGGTACAGTTAAAGTTTTGAAAAAGTTCGTGGTATTTTATTAACAGTTAAATCTCACAAAACTGAGCAAGTAATTAGTTGAATTAGTTGTACTCAATTTCAATAAATTTACTTTTCCAAACACGGGAAATTAAAACTACTTTTAGAAAACGTTACGTCCTTAATTTACAGTATGAGCTCGTTTAAAAAACCTTGTAACGTTGAACACGTTCGATTGTTTCTCCTGAGGAATGACCAATAGCGTGTGTGTGTTTTCTTATATCGGGTTATGTGCTGAGTCTACCGAAGGGAATCGATAGATCATCAAGCATAACTTCAAATATTTCTGTTAAACGTCGAGACCTTATAACTTCAAAATGAAACATTTTAATATAAAAGAAAATAAAAACGTAGTTTGTTACTGATACCGTAAGTCGTTTGAATTTAGGCTTAGGTATCATTAATTAGAGTTAAAGTTTTTTATAGACAGAGTTCAACTTCAGAAAACACCATGTGAAAGCTCATTGAAACAATACTGACGTTATATGTACTATCGTGATTAAATCTGTGAAGCATTATTACCATTTCTCTTGATACTTTTACTGGCAATGAAAATTCGTGTTCAAATAAATACGAACGAAGAAACCGTACATTGAACAAGTAACCAACAAGTGTTTCTTGTGTTTGTTATATAATGTGCTGATCAAATTTTATTTCACAGTAAAACAAATGCACAGCTTGTGAGAACTCATTAAGAGTGAACAGTCATACTTTATCTTCATTAACTATTTATTTTCATTAATGTAAAGCATTACTTTACAACAGGTGCTACGAGACACTGATTGTTTTTATGTATGGACTGAAAATGGCAATGCTTTGGTTTGTTTTGTTGTTTTGAATTAAGCACAAAGCTACACCATGGAGTATCTGTGCTCTAATCACCTCAGGTATTGAAACCCGGATTTTAACTTTGTAAATCCACAGACATGCCACTGAGCCACTGGGGAGCTGGTTTGTTTTGAATTTCGACCAAAGCAACAAGAGGGCTATCCAGCCGTCCCTAAGTTAGCAGTGTAAGACTAGAGTGAAGGCAGCTAGTCATCACCGCCCACAGCCAACTCTTGAGACATTCTTTTACTAACTAATAGTGGGATTAACTGTAACATAAAAACGTCCCCAAGGCTGAAAGAGCGAGCTTGTTTGGTGCGATGAGGATTCGAACCCGCGACCTTCATTTTACAAGTCGAGTGCCTTAACCACCTGACTAGGCCGGACCTAATGACAATGGAAATAAACGGACTGATACCAATTTTATGAAAACTGCAATTTAAAAAACTGAAACTTACAATATGTTTGTCAAGGGAGTTGCCGAATGTCAATGTTCGTGTCTTCATCAAACACAATTAAATCACATATCAAGAACTCATACATTTACTGATTTGCTGTTTGTTTCTTTTTGTGGAATTCTATTAAATAAATAAGGTGGACCTTTCGAAAGCCCTCGAGTTATGGGGTTTCTATTTCATTTCAATCAAGACTTACAGTAACGACAGAAAGTGTTCGTACCCCTGCGTCGTGAGTAGCTTTTTCCTTATAACATAAAAAAGTATCACGATTAGGATAATGAAAGTAATGTATATTATAAATATTTTATTAACACATATCCACATAAAATTTTATGTAAATTAAACGACAAATAAACTGTTTATCAGCAAATAACCAATCATAGGAGGGGCAGAAAGTGTTCGTGCGTCTACTTTAATGGTCAGTTGTGTAGCCTTTCAGGTGAATTACTTGGCGCAATCTCTCCTCATAGCCCTCCATGATCGTTTGACAGTACTCGACTGGTATTTTCTTCCATTCTTCTTTACAGAAGGCCTCCAACTCTTGCAAGTTTTTCGGATGACGCTGATGAACCCTGGTCTTCAACTCATGCCAAACACTTTCAATTGGGTTGAGATCGGGTGACTGCGATGGCCACTAAAGAACGCTTATATGGTTCCTCTGCAACCAGGATTGTACATATTTCGACTTGTGCTTAGGGTCATTGTCGTGCTGGAACTTTCAACGACGCAAGTTCTGAGCAACATTCCTGATATAAGTGACTAATATATCAACGTACTCTTCTTTTTTTTCATGATTCCATTAACGCGGTGAAGGCTGCCTACACCAGAAGAGCTGAAGGAACCCCATAGCATGATCGGGCTACCTCCATGTTTAACTGTAGGGACAGAGTTCTTTGGAAGATTTTGTTTCCCATTCTTACAGAAAATGTTGCGAACATCATTGTAGCCGAAAAGCTCGATTTTGGTCTCGTTTGATCAAATAATACTCTTCCAATAGGTAAAGGGTTTATCTACATGCTTTCTTGCATACCCCAATCGTGCTTCTAAGTGAACAGGCTTTAAATATGGAGTTCTACGAGGACGGCATGCTTTGAACCCAGAAGAACATAACATGTTTGTAACTGTAGATGTGCTTACTTCAACCCCAGTTTCCCTTACCAGTTTCTGTATTTCATTACGTGTTACACGAGGGTTCCTATTAACTTTTCTGCCAACCTTCCTCTTGGTTCTATCTGGAATTTTGGTGGGGCGTCCGGAACGAGGGAGGTTAACAGTTGATTCTGTAAGGTTAAACTTGGCAATTATGCTTTGAACAGTAGATTTCGGCACATTAAGTTGTGTAGCAATACCGGAAAGAGACACACGAGATTTGTATTTTACAATAATTCTATTTTTATTCAATAATTATGAATGCAGTGTCTAGTTCTAGAATGATATAATGTAGTTTATTCGCCAAACTAAACAAAATTTTTACGGGAATATCAGTTTTTTCACACGTTCTGAACTGTACGAACACTTTCTGTTCCTCCTATTTTTCGTTATTTGTCGTTTACTTTACATAAAAATTTATGTAGACGTGTGTTAGTTTTATATTTATAATATATTATACTTCTCGTGATACTTTTTAAGTTGTGAGCAAAAATCACTCGGGACGCAGGGGCACGAACACTTTCTGTCGTCACTCCACTTGCTTTCCTAGCATCATGAACTAAACATTTCCATGAAATAAATCAAACATTGTATTTTAGATTGCTACTTAAAAGACTGTGTTTTAAATTATTCTCCCCTCACTGTTCTGTATTTTTATATTATTTATATTGTATTTTAATGGCATCTATCTTGGTGTAAAACTAATTACGAGCTTCTATATATTTGTTCAATGTTTTAACAATTAATATTTTACTTTGTTTAGTTCTGTTCGTATCTTGTATTTCGGTTCGGCGAGAGGCCAATCGATGAGAGTACATTATGTAGAAAGAAAGTCGTCGACTGTACAAGTTGTCGAAACACAACTAGTTGAAAAATTAACTTATCGACAGCAGATTGTCGACAATTGTGTCCTCAGATGGATTTATTAATGTGTTTACTTTTACTTAGGAGAATGGATATATATTACATGTGCATGAATCTGGTTTCTAAAACATGTGAATGATCTATTTGCGAAGGTACAAACTCGGCCTCAGTCAGACATAGGCACGTAGTTAAGGCGCTCAACTCGTAATCTGAGGGTCGTGGGTTCGAGTCCCCGTCACACCAAACATGCTTGCCCTTTCAGCTGTGGGGGCTTTATACTTACGCCGATCCACAGGGGGTTAGATTTAGTCTAAAAGTAAGCTGTGTCATAACAAACCAATTTTGGCACGGTCGTTACATTTTTCGTCACAAAATGCGTGCGATATACTTGTTATTTTGTGAAACTATTAATTATCCATTCTTTTATGGCGAAACTTTCTACCTGCTGCATTTATTAAACTGTTTTAAGAATATAAATCCCACTTCGATATTCCTTTTTCTTTCAACACACTAACGATTGTGATGACCGTATGCTGGTAAACTGATTCAGCGATCGATAACCCTAGTGGAAAAAAATCTTGCAAATTATTGTATATTTCCGTGGAGATGGAGATTTGAGCCGCACACGAGCGGCTCAGTTTTAAGAATTAGAAAATATAGTATCATTTACTTCTCGTTATTAAAATTTGCAGCCCCCAAGCAGCACAGCGGCATGTCTGCGAGCTCACACGACTAGAAACCGGATTTCGATACCCGTGGTGGGCAGAGCAGAGAGAGCCTATTTTGTAGCTTTTCTCTTAATTCAAACCAACGAAATCAAAATTTTGAAAGGGTTATTTTTCATTACCTTCAATTTTTGATGGTACTTAAAACAGTCATCTTAATATTATTCAAAAAATAAGGGAATCCAAACTTTAAATATACGATTTTACATCTTTGATTTCTGCTCTTCGTGATATTGGAAGAATAGCACATTTATATTATTTTAAAATTTTGTTCTGTTGGTAATCGATCATAGTTTCTGAACCCAGTTAAATTGTACTTAAAACATGTACATATCGTGTAACTAAAAACGTAAAAACTAGAGTTAATAATTGAGTCAAGAGTCAATGGCAGATATCACAATGGATTATCCTACGTTATATTACAAAAAGGTTTACAGATAAGCCTGAGTTTGAATTTAGGTTTAAATTATTAAACTTGTGAAAAACTGAATTAATCCTGGCGGATGTTTCTTTAAATATTACAAACCATTTTACTTAGATAATTAAATTATTCCAGGAAAGTCTTTCAAAAGGAAGAGGAACTGCTTAAAGAGTAACATGTTATTCACTATATACGATGCATCATAGAAATCGTTAATGAATTTATTATATGCTAAAAAATGGTCATTAATTTTTAGTAAAAATAATTACCAGAATATTATTTTTAAATGTACAAACTGTAGTGCTCAAATGAAGTAAAATGCAATGAGTTTTTCTGTATTCTAGCTATAATAAAGCACATTTACTCTTATTAATAAATAGCAAAGTCTTTTAAGGTAAGGTTTGCTTTTCATTTTGTGTTAAGACGTGCGTAGGTGGATATATACTGACACATATATATACAGGGTACAAATTATATTACACGTGGAGTGAAGCGTCGACCGGAGTAAAACCGTCTTAAAGGAATAGATGTACCGTTTATTCTATTTAGTCTTTATTCGCAAAATTCTCACGTAAAAAAGAGAAAATCTAATAAAAGAAGATATAAGTATTCAACCCCATAACACTCTACATCAAAAGTTGACGTTTTCAGATCAGTCCTAGCTTTATTGAATGAAATAGTGGTTGTGTTATTATTTCCACTGCATCATGTGACGTTTTAAAAGCGCTCATATAGAAGAAGCGTCAGAAGTTTCGGTTCATAAATCATGATACATCATTTTGTAATATCATGAATGAAAGCAAGCTGTACAAGATAGAGTAAATATCGTGTTGTATTGTTTGTTTGTTTTTGAATTTCGCACAAAGCTACACTGGGGCTATCTGCGCTAGCTGTCTCTAATTTAGCAGTGTAAGACTAGAGGGAAGGCAGCTAGTCATCACCACCCACCGCCAACTCTTAAGCTACTCTTTCACCAACGAATAGTGGAATTGACCGTCACATTATAACGCATCCACGGCTAGGAGGGAGACCATGTTTGGCGCGATCGGGATGCGAACCCGCGACCCTCAGATTACGAGGCGCACGCCTTAACACGCTTGGCCATGATGCCGGGCCATCGTGTTGTAATTTTATTAACAACATTGTAACAATTAACGTAAGTTTCTACAATTTCTCGTCAGACACCCCAGACATCACCTGGGCATACAAATGATTATTAATTATTTATTAATATGTAAATACACGGTATGGAAAAATTATATCAATAATACTTTGATATTTCATAAGATATTTTCATACACAATATTGAATTTTATTAATGAACGAGCTCAAGTTCTGCTCCTCCGTTTCCAAAAGACCTTTGAAAACTAAGTTGAGTATTTTTCCTCATCTGTTCAAGACTGATATGTTTAAAGAACATTACCAAACACTTGTGGAACTAGATAAAGCTACTTTGGCATCCATCTCATTTTTTAATGATTTTCAAATGAAGTAGTTACAGAACATATTCAACAACTCTGTGTTTGTCAGGTGGTACAAGACACTCTAAGTAACGCAGCAGAAAGTTTTTCAAGTGGTTAAAACGTTGTTTTAATAATAACAAGCGAAAGCATTGGATAGGGTTGCGTTACAAGTATACTTTCAAGCTAAATATTTTCGCATTTTATAGCTGCATTGATTCTTTTTATAACTAGTTAACTAAGTTATTTTAAAAGTTCAAATATATTTCCACTTATTTCATGTTACATATATAAGCAGCTTCTAAAACAAGACATCTGAATACGTGCGTACGTAACATACGTGAAATATTCTCAAGACGACTTAAGAATTTGGCAAATGTCTGAAACATAATAGAAATGTTCCGTTGAAGAAACATCTGTTAAATTAACTCCGGTGAAACACAACAACTCTGATGGTTCTTGTAATTTTGTCAAGTTAAGAACTTCTCGAAACAGGAGCTCGGCATGGCCAGGAGGATAAGGCACTCGACTCGCAATCCGAAGGTCGAGTGTTCGAGTCCCCGTCAAACCAAACATGCTCGCTCTTTCAGCCGTGGGGGCGCTATAATGTGATGGTCAATCCCACTATTCGTTGGTAAAAGAGTAGCCCAAGACTTGGCGGTTGGTGATGATGACTGCTAAATTAGGGACGGCTAGCGCAGATAGCCCTCGTGTAGCTTTGCGCGAAATTCAGAAACAAAACAAACAGACAAATTCTTAAAATAGTTATGATATTAAAAACAGTAGTAAGTCATTTAATGCAAATTCATTGTCACGTATAACGTCTAAAAGTGACTCTCTGTGATAATTTTATGTTCTACGTAATATAATTGAAATGTCTCATAATTACTGATGTTAAGAGCTCATAAATTTTCTAACTCAGATAAACACAAACATATCGTTTTCACTCTTATTATATTCAACAGATTAGTAATTATGATTTATACAGTGAAAAAATAATTTTGTTGGAAAGAAACGACGAGGAAAGCAATTGATTTTCACTTGTTTCCATTTTGTGTAAATTTTCCGGGCGATACATTAATAACATTTCAATAATAATTAAACCTACTTAACTTGATTGAAATTACATCTGCTGTAAAAACTTTGACTTTATGAGGCTGAAAATAAATTTTAATCAGTAGGTACAACGAAAGTTCATAAATCATGTTTAGTGCACTTATTTCAATTTCCAACATTAGTTACCAGCGAGGACACCGAACTGACAAGGCAATGTATTATAATCTTTATAAATCATTCCAGGTTAATAACCAGGTTGATTTCTAGCTTAGCTCTGAGTAAATAGTTCACATATTGGAGTTGTAGATATAAAAATGTAAACTAGCTTTGGTTCTTTTAATGCATTGCTGTGTTTACATAATTCTTAGAAATATCCATTTCTGATGACAATTGTGCACGTTTACTTATATAGAGCCTACAAGAAAGAATGTTTGTAAAAACGTAACATTAAATATTCTTAAAATTACATCTGTAAACTTTACCATGAGCTTGGTAAAGAGCTTGTTAACTCTTGGGCTACTCTTTTACTAACGAATAGTGAGCTAGACGGTCACGTCATAACGTCATCGTGGCTGAAAGGGCGACCCTCAGATTACCAGTCGAACGCCTTAACCTACCTGGTCAAGCTAGGCCTTACCATGATATAATAAATATATTTCTTCATGAAGTTTGTCTTGTGTGCTTCCGAAAGAAATTACCAGTGGTATAACATTTAGCATAAAAGATTTTATTGAAAACTTAAAAAGGAAAGAGAATATTTTAATAGAAGAAATGCATAACTAGAACCTCTTTATATATGTACAAAATGTATTAACCTGTTGACTGCCAAGCATTTCAGCTGCTACAATACAACCCTAATGTTTATCCATTTTGTAACTTTTTCGTGACGCCATTTTGGATCGAAAGTAAAACAATTTGTAAGTAGGTCAAATGCGTGTATGGTGCTGACATCTAGCGTTGAAGTTAGGTATTATTGAGAACGAATTAACTCGTCCGTGGCACTGTGTTACCGATCTGCTTGGACGAGTTATCTCGTCAACGGCACTGAACAGGTTAATGAATTAAAAATCAGAGTAAGAATACGCTGTGTTTAATAATAAACATTTCAATTCCATAGGCTCACAAATAAAAAATATATCTCTGTTCATCAAATATTCTATTTATTAAACAACAAGAAAATAAACAAAGTTTATCACAACCTGATGTTTAAGCAAAATTTAACTTGTTGGTTTAATGTAACACGTGCATTTTAATCTATAAAACATTAAAAAACAAAAATATTATAAAAATGAAAGTAAAATAAGCGCCTTTGAATGACTTTACATTAACGCTTTCCACTGATCTTTTGTTGACCTAAAGCAAAAATACCTTTTCGATTATTTAAATATGGAAAGTTTGAAGGTGCTAATCTAATGCGGCGAAAGTGTATTACGTAGAAGAAAAAAATACACCAACGTAATTATGAACGAATAATTCACACTGACCGAAGTATCTGATTATTTTTAATAGAAAAAAAATACATCGTGAATCTGATAAAGAATATTTTACCAGAATGTTGACAAAAAATTATTAGAAATAATGAAAATACGTGGGTTTTCGTCAGTACTGCCATCTCGCACTATAAATCCACGAAGACGAGAAACCCACAAAAACTACACTGACAAACACAACACCAACATTATTTATACAATACAATGCAACAACTGCCACGACTTCTATATTGGAGAAACAAGCAAATATGTGGAACGTGGAAACCAGTTATAAAGAACATAAAAAGCAACAAAAACACACACCTTTTTTGAACACAATAAATCAAATAAACACAACATGACCGTTGAAAAAAAAAACAATATATTAATTAGGGAAACGAATACAAAAATAATAAAAATAAAAAAAAATACTTGTAAAAGAACTAACACCAAAATTGAACCTTGAAACAAACACCTTGATACCTACATTAATTAATAACCTAACATCTACAGTGACTTCAACGAATCCCGTCATCTCATACCAGTAGACGCTATCGCCCCTAAGACACCTACAAGTTAGCTTTACACTAAACGAAACTAATAGAATATTAAAATGTAACCAACTTTAACTTAACTTTAAAAACAACCAATTAATACAAAAAATGGAAACGAACAATTTAACTGCAACCTGAAACTAAATCAAGGACAAGTCAACGCATGTCTTTAATTTAGTTTTATGTTGCAATTTGGGGTTCATTTACGATTATGAATGTCATCTCTGATTTGGTTATTTCAGCCTGGCATGACCAGGTGGGTTAAGGCGCTCGACTCGTAATCTGAGGGTCTCAGGTTCGAATTCCCGTAACACTAAACATGCACGCCCTTTCAGCTCTGGGGGCGTTATAATGTGATAGTCAATCCCACTATTCGTTGGCAAAAGAGTAGCCTAAGAGTTGGCGGTGGGTGATGATGACTAGCTGCTTTCCCTCTAGTCTTACACTGCTAAATGAGGGACGGCTAGCGCAGATAGCTTTGCCCGAAATTCAAAACAAAACAAACCCTAATTTGTTTACCGACACTATTTGAAAGAAAATAATTATCTTACTATACAAGTACGTAACGTATAATGAATTTTATATATTTATGTACTATAAGTAAATATTAAAAATTAGAAATAAATCGATCTTTCATTCTAAAATGTATCCAAAGCCGACTGACGCAGTCTGAGCGTCTGACTATTTACTGTATAACGACCATAGTATGAAATATTTGTACGCGAAATGAACTGCTTAGTTGGAATGTGAAAATGGTGAATTTATAAAACGTGAAATAATTTTTTCTTGTTATTTATCCCAAGAAGTTTGAAAGATATTGAACTAAAATGTATAGTTTGTCCATTTTGTAGAAATGCTTTGTTTATTTGTTTGGAATTGTGCGCAAAGCTACACGTGAACTATGTGCGCTAGCCGTCCCTAATTTAGTAGTGTAAGACTAGAGGGAAGGCAACTAGTCATCACCACCTTTCGTTAACTCTTGGGCTACTTTTTACCAACGAGTAGTGAGATTGTCCGTCGCATTATGACGCCCCCACAATTGAAAGGGCATGCATGTTTGCTGTGACGGGGATTCGACCCCACAACTCTCGGATTACGAGTCGAGTTCCTTAACCGTCTGATTATGCCGGAATTTGTAGAAATGAACACAACACTTGTTTTTCTTAATCGGTCAGAAAACCGTAACAGATATTACTGTTACATCATTTATTAAGGTATTCAAGTTTAGATGCGACATTTCCAGTCACACTACAAACATGAGTATTGACCAACATGTGAGTAACGAACAAGGGTCAAAACACTGGGCACTCTTTGGTGACTTTTCTGTGAAAGTTTCCTTGTTTGCGTGAGTGTGTGTGCGTAAAATAATAGATCAAAATGAATATAAATTCATAGGTTCGGAGTGCATTCTTGGTGTACAGCATTTGCTAAATACTCAACCTGAACAAATTCTTTTGCAAGAATTCTGTTTATCTTGTTTATGAAGATGTATTTTCTTTACGTAGTCATATTGTTCAACATTTCATTATTCTCTCGTTACTACTTTGGTATTATCTAAAATAGGCATATTGTATTTCAAATGAGGATTCGCTCAGGAAATGATGAAAATGAAGTCTATTTTTCTTCTGGAGAAGAAACGATTTTGTTTAAGTTCACGAAAATTCAGAGGTTCATTTTACGACCACCACATTATGAGAAAATCGCAGGATATTATAGCACATATCGCTTCTAATGAATGAAAGATTCTCATATTTTATATTTTCGGTAAACGTCACCATTAATTATTGTCTGACCTGTTTTTTACTTTAATATTTATATATATTTCTTAGTGAGACCATCTTTCTTGACGCTGTTAATTATTATGAAACATGATAACAAAATAGCTGTTTGTCAGTCATTAGAAACGATCGTCTTACTACATTTTTCTTTTCTCAAGTTCATGTGAAACTTTACAGCTCTTTACTTACATGTATTTATAGTAGGGTAAAACACATCACTTTTAAACAGTCAACTTACTATATTTGGTTTGTTTGTTTTGAATTTCGCGCAAACCTACTCGAGGGCTATCTGTGCTAGCCGTCCCTAATTTAGCAGTGTAAGGCTAGAGGCAAAGCAGTTAGTCATCACCACCCACCGCCAACTCTTGGGCTACTCTTTTACCAACGAATAGTGGGATTGACCGACACGTTATAACGCCCCTACGGCTGAAAGGGCGAGCATGTTTGATGCGACCAGGATTCTAACCCGCGATCCTAGGATTACGAGTCGAAAGCCTTAACACACTTGGCCATACCGGACCTACTATATTTGGATATCTACATATTGGCTTGATTTTTTTTATTTGGATATCTACATTTTACGTCTAAATGAAAGATATTTCATGATAAGGAAACACTTTTAAAAATCCACGTTAGTAAATATAACTGTTTCGAAACAGTCAAATAATACCTACTTCGTTTATAAGTAAAGGATCTTTTATAATTATGATTGTCAACCCATTTTAGGTATCTTGATTATTTTCTATGTGAATAATAATGTGAAAAATAAATATATATACAACAGATATTAGACTTTACCTTGAACTGTTATGTGTTACTGACCATGTGACGCCCACCTAACAATAGTGTAATATCAAAGTTTAATTTAAAATCAATAATATTACTGGTCAAATAGAACTTTGGGTTATAACAGCCCTATATTCTTATTTAGTGACTTTCAGTGTTAATGGTGTTATTTATAAAAATTACTTTAAAGTTTATGAATTTTATTTATATGGTATGATATCAAGGGAATAATCTATATAAAATGGTAAGTTCTTGCTATTTTCTCCATAAGTGAAGTAACTGGTTAAAGAGTAATATGTGATGAACTGTAAACTGGTGACAAGTTACCGCTTTCAGCCAACCTCTTCTTTCTAAACACTGAAGACGAATTGAGATTATAAGGTTATCATCTTTCCCTAACAGAAGTGTATGGGCGTGGCCGTGTGATCATTTTTATATTGGGTTGAGGAATAATTCGTGAGCGTTTTGTCAAGTTACCAAAATATATTCATAAATGAAACGCTTTCGCAAAATATTTCATGTCATTTGGTAGATAATTTTTTGCTCTAATAGATGGCATGTTTGATTTTCATATGTCTTTAATTTTTGCTTTCATTTTCAGCTCATTAAATGGAATGTCAAGTGGACAAAATCGAGCATTTTCGACACCATCTGCTTTTCGCATTTAATTTCTTGCAATTTCGTTTCAAACAATGCATACTATATACCTAGGTATTACATGAAATAAAGTATCATAATAAATGTTTTGGGTGTAATGTGTTCATGCATTGAAGTATTGTATAGTCTTGCATGTTATGCTTGAATGAAATTATTTAAAAACGCTCACGAATTATTCCTCAACCTAATATCAAAGTTTACCCAGCTTGAATTCAATCCGAGTTCTTACGGACCTATGAGGTAGTTAGTTTCAATGTGTTCTGAACTTTTAATGAAAAATGGATTGAAACATAGTAAACTTATTATTTTTAGTTAAAACAAAATGAATTATTAGACGAATAACATAAAGGCTAAAAAATAAGTTGTAATGGTAGTCCAGTTCAATTGTATTGTTTGTTTGGAAATTTCGCACAAAGCTACTCGAGGGCTATCTGTGCTAGTCGTCCCTAATTTAGCAGTGTAAGACTAGAGGGAAGGCAGCTAGTCATCACCACCCACCGCCAACTCTTGGGCTACTCTTTTACCAACGAATAGTGGGATTGACCGTCACATTATACACCCCCACGGCTGGGAGGGCGAGCATGTTTAGCGCGACGCGGGCGCGAACCCACGACCCTCGGATTACGAGTCGCACGCCTTACGCGCTAGGCCATGCCGGGCCTTAAATTGTAACGCTTAAACGAGCCAGCCAGGATCCGAACTTGAAGATATCCGCTCAGCCCACCGAGAGGAATCGAACCCCTGATTTTAGCGTTGTAAATCCGGAGACATACCGCTGTACTAGCGGGGGGTTTCAATTGTAAAAGCAAAACAATAAATTTATTCCAAACAAAAAAATTAACCCTCTTTGGATTTTTTCTTTACCGCACGCCTCCAGTGGCACAGCGGTGTGTCTGCAGACTCAGACTGCTAGAAACTGGGTTTCGATACCCGTGGCGGGTAGAGCACTGATAGTCAATTGTGTAGCTTTGTGCTTAATTCCAAATAAGAAAAAACTCTACAGCATAATTTAGGAGACGCTCCAATGTGATTTGATTATTAAATATTATTGTATTTCCACCTGCTCGGCATGGCCAAGTGTGTTAACGCGTGCGACTCGTAATCCGAGGGTCGCGAGTTCGCATCCCCGTCGCGCCAAACATGCTCGCCCTTCTAGCCGTGAGGGCGTTATAATGTTATGGTCAATGCCACTATTCGTTGGTAAAAGAGTAGTCCAAGAGTTGGCGGTGAGTGGTGATGACTAGCTGCCTTCCCTCTAGTCTTACACTGCTAAATTAGGGACGGCTAGCTCGAGTTGCTTTGTGCGAAATTCAAAAACAAACAAGCATTTCCACCGTATTGTTCTTTAAGAAATCTTTGTTACATCCAAATTATTCTGTTACTTTGAATGTAATAGTTTTTGGTCGACCCATGTCAACAACAACAACAAGAAAGCACTGCGAAACACTAGTTTTCTCGTTAGAAAAATGTTTCTATTCTACTTTTTATTTCCTCAAATAAATTGAATATTCTTATTGTTTCCTGTATTTCACATCTTGGGAAGAATATTGGTGTTCTTAGCTGTGGATATCTTGTACTCTACTCTGATCCAAACTGGACAAAAGATCAATGTCTTTCCAAGAATTATCTATAAGAAACTTTCACTCCTATGCGTCATCGTTGTCTTCAGCTATGTGTTGTTATCTCTCAACCTTTTCTAGTTCAGAGTTTGAATACCTATTTTCCGAACTACCTATCATGTTCACCATAAATATATATACTTACAATAGATCTCAAATTTTCCCTTTCTATTTTTGGGCGTAGAACTTACAAATAAATGTTTTTGTATTCTTTGTTTTGGTATTGACATCAAATCCGTGTTAAACAAGATTGGTAAGGTGTAGTTTAGAGAGATTCCGTTCTGATAATAATTTCTGTTATAATTTCAAATGCTGGTTTCTTTTTGATGAATAATTCTATATTCATGTCTACCTTAACAGATGACTCAAACCCACGTGACTCGGTTTTTTTAGCTGTTACTCTAATCGTCTAAGAACCTGATCCCTCTTTGAAGTCTTCCGTATTCACTGTATGGTTCTGCGCCATCTCGCTTATTTTAGACCACATAAGGATTAGGAAATCTATTTAAACCGAATTGGTTAGTTTTGTGCTGATCGTGAAATATTTTCTTGTTAGTCAAAATCTGGTTTTTTTTTTCCCATTTTTTCAGGAAACTTGCTCACCTGTCTTTACTATTAATATTCTTTCAGTTGTTGGGAATGAATCCATAGAATTGATCTCGTGACGTCACAGCCAAATCAACCTCTTATGCTGCAGTCATATATCAACCCTTTCTAACATGGATTATAAACATGCTATCAGAGAGGGATTTGAGTCGATTGTGTGGAAGATTAGAGATGAACATAAAACTGGCGAAATGTTCAAGGTCTTTCTTAATTTGGAACGATTAGTATCCAATTTCCACATCACTCAACCATTTTCCACGTCTTACTTTCTTACAGACGTCTGGATGATCAAAATCGGTAACAGCTTGGATATTTATTAACTTAAATTCCCTGTAGGTTTGGTAGAGTAGTTAAGAATAAATTTTACTTTACTTCTAGGCAATTGGACTTTGTGTATTACTGTCGATGCATTTCGGCCGTAGACCCAGTCGCTCAATCGTGATTGAACTATGTGCTTTATGTATATTTCCTGGCATTTATTTAGATCGGTAGGTGGAGATAGTATGTAAGTGTATTAGCGTTAAGCGTTATAAATTGGTACCATTGTTTATGTGTGGTTGCTTACCTACATTGTTATATGTTAAATTAAGTTATCCTTCGCAACCCACTGACTCACGGTGTGTTCTCATTGGCTGGATATTCCTATCTCGGCCAATATATCTTTCAGTGACAAGACGCCAATAGAGGGTTATTGATATGAGGGTAAAGAGAACTCTAAAAAACATTGTTTTAGGGATTTACTAACTTTCTGTAGTCTTCTGGTGGTACAGCTGTAACTAAGTCTTAGGATTTAAAACGCTAAAATCAGGGATTTGGTTCTCTTTGGTAGACACATAAGTTACCCAAATGTGGTTTTGCTATAACAAAAACACAAGCCTTCTATAATAATTATATGACTAGCTTCTACCAAACGCTTCCAATAGTTAACCTACTGTTTTGAAGTTCTTGAGGTCAGTTAGTGTTTTATCACTTTAATAATGTTGATTCTTGGTTCTCTTTTACTGATTTGACACAAAATCGAAAGCTACAGTGGTTGATATTGAAAGTAAGTCACAGCAAAGAAGGAAACCCATCTTGACATAATTAAATATAATAATGATAACAAGAACGTAAACGTTAAGAACAATTGAACAGTTGGCGGTGGGTGTTATTGGCTAGCTGCTTTCCATCTATTTTACCACTTCAAATTAGTGACGGCGAAAGCAAGTAAACCTCGAGTGTCTTTAAGTAAAATCCAACGAAACAAACAAATCATTGCATTTAAGAAATTAAAATATTCAGTTGGTTTTGGTGGACACAGAAAACAGCCCGGTGGTTTTCAAATTAAAAAAAAAAAATTGAGAGTTTGTAACACTAACATTTGATAGCAGTGGTAGAACAGCACATGTATTCTTATTCACATCTCTGCACTTAACATAAACGTAGAATAAATTAAAATAAGTATTATAAGAAATTTTAAATATTATAACTATTAAATATGACATATTTCATACCGAGTAAGTTTTGTTTGTTTTGGAATTTCGCACAAAGCTACTCGAGGGCTATTTGTGCTAGCCGTCCCTAATTTAGCAGTGTAAGACTAGAGGGAAGGCAGCTAGTCATCATCACCCACCGCCAACTCTTGGGCTACTCTTTTACCAACGAAAAGTGGGATTGACCGTCACATTATAACTCCCCCACGGCTGGGAGGGCGAGCACGTTTGGCGCGACTCGGGCGCGAAACCGCGACCCTCAGATAACGAAGCGCACGCCTTAACGCGCTAGGCCATGCCAGGCCCACCGAGTAAGTGGTAGAAAAATAATTACTGTGTTGCCGACGAGTCATCGGTACATTTACGAAATTACAACGTTAAAAACTGGGGTTCTACTCCCTGCGGTAGACACAGCAGACAGTCTAATGTAGTTTTGCGAAGAGACGCAAATAATTACTTTTAGTATTAACTCTCATAATCAAAATAAATATATTACTCTGAATTATCTTATTATACATGGGCTTTCCTTCTCTTAAGTTACCTATAATTCATATTTTGGTTTTAACTTCAAAAAGTGCTGGCCCGGCATGGCCAGGTGGTTAAGGTGCTCTACTCTAATCAGAGGGTCGAGGGTTCGAATCCCCATTACACCAAACATGCTCGCCCTTTCAGCCGTCGGGGCGTTATAATGTGAAGGTCAATTACACTATTCGTTGGCAAAAAAGTAGCTCAAAAGCTGGCGGTAGGTGATTATGACTAGCTGCCTTCCCTCTAGTCTTACACTGCTCAATTACGGATGTCTAGCGCATGCAGCCCTCGTGTAGCTTTGCGCGAAATTTAAAAACAAACAAAGAAGAGTGACCCCTCAGCAAGTATCAACGGTAAGTTGAAGCACTACAATCCGGAGTTCGATTCCCCAAAAAATGAACTTGGAAGAGTAATTATTTTAGGAACACAAATAGCACGTTATAAAAAAGAAATCATAACGAAAAGATTACAGCTTTAGGTGTGTGTGAAGGTGTATGACTTTCCGAATATACGGAAGTTATTTTGATGTCCATTCTACCGTTCTCAGGTAGTATAATGAATTTGTTGTTGTTTCTGGGAGGACTTTACCTTGGACATTAATAGAATAATGGATATTACATAGAAAATAACACACAGACTTTACAAAGGTTTTGGCTCTCACTTCAAACAAAAGTCTCTGAATCGTCTCCTGGCTTGTGAGTAATCAGATTGATCGATACAAATTGCAGAGCAGTAAGTCCGAGAAATGAAGAACATTTGGTTAGAGAATGTACAGATGCAATGCAAGAGAATACAATGGGTGTTTGAGTGTATTTTGATAGAATATGTGGAAGAAAACACGATTACGATTCTTACAACCAAAGCTACAACAAATTAAAGTACTTATTGCTTCGGTGTAATGTTAAACAGAAAAAGTCCTCAGAACGGCTATAAAAAGTAACCAAATAATTGTGGTCTCTAATAGTTCTAATAAAATTTTCATTGTCTTTTTTTTTCTTTGTGTGTGTGGCAATGTTTTTGAATTTCGCGCAAAGCTAGACGAGGGCTATCTGCGCTAGCCGTCCCTAATTTTCTAGTACAAGAGTAGAGGGAAGGCACCTAGTCATCACCACCCACCGTCAACTCTTGGGCTACGCTTTTGCCAACGAATAGTGGGATTGACTGTCACATTATAACGCCCCCACGGCTGGGAGGGTGAGCATGTTTGGTGCAACGGGGATGCGAACCCGCGACTCAGATTACGAGTCGAACGCCTTAATCCACCTGAACATGCCGGGCTCGACAAGACAGACTTATGAAGTAACCCTTTGGAACTGTGCTGCTGTCAAGATGAACAGTGCTGTCAAGATGAACAGTTGCCAGGTTCATCATGTCGAGTAGTGACAGCGTCTTCTGTAACAACGGGGCAAAAATCCAAAGTAAGTTTCATATAATTTTTTCGACCTCTCTATTATCATTATTATGTTTAACTGTAACATTTTTATTTCTTTTTTTTTCTTGCATAACAATGCTCGTACTTACGATGAAATATTACTGTTGGTTTATTATTAAAACTAACATTATTGAAATTACAATTTAAATTATCATGTCACTTTTTCTATATAAAATATATCCACATCTCCCAAGTTGAGTTTTTAATTTACACTGAGACTGCCGGCAATTGAAATTGTTGGTAAAAATTGCAAAAACCGGAACTTAGGAATGTAAATGAAATAAGTATTTTATATTCCAGGAGATAGGTGTCGTCTTACACACATATTTATTGTTTTTGTTCGGCGTTTCTTTCATATTTAAAGTTATATAAATTTATGAGACGAATATGGTTTATTTTCTAAAAGCCACTTAAATTTATTCGCCCAATAACAATACAGAGTGGTGTGTTTTGAAGCTTCCAGTGTCAGTTAGTTTTATATTTTTCATATAGTTGACTGTCCTTCGCTGATTCAGGTTATAATAAATTAAAAGCTGCTTTATTTCTATGGAAGAGTTGCTGCTGAAAATTTGATTAGCCAACTTCGTCTTAGTATTACTAGAGTAGGTGTTACTGCTTATATGTTGTTGTTTTCTAAAGCGGTTTATTAGCAAAGAAAAACACATATCATTTTGACATAAAGAAATAATAAAATGACAGAAAGATAAATCATACTTTAATTTTATATTTATGTTATTGGTAATAATTCAATGGCTTTTCGGTCAGGGGCCTGGCATGGCCTAGCGCGTTAAGGCGTGTGCTTCGTAATCTGAGGGTCGCGGGTTCGCGCCGAGTCGACAAACATGCTCGCCCTCCCAGCCGTGGAGGCGTTATAATGTCACGGTCAATCCCACTATTCGTTGGTAAAAGAGTAGCCCAAGAGTTGGCGGAGGGTGGTGATGACTAGCTGCCTTCCCTCTAGTCTTACACTGCTAAATTAGGGACGGCTAGCACAGATAGCCCTCGAGTTGCTTTGTGCGAAATATCAAAACAAACAAACAAACAAACTTTCCGGTCAGGCTGTTTGTTGCGTGACGAGTCGTCAAACTAGTTTTCCTTTTACTACTTCCTGTAAACGCTAACTCTACAACGAAATATACTCGTCTGAGTGACAATTCAGGTTGATACGTCCCTTTAGGTGACGCTGTATTGCAGTGGTGAGGTTATTCAAAGTATATTTTTTTTATATACCTTCTAGACGTATTTCGAATCATTGAGATATAAATAATGCATTACATTATGCAGATGGACCACCACATGGACGACAAAATTGAATCAGAAACTAAAGGAATCTCACAGAAATTCTTAAAGTGGATTTTGCTTCAATTTTTCGTGTTCACTTATATTGTTTCATTTTTATTACTTGCAAATTGGCATTTCCATTACAAAAAACAAACAAACAAACAAACAAACAAACAAACAAACCAAACACGAGTATTTTGTCATGCATGGTTCCTGGCCAATACGATTGCAATGCCCAAGTGCAATTATAGTTTAGTTACTATTTTTATGACAGATTCTAATGATTAGCTAATTTTCTTATTTCAGGTTTTGGACGCTAACCTGCTACTGTCTTTGGTGGCTAAGGTTCAATTCTGGGTCATCCCGAAAGGGAAGCGTGAGTGTGCTATTTACATATCAAGTATGTCGATGTCTATATTCACAAGGAATGATGTAAAACGTGTTTTCTTTATATACTGGTCTCTAGGTGATTGTTGTGCATTAATTTTGTTGTAACCTTTGTGTACTGTTCCGAATTTAAGGAGTGCGGCTACATGTCTGTAATTTTCTCTCTTCTAATTCTGGGTGTTTATTTATTTTAAGTGTTTCTGGTATCCACTGTCAAGCAAGGATGTAGTTATGTGTCTTTCTTTCATTTCCACGATAGTAAAACTGACAACCTTCTGTAGCAGTGCTATCTACTTTCATCATGATGATAAATACCACCTATAATAAGACAGTTTATTCATACCTACCAGCACTTGTTAAACCTTACACGGAGCATCTTAAACACGGCAATTTTAAGTTCTTTGATATGGTGGCTAAGATATCTTAAAGTAACGTTCTTAGTAAGTCTACAGTGAGAATTTAATAATTCATGAACTATTTGAACAGATAACATCCCACGGTAAAATTCACGATATAAATAAAAGGTAACAAACTTCCAACTTTGAGATGCGGTGGTTATTAAGATACATAATTCATGCACTTTACAGTTGATTTGTAAAAAAACCCACGGTTCGACTATAAGAAGTGAAGATAAAAACAACTCAATACGATAAACTCGTTTTTAGTTTACTGTTGTAGACGATGAGAAACATTTATAATATCGAAGACGCTACGAAGAAAGAATAAAAATATATCATTGCAACCAACGAAGTCCCGAAATCGTTATAAAAACATCTAGAATTAGCAGTAAAACACAGTCATATTTTTATATAACTATCTATTGTTGGTACAGCGTGCGAAGATCATTACACAATGTGAAAGAACTCGGCAAACGACAAACAATTTAAAGACCAAATAGAAAGTAAAACCATCGTTTTATGACATGTGTTGTAAATGTAGACTCCAATACACGTATGAAACAAACGGCCAACGAACTTTACAATTCCGAGCATGATAGTCATATAAGACTCGGTAATCATCAGTCATGCTGAAAGGAAGAGCATAGTTGGTGTGACGGGGATTCGAATCAGCGACCCTCAGATTACGAATCGTGTTCTTTAGCCACCTGCCGCCAGATAAGAATCTATCCGATTAGCCATTTACTAAGAAACTCCAGGATCAAATCCCAGTTCATACCACTACAGAAACAGTTTTTATCAAAGTGTTTCTGAAATGGACTGGCAACCGAAACGCAAAACAAAAATACGTAAAATAATTAGTGTGCATCATAAGTATCATGATATAGTAAATAATTAATAATTAGCCTTACGTGACCGTATAGAATACTAATTATTACAAAGATTATTATCTGGTTTCCACGAAGTTATCAAACACTAACAAAACACAGCTGATATTAACCAACCTTTCCTGCAAGTTTCCGGTCATATTTTACCTTTTTTCGTGGTCATTACTTTCATATTTCCATTTATTTATTTTGTTTCAGTTTATTTTCTATTCAGTTTGATTCTTTCAACCCATTAACTTCCAGCGAGCTTTCGCCAGCCTTGAATTTCTGTTTTTTTTAACTTGTATAATTTCTTTACCATTAACAGGTATTTGTTTTACAAATGTAATTTGTTCCTCATATTTGATTCATACACATTGTTACGTATTATAACTTGTCTTGGACGACTTACATGTATTATGTTCCGCACGTTGCGTATTACGGTTTAATTTAGAAGTTAATTGATTGTCAACATGTATCAAATTTATGATATTCGCCAACAAGATTGATGAACGCAATTTTCTTTCTTCATACAAATAAATTTCAATATTCAAGCAACTACACCATTTATAATGACGATTATTACAAATAGTGATTTATATAAAAGAGTTTCACAAACCTGCAAACAATATTGAGTCTTTTATCTGGTCTGGAACTGAATATTTTATCGACGGTTCACGGAGAGTGAGTTAATTCTATGTTGTTACACAGGTACAATTCGCTTGACGGGAAGCTATTATCTACTGCACTGAGCACGCGAAAGATTTTTACCAACGAAAGTATTTAAAGTCCTCGTATAATTACTGCTATTCGAAGTTATTCCTCTGGAGTTAAATGCTTTGTAATGTTCGAAATTTATAAATATCAGTAGTTTTCTGATTAATAAGCTTTTATCACCGTTATAGTTTCCGAGGTTTATAGTATACGGAGAGACTGTTTTAATATTGTTGCTTTGTTACAATACTGGCAAACAATAATATTTTATATAAACAGATCATACAATGTTATTGACCGTCACATTATAACGCTCCCACAGCTGAAAGAGCGAGAATCTTTGGTGTAAGTGGGATTCGAACCCGTGACCCTCCAATTACGAGTCGAGTGCCTTAACCACCTGGTCATGCGGTGCAAGACCAGATGAAAAGCTTGTATATCCAAATTGATGAAGGTTGCTGTTACTGTTAAAAACATTAATTGATCATAATTTATTGGATTACTCAGAAGACAGATGGCAGATGATATAAACACACGTATTAAATACTGTTCATGTGATATCAAATGAGAGCTTCAGAAGTAAACAAAAGTGAGTTAAAAATTGATGCTTTAGTCAGTTGAACACAGTCTTCTGTCTCTATGGTAACGCCTACTCGTTAAAACGGTAAGTTTTCATATTTAACAGAATAATTACAAGTTATCTTCCTGTATGCACAAATAAAGATTACAATGTTTCAGCACCGTGACCTTCTAGGACTGTATATACAGAATGCACAAAAATACGCGTACAAATAGAGCTTTATTTTACGCGTATGTACACTTCATTTTGAAAAAATAAATCATAACCTCTCTAGGTGACACAGAGTTACGTCTACAGACTAATACTCTAGATACCGGATTTCGATTACTGTGGTGTGCAATGCACAGATGATCCATGGTGTGACTTTGTACTCAGTTACAAACAGAGAAATATAATGGAGGTAAGTATAAGAAATTGTGGAGAATTCCAGTAAATTTTTGTTATAAGAAAACAATTATTCATAAGATCTGTATTTTTTTTTAATAATTCAGTTAAATAAAAAGGTTTTTCTCAATTATTATGAGAGAAAAGTCAAAGAATTATTTAAAATGACTACAGATGTACTATGAAGCTCTTCTGGAACTCTGGAAGTGTTTGTTTTGTTTGTTTGTTTGTTTGTTTGTGAATTTCGCACAAAGCTACTCGAGGGCCATCTGTGCTAGCCGTCCCTAATTTAGCAGTGTAAGACTAGAGGGAAGGCAGCTAGTCATCACCACCCACCGCCAACTCTTGGGCTACTCTTTTACCAACGAATAATGGGATTGACCGTCTCATTATAACGCCCCCACGGCTGGGAGGGCGAGCATGTTTGGCACGATGCGGGCGCGAACCCGCGATCCTCGGATTACGAGCCGCACGCCTTACGCGCTAGGCCATGCCAGGTCCCATGGAAGTGTTAAACGTCTAAACAGCATTTCTTCTGAGTAAGTTCATGACCAGGCATGACCTGGTGGTTAGAGCATTCGACTCGTAATCCGAAGGTTGCGTGTTCGAATCTCCGTCGCACCAAACATGCTCGTCCTTTCAGCCGTGGGCGCGTTATAATGTTTCGATCAATCCAACTAAGAGTAGGCCAAGAGATGGCAGTGAGTGGTGATGACTAGCTGTCTTCCCTCTAGTCTTACACTGCAGAATTAGGGAAGACTAGCGCAGATAGCCCTCGTGTAGCTTTGCGAGAAATTCAAAACAAACCTAACAATTCAGATGTGAGTCATGGTGCGTCATCCCAATTTCGTACGCATAAGCGTTTCGTTTTTTAACGGTATTATGTATTCTGTCTACTTGCATCCTTCACAAGTGTGAATTTTTAAGATGACCAATAAATCAATAACAATTTTGTGTGACATTAAAATGGTAAAGTGAACAAGTAAAAGGCATAAATGTGCCAAATTTACTGATAACAAAATCATATCTCTAGATTATATTCCAATGTTTTGGTCTGGTTTTGGTAAATACATCATAACAATTTAACAAACTCCACAATGAGCTTTCCACTCTCTATCCACCACAAATAATTCAACTCCGGATTTTAGTTTTTCACATCCGTAAGGTTAACACTGACTCACAAGTGAACGTATATTTTAATAAATGTAATCTTACCTATTTTATTTCACAGATATACTTTCATTGAAGCTGTAACTTATAACAAAGCAATGTTTCCACCACATTTTGTTTATTTATACGTTATTACTTGCAAGTAAAATCTGTATATCATAATAGTTATGTAGTGTCTTCATCCTAATGTTAAGTAATAAATATCTCAGTTAAAGTTAGTAAATATTTAATGCAATATTTTAGCTGAGAAAAAAAACCTTTTTTTCTTGCGTTGTAACACAGGTATGGTGTGTGAAAAGTGATATCTTTGAATGTGAATCAAGTTTTAAATTATATTCTACACGAATGGCTTATAAATACTTTTTCATCTGAAACAAATAGGCATAAAACTACTAATATGGCACGCTCAGAGACTTGATCCTGTTTGTAGTGTAACGGATTTAGCGTTACACATTTATCCTAATATCTACGTTTGTTTCAGGTTAATGCATGTAACGTACCTTCTTAAGTGCGCAAGTCCCTCCTGTTCTCTAAATGTGTAGAAGATTCTCGAAGATAAAAATCAACAACGTACGATGTAGGTAAACTACTGGTACTTACTAGGTGAACTACTGGTGATTACTAGGTAGACTACTGGTGATTACTAGGTAAACTACTGGTGATTACTAGGTAAACTACTAGTGATTACTAGGTAAACTACAGGTGATTACTAGGTAAACTACTAGTGATTACTAGGTAAACTACTGGTGATTACTAGGTAAACTACTAGTGATTACAAGGTAAACTACTGGTGATTACTAGGTAAACTCCTGATGATTACTAGGTGAACTACTAGTGATTACAAGGTAAACTACTGGTGATTACCAGTATTGTTGCCAATTGAACTTTCTAGAATCTCGCCTAAAAGTGTATAAATCGACGTGCCAAGAGACAGTAAAAGAATACTATTTGATCGATACATTTAGTACACTATAAACCTTAGAATCTGTAATTGTGGTTAACGCCTGTTGATCAGAAATCTACAGATATTTGGCCAGTAACGTTTATATATTTCGAACATCGCGAACCGTTCAGTTTCAGTTAATTAACATTGAGCGATAATATTTCTACGAAAACATTAAATATCTTTGTCGGTAAAGAGCTCAGTTTATGAGTGATATGAGGCCAGCTAAGCTAGCTAACTTCAACAAAGTGTAACAATATCAACTCAAAATTAATTCTCTCATCGTGAACCTGGATCGTCAATAAAATACTCAATTTTGGACCACATAGAAGACTTGGTATAGTTTGTAAGTTTGTAAAACTGTTGTATCTAAAACAATATTTTAATAATTATTTAATAACCGTTATTACAAATTGCATTGTTGTTTGTACACTAAAATATATTTATGTTAAGAAAGAAAATTTGATAGAAACTGACATTCAGTTAATTTCTAAGTTAAAATTAAAATTTCCAGCTATTTGAAATCGTAATATATAACGTACGTAATATAATAAATTGAAGATTCGTCCGAGATAAATAGTAATACGTAACACGAGAGAAGTGGGAACCTAGAAACTGTCTGTCATATGAAGTTGCTGTAAGAAAGTAGTTTGTTTGTTTTCAATTTCGCTCAAAGCTGCACGAGAGCTATCTGCGCTAGTAGTCCTCAATTTAGTAGTGTAAGACTAAAGGGAAGGCAGCTAGTTATCACCACCCACCGCCAACTCTTGGACTACTCTTTTACCAACGAATAGTGGGATTGACCGTCACATTATAACGCCCCCACGGCTGAGAGGGCGAGCATGTTTGGTGCGACCGGGATTCGAAACCGCGACCCTCAGATTACGAGTCGAACGCCTTAATCTACCTGGCCATGCCGCGCCTCTTATCTTTGCGCTGAAACAAAGACAATATAATTTAACATTTGGATTACACTTATGAGTGGCCTTTAAACAAGAATACGTAGTAATAAATTAATGCACAAATGTAAGGTTAAGGTGTGGCTGGCCCGGCATGGCCAAGCGCGTTGAGGAGTGCGACTCGTAATCCGAGGGTTGCGGGTTCGCATCCCCGTCCCGCCAAACATGCTCGCCCTTTCAGCCGTGGGGGCGTTATAATGTGACGGTCAATCCCACTATTCGTTGGTAAAAGAGTAGTCCAAGAGTTGGCGGTGGGTGGTGATGACTAGCTGCCTTCCTTCTAGTCTTGCACTGCAAAATTAGGGACGGCTAGCGCAGATAGCCCTCGAGTAGCTTTGTGCGAAATTCAAAAACAAACAAACATGGTGTGGTGTTGCTTTAAAATAAAGATCAGTGAAGCAGATGCTGTCAGGGAAGAGTGTTCTTAAGAATCTAGCGAGCAAAAAAAAACTCCAAATCACGAGCCATCTTCTTGAAAATGATGTTTTTCACCAGTAAACTTGTTAAAAAGTTTTCAAATAAATATTAATGTATATATTTTTATAGGTAACATTTCAAAGTAATATTTGTTCAAGAAAGGCCACGGTGATGAATTCGCCAAGGGAAATCGAAATCTGGATCACAGTGGCGTCAGTCCGTTATCTATCGCTCTCCAATCTGTAGAAGATTTTTTAAAAAATATTATAAATTAAAGTAATATGTTATCCAGTATCTATGGTATTATGATCTTTTCAAATTATTTATTACTGTGGTAAAATTTATCTTTGCTTTGGTTGTTTATTTGTTTTTTTGAATTTCGCGCAAAGCTAATCGAGGGCTATCTGCGCTAGCCGTCCCTAATTTAGCAGTATACACTGAAGTCACTGTCATGTTTGTAAAACCATCTTGAGATGATTCGTGTTTCGTGACACGGCGCATCATCCTGCTGTAAGTAGCCATTGGAAAACGGGTAGACTGTGACCATAAAGGGATGCGTATGGTCAGCAACAATTCTCAGGTATGCTGTGGCACTCAAAGGATGCTCAATTGGTATTAAGGTGTCTAACGTGTACCAAGAAAACATCTCTCATACCATTATACTATTACCAGCAGCCTGTAACACACTGTTACGTTAAGTTTTGGTGATCCCATGTCCACTGTAGCATCATCTTATTTTTAACTCACAGGAGTTTTTAGAAGACCCTGGCCGGCATGGCCAGGTGGATTAGAGCGTTCGACTCGTAATCTGAGGATCGTGGGTTCGAATCCCCGTCGCACCAAACATGCTCGCACTTTCAGTCGTGAGGGCGTTATAACGTAATGGTCAATCCCACTATTAGTTTGGTAAAAGAGTAGCCCAACAGTTGGCGGTGGGTGGTGATGAGTAGCTGCCTTCCCACGGTCTTACACTGCTGAATTAGGGACGGCTAGCGCAGATAGCCCTTTATTAGCTTTGCGCGAAATTGAAAAGAAACAAATTTTAGAAGACCCATGTCGGTCATCTGCTGCTCTAGCCCATTCACTTCAAGATTCGACGTGTTGTGGGTTCAGAGATGCCCTTCTGCACGCCACTGTTGTAAAATGGTTATTTGATTATTTGTGACTTTCCCGTCAGCTTGAACGAGTCTGGTCAGTCTCCTCCTAACCCTCTCATTAAGAAGGTGTTTTCGCCCACAAAACTGCCGCTTACAGGATGTTCTTTTTTTCTCACCATTCTGTGTAAACTCTATAGACTATAGTGCGTGAAAATCCCAGAAGATCAGCAGTTTGTGAGATGCTGGAACCACCAAGTCTAACACCAACAATCTCTCCACGGTCAAAGTTGCTTAAATTACACATCTTTTCCATTCTAATATTTGGTCGAACAACAATTGAACCTCTTGACCATGTCTGCATGATTTATATATTGAGTTGTAGCCACGTGATTCGCTGTTCATCTATTTGCGTTAAAGAGCAAATGTACATAATAAAGTGGCCACTGAGTTAAGTTATGAATATATATCTTTGAAAGTTGTTTTGAAAATATGAGAAGAAAGATAACGAAACGGAATTTATTTCTGTAGCTACGTGATAATGAATGTTAATTAGAAAACCTCCAAATTTGATGCCACAAAGGGAATTCTACAGTGCTAAATGCGCTCTGTGTAGCTTTGCGCGAAATTCAAAAAGCAAAAACAAAACACTGCTAAATTCTTTGGTAAAATCAAGGGTTCGATTCCCCTCAGTGGACTCAGCAGATAGCCCAATTTGGCTTTGCTGTAAGAAAAGAAACACAAACAAACATTAACTCTCCCCAATACAGTAGACGTGCTATTCCATCATTGTATATTGCAATATCATAAACGATGCTTTGTTTTAAAGTGAGAAGTCCTTTCTTATAGCTTAAGTTACGATTTCTCATCTTGTTGTATTATCAGTGAAAAATACTTCTGTTATGACAAAACATTTACTCCACCTATCAGCAAGGCCAGACGCACGGTGTTATGAGCTAGAAATGAGAAATATCTTGCGAAACTTCGGTCAATGTATTTTACCTTTATGAAATTCTTCTCTATAATCCAACAGATTCATGAGCCTTCTCAAATATAATATTTCACAAGAACTGGTTGAAATATATCGTAATATTGGAGAAAAAGCAAGAAATCCATCCCAAATTCATAGCTTTTCATACAATATATTTGTTGTTAAGTGCAAAGCTACACAATGGACTATCTGTGCTGCGCCCACCATGGGTATTAAAATCAGAATTTTCGTATATTAGGCTTTCTGATTTAGGGCTTGTTCAAGTAAGTTTTTTGTTGTTGTTATTTTTATTTGAATTACTTCAAAGTTTTTATGAAGTTTGGAATGAACAAGAAGTTTATAGCATTAGAGATTTTCTCTAAGAATTCTGAACTGTATTCGTATTGAAAATTATGTGAGAACACAAATAGAAATACTTAACTCTGCGTATGGCTCGTTGATAATAGGGTATTTCTTCATGACGTGTATATGCACCTGAGTGAGTAGTGGTAAAATAAGTTAGAACCCTCACCGAGTTGTTATAGTCCTTGTTTCCACATACGGTCTTGCTTTATCTAACGACTGTGCATCTTGACAATAGCCCTGCAGCGCATTTTCATTGCAAAATTTTCCATCGTAAAAATGCCACGTGAAACTCCTGCACCTCCTCCCTGCACCTTTCCCTACTGCACCAAATTTACCAACACCCATTTCAACACTTCAATTGGACAGAAATCCAAGGAATGCCAGGCTCAACGGCTTGAGTGGTATGTCTTCATATCGAACAGTATATATCAATTTCATTCTCTATCTGTTTTGGGTATCTAGTGATGGAATAGGTGATATAATTAGAAGCCTATTGTTAGCGAACCCATGCTTTGTTGGCCTCGTTTCTACCTTTTGATACTTCTTGACTGTCTAACGTACCGTTGTCTGAGGCATCTAGATGGCGTTTACCACCAACTTTTTTGTTTATAGATTCTTAACTAACTAAACGCTGCACGGTTGAGCTACAACTTGATGAAACTTTGTAGAAGAGACGACAACTGCCCGTTGTGGAGACACAAGTGTAGAAGACGACGTTTCGAAAGTCAGTGTGTGTGTAAGTACTAATGGTCTTTTATAGTGTCCTGGCGGATTCTGGAGAGCGTGTTGTGATTGATTGGACACTATAAAAGACCGTCAGCACCTACACACACACTGATTTGAAGACGAAAAGCGGAAGACTTTCTAAGCGTCGTCCTCTACACTTGTGTCTCCATAACAGGCAGTTGCCGTCCATTCTACAAAGTTTCATCACGAATACTCTGCCTGAACAATCTATCATTGAAAAACAACTTGTTTTAGATTTATTTCTGAGTGATCACGGTGCCCCAAGTTGAACCAATATGTCTTTATTTTTCAATACCGTGTATATCTGTGTGTGTGTGTGTTTTTCATATAGCAAAGCCACAAAGGGCTATCTGCTCAGCCCACCGAGGGGAATCGAACCCCTGTTTTTAGCGTTGTAAATCCGGAGACATACCGTTGTACTGGCGGGGGGCCCGTGTATATTTCTATATTGTAATTGCTAAATCCCTTATTTCAATACACCTTTATGATCTGAGTGTATGAATATATTAGATTAGAAAGAATTGTTACATAATTTTTTTCCAGAAAGAGTCCAGTTGCCATTTTTTCCATACTACCTAAACAACTCATAAAATTCTCAAAATGTATTTTATTACGTTTCATTCCACCATGAGCTGTTGTTTTTCTGGCTGTGGTTGTCACGTGACTTGTTTCAATGCATATCCAACGTTGGTTTACTATATCATACTCAACGCTGTATAACCAGCATTACTATGAAGTTAAAGTTTAAACTTGGTGATATCTGCCTGTATGAAAAGCACACAAAATCAGTTTCAGACACATTAATCAATAGAAACCTTTTAAATATCGTGATTTAAAAATAAAAGAGTTGGCTTCTTTAGCAGATTATACGATTATGACAGTAACAGATGTATAAGACTCTAAAAACGCTAAAATCATGCGTTCGATTCCTTTCACTGGACATATTGGATAGTCAAATGTGGCTTTGCTATAAGAAAAACCCAGCCCAGAACCCTAAAATATTATACCCTGTTTTCAAAATGTGTCTAGCCATAAAAGGCATTTAAAAGTGTCATAGTTTGAACCTTAAACGTTTCATTGTTGTTTAGTTAACTATGTTGTTGTTGTTTTTTTGTCATAGATGAGTGGTTAAGTCGATTGATTGTTTGTTTTTTTTAATTTAAAAAAAAAATTGTACAATAAGCTTCCTCTGCCCTCTCCGCTATGTGTATCGAAATCCAGTTCAAAGAAATGTGAGTCCACAGATATACCACTGTAAATTATGGGCAAAGAAACCTTTGTGAGTTGTTTTTTTTTTTTTGTCGGACGTTAAACAAAGCATTATCTAAGCCTATTAACGGAACTACTAACTGTTTTTCATTTTCTCGATGTCTTTCTAAATTGCAAATCATTTATTTATTATATATGCGAATTTCTGTTGATATGAAAAATTCGTGTTATGTCTCTATCTCTCTCTCACTTTTTTTCTTAAAGTAATTTCCAAACGCTCCCCCTGGCTCTGTGATTATGGGATCCTCACTTGCTCAACGCCATCGAATACGGCAATTATTCTCTTTTGACGTCACAATAAGCATTTAATACTAAATTTAATCAGCTTAAGTCCAACTTTTCGGAGTTATTTTAGAATGAGCTTGGAATTACTATTTAGCAAAAAGCAATAAAACTATCGCAGCTTGTTAATTATTCATTCTGAGTATACTTGTCTTTGAGAACCAGATGTTTTGCTTGTTAATTATTCATTCTGAGTATACTTGTCTTTGAGAACCAGATGTTTTTGATTGATAGCTTCTAGTCCATTTGATTACACATCATTTTGCGCCCGGCATGACCAAGAGTGTTAAAGAGTTCGACTCGTAATCCAAGGGTCGCGGGTTCGAATCCTGCTCGCACCAAACATGCTCGCCCTTTCAGTCTTGGAGACCTTATAATGTCACGGTCTATCCCACTATTCGTTGGTAAAAGAGTAGCCCAAGAGTTGGCAGTGGGTGGTGATGACTAGCTGCCTTCCCTCTAGTCTTACATTGCTAAATTAGGGACGGCTAGCGCAGATAGCCCTCGTGTAGCTTTGCGCGAAATTCAAATCAAACAAGCAAACACAAAATTCACACCAGTTCGTTTCATACGTCTAGTCGATCACACACACAGTTATCATTACTTTTTTTCTATATTGTATGTTAAGTTTATTGTTCTTATTTCTTGAATTCATTGTACGTTCGTGAAGTTATTAGGTGAAAGAAACTTGTGGTTCTTTTATATTTGCTGTGGAGCAGATGTTATTAACTAATATTCACATATTTTTTTCAAGCGTATAACACTCACCAAATGTATAAGTTGCCTCACCTGACTTCTAGAAGTTCCCGTTGTTTCTTATCTTCGTTTGTATTCAAACTATTTCGCGCATGCTCCTTGACTCTGGTAGCAATGGTTCATATTGTTAACCGATGTAGCCATGCCTGACAAAGGGACACGTGTAATGATAAATCATAAGCAGCCTTTTTTGTTGTTAAGGAAGCAGAGAAAAAAAAAATACATATTCGTTTGATCGGTTTAAAAGTAACTTCTGCTCTGACTTCGGAATAACTTCATTACAAGGAACGTTGAAAGTGGCGGCATCTGTTGAAGATGTCTATTATTACAGTGATTGTAGTGGTATAATTTTCTTTCTTTGGAATTTCGCAGAAAGCTACTCGAGGGCTATCTGTGCTAGCCGTCCCTAATTTAGCACAGAGGGAAAGCAGTTAGTCATCACAACCCACCGCCCACTCTTGGGCTACTCTTTTACCAACGAAAAGTGGGATTGACCGTACTTTATAACGCCCCCACGGCTGGGAGGGCGAGCATGTTTGGTGCGACCGGGATTCGAACCCGAGACCCTTGGATTACGAAGCGCACGCCTTAACGCGCTAGGCCATAGTGGTATAATGATAGAATATTTTTGCCCCGAAACAAAATCGGATAAATGGATTTTACGGAACTATTTTATTATTTTTGTTAAGTTTTTTAATGGCGTTGATTATTTGTTTATTTTTTATTAAATGCTTAAGTTTTGCTCTTCATGGTGAGCCAACTTTGTGATTTCCAAATGCAGGATAACTAAACGCACAATCCTTGATTTGCCGTTGGAATTACTCACTAACGTTTCGTGTACAAGAAGCGTAATACTTTTACATACTTTGAGTTTCAATAGAAACTTTTGTTCGATTAATATTGTTTCGAAGTTCTAGACATGAAATTCACAAGTCGAATAAGGTTCACAGCCTGTAGATGTATCATCAGTGTATTTAGGTTCAAGACAGTCTATGATATAAAAGAAAAACAACACCTGAATGAATAAGCAGTAAGGAGATTTACAAATAAAATAAGGGTTTTGCGGGTCTCTCTGTCTTAGGTAACGTTTCAAAGTAGATTATATAAATATAGAAACAACATGAATTTTCCTTTTAGACCACGCCATACTGTCCTTAGATTAAAAAAACTCTCGTCATATGATCGAGTTACTGACTGTATGTTATAAGTAAACTTCCTCACCAACCAGATATGTCCATAAAATATTAAAACGATCATCGGCAGACGGATTTTCTACACTGACCACTTTGAGGAAGTGCTTGCTCCACAAGATAAAGATTAGCTATGGCATACCTGATTACAATGCATGCAATTTATGATTACTGTTGCAGTAGTCTAAGTCTTAAACTTTAGTGGCTACTGTCTGACGTTTAATCAAAACAAATGAGATAAGCTTGTTTTGGTATTCAAAACTTGAGAAACTAAAAGTTGAAACACGCCAACCATGTGTATTCTTTACATTGTTTATCATTGTTTCGTCCATAACTTTCCGAAATGTTCTCGAGCACCCTGTCATATTTTGCAAGAAATACCACGAGCTTCAGAAATGAGGAGTTGTTCAAAACATCAATTTTTGATAGCTTTATGATATCGATGAATTTGTTCTTGCCTAGCTTGTCTGCTCAGCAAAACATTCACCAACTACCGGGTAGCATAATTAACCTAAGTAATTATAGTGTGTTGCTAAGTATGTTACTGCTCGTGCACTTCTGGTAGTTAGCTTCTGTCCTTCCAATCCGAAAACATTTTCTTGCAAAGTGTGTGTGTTTATCCCTCTATAATCACATTTTTAATCAGAAGATAGATATGATAGAACACATAATGAGTGTTTGTTGAGCAAGCTAACCATTTTTTTTTCCCTACAAGAGTGCTATGATTAACGACACGAGTGATATACATTCCAAAATTTGCACTTCTGGAATCTCTGATTCAGCTTAACTTCCTTTGGTTGGTAAGAAACGTACTGGAAGAGCAATCTTCAGGACTTGTCTCTCAGTTTCTCTTGTAATGAAATGAAAAATAGTTGATGAATAGTTTCGATTTTGATGATATCAAGACGACATCACTAATTAATTTCTTTGGGATTTCATTGTCCATCTGGAACTTGGTTCTCCACTTTCGACTACTGAAGACTGTCTTTACTGCCAGGATTTTTGGTCTCGGCATTGTCAACCGATTCCTGACCCGGCCTTCTCTTGTGTTCCCTTTACCTTTTTGTTTTGAACTGACCAACTTTAACTCACTTTGAAGTTCTTTGATACTTTTAAGAGACATTTGGCAAAACTAATGTCATGTTGTTATCCTTTCTGATAATTGTTAGATATATCTGAGAATGACAATGATATTTGGTCACCATCTTAATTTTGTAGAAGAGTATTTTCTTCAAAGTTTAAGTGTGAAGTTTTGGAATTGAAATATTATTCTTGGTTTGAAATAAGTTTTTGTAATTCTTGTTCTTGTTTCCTTATATTTTCCACAGATATGCTGCCGCTGGAAATACATATACTGGTTCCCCAACCATTTAGATATGTATATATAAGACCGCTTATCTCCAAAATATCTGAGTGGCACTTTTCGTAATGATGTTGTTAAACAGGCCACCACTAACTAAACCTTATACAGTGATATTTCTAGCACGACTCTTACAGGATTACAGCCTACAAGAAAGTTTGTGGACTTACAACGCTAACATCCAGGGTTTGATTGCCCGTAGTAAACGCAGCAGATAGCCCAAACAAACATACAGAACACTAAGCACTTCTCACCGAACATAAGTAAACGAACTATGAGCACGTTTTGTGTGTATAATATTAACAATATTTCTCGATATAACAGGAGCACACAGCCTCGAAAATACTGAGAGATTCTCTATACTTGTTAGGTTTAAAAAATGCATCACAGACAATTATACTAAAATATTATTATACAGGGTGGCTCGTAAGTCCCTACCCATCCATATATCTTATGTATCCAGTGTATCTGTGTGCTGTCCCTCATTCTCTCTGCATAATATTATGCGACGCCATGTTCTGTGAGACATTTTCCTCAACATAGCAGGGGTTATTGTTCCAAATGCCGCGGTAACAGCTGCCTTCAACTCATCATTAGTATTATAACGTTGTTTGGACACAATATGGATGGGTAGAGACTTACGGGCCACCCTGTACAAAAGTTAACTGTTTCTTGCCTAACGTTACAACATTATTATTTTGAATATTAATTGTTTTGATAGGAAAATAACAGGTTTATAATATGAGCACAACTAGAAACCTTGGTAGTACAGCCAGGCCAGTATATTTCACTTTTATGATAATATCAAATTAATCCTGTAATGCACGTAATTTCGACAAGGAAGTCAATTTCACGCATTCTCGTCAAGTACCAGTGATGACAGGTCAAATATGCTACAGTTAGGCCTATCACAAAGAAATATACGCCTGCAAAGTGCTTAAGTGGTGTTAATGTGTTTATTTGTTTTGACTCAAAGTAGTTTTGGAACTTTTTCAATAAAATATCTTATATTTTCTTCTTTACTAATATTTCATCTATCTTTTTAATATACTTGACAATTACTTGGCACAGGGCCAACTTCCCAGCCGATCTACAAAAATCGATGGTCAGGATATTTACTCGACTTGTTCTCTTTTGTTCTCTCACCGCACTACCCTTACTAGTAATAAACTAGTAATAATAATCGTTTAAACTTACTATCATTTGTTATTATATCTTATACATATATAGGTCATTCCCTCTACCATCTTGTATTCTTTTCATATTTTAACCCGAAAGGTCGAAGTTTTTATTTCAAATTTGCAATTACTTGCCATTATATTTTACTTTAACGGGGCTCTTTATAACCAGTCTGATTCTATACGCAAAACATATGTCCACGTTTACCATTCTTCGTTTCCAAAACAGTTTTGGTGAACTGTTTTAGTGTTTGGTTACGTTTGTTATGCACTAAAAAATATGCATACGTTATCCAATTGTTTTTGTAGTTGTCTGTTATTTTAGTGTACTTAATTGTTTGCAAACATTTTTCCTGTGGATATCACGATTTATTACCGTAAGCATAACTACTTTCACAAAATAATATTTATATGTTAAATATACTTACGTTTATGAATATCTGTTTTAGCGGAAAAGAACATAACAAATCCGAGTTGATTACGTTTTCTCTTTTATAATAAAGTTAATATAGGTCTACAATAAAACCCGTCGCCCTGTGTGTCAGGGGTACGTTTACAGACGAGAAATCAGTAAAATATGGGGATTTACTCACACAGTGAATAAAGGAAAATTGAAAGTCTGCCCGACATAACCAGATGGTTAAGGTACTCGACTCGTAAACTGAAGGTCACGGGTTCGAATCCCCTTCCAACCAAATATTTTTGCCCTTTCAGCCGTAAGGACGATACAGTGTGACGATCAATCCCACTATTCGCTGGTAAAAGAGTAACCCAAGAGTTGACGGCGGATGGTTATGACTAGCTGCCTTCCCTCTAGTCTTACACTGCAAAATTAGGGACAGCTATACGAAGACAGCCCTCGTGTAGCTTTGCGCGAAATTCAAAAACAAACCTTTTGAAGCCTAACTGTACTTGATTAATCAAATTTTACGTTTATTGGTATTACGAAATTTACCCTATACTGGTAAAGTATTACCACTAGTACAACACTATTACAATTACAGTCATCACTACCAATAAATAGTATTTATTACACAATATTGTACATCATAAGTACTTCTTAATACGTAAATTATGGTTTAAGTCACCATGCAGATACTTAAAGATTATCACGATTCACACAAAGTCTTAGAAAATTAAAAACATTCAGGGTACTTGTACAGAATTTCCCCAGTGAAATCTCGAGTGTTAGAGACGCATCCATTTGTAGTAGTTTATTTGATATCTTAAGGATATTACAATTCTTTATCATAATGCTAATTAGAATGTATTGAACCTCACTGAACAAGTTATAGTTGTTTATGGATCAAATAAGTAAAACACTAAAAGTAAAATATTGAGTTATCAACTAAACTACTACAAATGGATGCGCCTCTAACACTCAATATGTTACTGTGGGAATTTTGCACAAGTACCGCTGTATTTTTCACCATAAATGAATCAGTCGTAGTTGGGTTTAGGAAGAAACGTAGCACTGAGGCCAAACAAATGACATATACAACTTAGGCTTAGTACCACATTCAGTGACCTTACGTTTTATTTAAAAAAATACAATATAGCCTGCTTAATAATAACATTATATAATAACAGCACTTTTGTTTGTTTGTTTGTTTGTTTTTGAATTTCGCACAAAGCTACTCGAGGGCTATCTGTGCTAGCCGTCCCTAAATTAGTAGTGTAAGACTAGAGAGAAGGCAGCTAGTCATCACCACCCACCGCCAGCTCTTGGGCTACTCTTTTACCAACGAATAGTGGGACTGACCGTAACATTATAACGCCCCCACGGCTGAAAGGGCGAGCATGTTTGGCGCGATGGGGATACGAACCCGCGACCCTCAGATTGCGAGTCACACGCTTGGCCATGCCGGGCCCAATAGCACTTTTACAGTTTAGTGCTAGCAACGCATATCAGTATAAGGCAAGTAAGAGTCAACCTTAAATTTTAGGTAAACATAACACTACAGAAATATTTCTCTCAATTTTATTTCTAACTTTAAAATTTAAGGTATAAACAACGAAAGCTAGCGAAATATTATGCTTGAATCTTAAATGTTACTTTTACACGCCAATAATTTAGTAAGAGACATAAACATAATGCGTTTTTACTGTTTGTTTGAAATTAAGCGCAAAACTACACAAAGGGCTAGCTGTGCTCTCCCCACTAAAGGTATCAAAACCAGATTTCTGGCGTTGTATGTCCGCGAGTATGCTGCTGTACCGGTGAGAAGCCATAAGTGGAACTGGATGTGTATGTGTGACGATGGATAGTTAGAATTTACGTGACAAAACTTTTACTTTAGACGTAACAACAATTTGTCAGTTACCTTTATTGATTTAACATGACTTTATATTTACGGATAATAAAAACAAATTATTGAGAACGTCATATGATCAACTCTAGACGTGTTTGTTTTTTAATTTCACGAGGGCTATCTGCGCTAGCCGTCCCTAGTATGGTGAAGTTACCTAAAAGTAAAACACAAAATATTATGTTTGGATAAATTTCATAGAATTCGGAGTAAAATTCAAATATTTAATCAGCTGAACAATGTTCTGAATAATAATTGTTGTTTAAATGATCAGCTAAACAATGTTCTGAATAATAATTGTTGTTTAAATGTTTCCGCGTATACCAACTATCTGGAAATATTTTGGTTACTTCTGGTAATACATAGTACCAGTAATATTATAATTAGTGTTACTGCTAATACTAATTATACTAGTACAGTGTTTCTTAACCTTGTTGGAAGTACTAAACCCCGGAAGTTTCGTACTTGTATTCACTAAACCCTTTGTAATTGGAAAAATAAAATATGATTTTTTTCAAATTCAAAACATAAGTAGATATGTTATTAGTGCACAAAATGAACTATGCATCAGTTGCACATAATATCTCTGTGTTCAAAGAACAAAACCAACAAAACATGAATTTCACACAAAAACACCAACATAACTCAATGAATATTTATTGCAAATCAATGTGACTTTTGCTGTTGCCTTTCAGAGACAAGTTCAAAAATGCGCGGCTTCACCTTGGCAAGTGCCACTCTCATATCCTTTT
This sequence comes from Tachypleus tridentatus, assembly GCF_004210375.1. Taxonomy (NCBI): domain Eukaryota; kingdom Metazoa; phylum Arthropoda; class Merostomata; order Xiphosura; family Limulidae; genus Tachypleus; species Tachypleus tridentatus. The sequence continues at coordinate 95,947,549 of NC_134834.1, forward strand.
TGCAACAAAGTCTGTTTCTTTTCTTTGTTTTTATGTCTACCATCCTCGAAAAGGATTGTTCGCAAAGATACGTTGTAACAAACGGTATAAGTATCTCAAGGGCTTTCTTAACGCCCATGAGGGGCGCTACGATTTGGTGACACCAAAACGTTGAGAGCGTTGTTGTTCTGAAAAGTTGCTGTTGAACCAAGTTCAATGATTTCGTCGAGGTATTCATCATTGACATATGCTGTCGCAACACTAAACGTGAACGGCTGTCTCACCCATGCTGGATATGACTCTCTGGTGGGGAAGTATCCGTCGAGAGACTTTGAGAGCTCATCTAAGTGCATGGCAATTGCTTGCTTCAGTTCCCCGGGTACAGAAATGTCTCCGATTTCAAACACATATTCGATCTCACTTACACAGTCGTCGAGTAGGGTAAAGTTTGCGAAGTTATCATTCTCTGTTCGTCATTTCCATAACGGTAGCTTTTTTAGAAAAGCCTTCAGATTTTCTTCCGCTTCGATGATGTTGACTCCACCGCCCTGCATCTGTTGATTGAGAGCATTGGAGATATTGGTCATGTACGCCAAAATGAGAATGAACTCAGATTTTTCGAAGCAATCTGCATGACAATGTTGGTGCTCTCGCAAAAACAGGTCTAATTCTACACGCATGGCAAAAACACGATTCAGCAGCTTTCTCCAGGATAACCACCGAATGGTACAGAAGTACCTCGAATTCAGAGCCCATTTCATTACACAGCTCTTTGGAGATGCGGTGCTTCAGGGCACTATTTCGCACAAAGTTCACACATTCCACTACAATTTTTAATACTTCTGTCAGTTTTGAAGGCAAGGTTTTTGTTGCCAACGCATACCTGTGCAGAACACAGTGCATTGCAATGATGTGTGGTGCAACGGCTTTCAGCAGCGCACCAAAACCAGAGTTTCGTCCCAGCACGACTGGAACTCCGTCCGAACAAACTGCAGAAACCATATCCCACGAAAGATCGTTGTCTCTGAAGAAGTCATCCACAAGTTTCTTCACGTCGGCTGCTTTAGTTGTTTTTGTAAGAGGCTTACAAAATAAAACATCACGTTTTATCTCGTCCTTCTTCATATAGCGCAGGAATACAACAAGCTGGCTTAGATAGGAAACGTCGGTGGTTTCATCGAGTTGAAGGCTGAATTTTGCTGGGCTTGAAATCAGATCTGCAACTACTTGAGCCAAAATGTCATCGCTCATGTCATCTATTCTGCTGCTGATGGTATCATTTGAAAGAGGAATTTGAGACAACTTATTTTCAGCAGCTTTTCCCAGCATGATACTCGCCATCTTCTACTTCGCTGGTTTTAAGAGTGCTTCACCAATGGTGTGTGGTTTGCCCTGCTTTGCGATAAAGTACGCAACTTCGTACGATGCTGTGAGGATCGGTTTGTCGATGGGTACAAAGCCGAGAACAGGCAAAGTAGCCTTTTCATCGAACCTGGCTCTCTTTACCTTGAATTCAGCAAGCGTTGTGTTCTTGTATTTCCCATCTCCATCCGGCTTTAGATAGTGTTCTCTTAGTTTTGCCGGTGCTAGACTAGAATTGCTCAACTTGGCATTGCAAATAATTCATTAAGGACGCTGGCTCCCATCATCTTCCGTTGTACACGTGAATCCATATTGTACATATTCGTCCGACCTCTTTCTGTTTTTGCTCGACATAGTCAGTATGAAGGGATTGAAAGATTAGGAAAACAATCACAAATGACTTACGATTACTACAGTCACAAGTCGACTGCTAAGCGCACGAATTTCCCTGCAGCACAGATATTAAGGCCAAGTGATGTGACGTGATCAACTGCAGCCAATGATGGCCAAGTGGAGCAAGACGTCACGAATCATACGAGTGGGGTGAATGGAGCGGACACACACACAGTGTGTGTGTCTTGACCTCCGCCGAACTCCTGAGACTGACTCACCGAACCCCTGGGGTTCGATTGAACCCAGGTTAAGAACAACTGTACTAGTGCTAGTAGTATGACTGGGTTTCAGTTTTCTTAGTAGACTTGGACTGTTTGAGGAATAAGGTGACTAATTTAAGAACCAAAACCTCGTAATGACAATAGTCTTTAATTTGAATATTCATCTTTTAATAAAGACTTCAACAACAACGTAAGTGAAAAAAAAATTCTTTAGACCACTACGTGACGTGGTAAGCAAAAACATGTTGTGATACAAATGTGTTTCTTAAAAAGTGCCCGAATTTTTAGTTGAAGAGCAAAGTCATTCTTAAGAATAATATTTGAATTAGTAATCAACTTATTGAGGTTTTAAACGTTTTACCAACTGCGATTAAAGCTGTTAGTAATTTAACAGTTATTACCGTCATCATATTAATAATTCTAACTTTACCATTATTAAGATACACCTTGTTTAATATTTTAAAATTGGTAGCAAATAAAATAAAATCACGTCAAGAAGCAGTGTTCATTACATTTAAAGACAAATCCGTGATATAGGCTTACTTTGATCAGGTAATTTTATTATTTTTGAGAAAGTAGGATAAAGACCAAAACACAAAACCTTTGAAAATTTAAACAATTATTCATAGCAAACGACAACCATGAAACCATTTTGACTAAATAAGACCAATTTTTAATTATTTAATTACACTTTCTTCTCAGGTGTAAGGTAATTTGTAGCCCATTGTTTTCATGTTTTCACCGTTTTTGAAAAATAGATATTTGCTACTTTGAAATGTTTACGCTCAACTTCTGAGCATGTATCTATAAAATTAACACTACATATCTCTCAAAAATGATATTTAAAATCAAAATACTGAATTGGAAATTAAAATCTTCCTATAGAAACTGTCCTAGCAATGTAATTTATGGCAATTCACAGTCTCTTAGGTGATAATTTTCTCAGTTTTTTTCTCACAAACTAGATGCATAATAATTGGCTGGTCCTTAAAAGTGCAACAATGCTGAAAGTGTTTCGTAACTTCACTCTAGTGAAACTAATAAACATTCAAGTGAACAATGTTTAACTCCATGTGATACTTTGCTGGCTTCAATGCCAACTACTTTGTCTTTTGCACCTCTCGGTGTGAATTCCTGTATGTGATGAGGGGATCTCCTAGGGAAGGTTCTGTTCTTTCAATTTACTTTCTCTGTTGTTTAAACATTCACTCACGTGTTTGCCATGCGTGGTGATCCCTGAAGGAAAGGAAAGGATCCTGGTGATTGAGGGGTCCAACCCGTAGAAACCACTTTGTCCTTGAATTCCTGTAGATGGACAGCGTTGGGGTGGCACCTTAGTGTCAATTGGCTGGTCAACTTGGGCTAGGGTCAACCAAGTACTGGTGTTGGATGTTCTCAACAGTTGTTGTGGACATTGTATCTAATGCTGGTGTTTGGGTGTTGTGCTCACGAAACCCTGGCATTGCTGCAGTGTCCTTGTTTGGCATTTAGTGCGTACCCTCGTAAGACTCCATGGTGGGTGGGGTCAGTGGGCACTAAAATATTATTTTTCATTGTGAATAATCCAAATAAAAACGAAAATAAAATAGTGAAGAAAACAGTCCATAGGTAAACGACCACGTCTTGAATATTCTGAGCAGCAATCATCAGCATCTGTAACACATGTACCTTATTTTCTTTTAATATATTCTCTTTTAAACAAACCTTTAGGGCAAATATCTCCCTTTTTCATTCAAAATGGACCAGAGGGACTTGCTGGCTCTCCAAAGACGGTCAAAAAACTTTGCTCTGGTAACATATTGGTGGTAACATCCACATCTTAAAACAGTGAACTCCTCTTCCATTAAAAGGTGATTGGGATATACCTATTGAATTCGTCACGAGAAGTTATTTTTGAAAAGATTTGAAGAACATCTGCGAGTCGGAGATTCTCACTGGTTTCTCCACCAAATGAGTTTCTGCAGTGAGGTGGATCTCCACTCGCATGATAGAATTATGATGCTGACCAATGTCATCATTTTAACATTTACATCACCGCACTCATCTGCCACCATCAAGGCAGGTTATCTTAATTGCAAAGTATGGCCATACATTCCAAACCCTCTCAGATGTTTCCAGTGTCAGTGGTTCAGTCACTTGAAGACATCTCATCGTGGTTCCTTAAAGTGTGTTCATTACAGTGGCAAGGACCACGATGCCTATGAGTGTGAAACGGACCTGCATTGCATCAATTGCAATGGCTCTCACCTGTCCTACTTTCATTCTTGCCCTAAATGGTTGGAAGAAAAAGAAATGCTGCAATTAAAGACGATTCAAAACATTACTTACTCTGAGGCTCGAAAGTTGGTCCACCACTTCTTCTCGGACGTATGCTGCTGCACTTCATTCCACTACTACAGTGGGAGAGCAGACGGATCTCTCTGTACCTTCAAAATAATCGTTCTCAAACCAAATGAAAAGTATTTTGACCTTCATAGTTAGAGAAGTTGATGAATGAACACCAACACCCATTTCTGTCCCTAACATACATTTCAGCAAACCTCAAAATCCACTTCCTGTGGTTTCGGGTATTGCTATCCTCTTCCACCTCAAGATGCAAAACGATCACTTCTTTACGTCCTCAGTCGCTGGAATCCTCTTCCAACAACAAAGACCTGCCCAACCGACCCAGGGTAGGATCCATGGAGATCGACAAACCTCCTTGACTAAAGACATAAAGAAAAAAGACGTGTCGTAAACAGAAAAATTCTCCACCAAATTCGCCTTCACATAAATAAAAATGGCCTCCTTGATACAGTGGAAATGTCGAAGTTGACATTCTAATCTGGATTAAATCAAATATTGATTGGTTCCTACCATCCTGTATGCCTTTACTTACAGGAAACATTTCTGAAACCTGCTGATACAGTCACCTTTCAGCAGTTTTCTTTGTATAGAAATGACTGACTGTATGATGGATGAGCTTGAAGGGGTGGCACTGTTGGTCGATCAACATGTGCCCACCTTGCCTTTTTCACTCAACACACCCTTGGAGGCCCTAGCCATCCGTGTTTCTTTGGGCCATACCTTCACTGTTTGTTCTCTGCCTTTCGCCTGGAGAGACCTATGATAAATTAGACCTTGATGCTTTCATTGAACAGTTGTTATCACCATTTTTAATCTTGTGGGACTTTAATGGACATCCTCCCCTCTGGAGAAGTGCTGATATTGATGGGAGGGGTCACTCTGTAGAGCGTATACTCTGATCACAACCTTTCTCTTTTCAGTACTGGTTCTTATAGTTAGTTTCATGCACTTAGTCAGTCATTTACTGCTATTGATCTTCACTTTGCTCTGCTTTGCTATTCTCCCACTTTTCATGGAGGGTTGATAATAACCCAAGAGGCAGTGATCATTTTCCAATAATTGTGAGAGACTGGCCATGTTCGATGCCACCCGACCCGTGTGCCCCATTGGAAGCTGGATCAATCAAACTGATTATCTTTAACTGCTCTTACAGAACTTGATCCTGCCATCATCTGTAAGCCATCAATAGACAATTGTGTGGCAGCAGAAACTGACTGTATTACACAAGCAGCTGTTCAATGTATTCCTGAAACTTCGACTCGTTTTCCACACTATCCTAGTCCGTTGCCGAATCCTGCCTGCCATATGGCATGGAAAGCCCTAAAACGGGCCTAGGATGCTTTTTGTAGGTATCCCTCACTTTCAAACTGCATCGCTTTCCAGCAGGCACGTGCACGTGCTCGGTGGTAAAACATCAAAGCCAAAAGGACTCTTGGATTAAGTTCACAACCAGCATATCTTCTATCACCAATTCCAAAGTCATATGGGACAAGATTTAAAAGATCAGTGAACAGTATAATTCTGTCCCCGTCTCGATCTTGCTCTCTGACGGCCAGAAAGTATCTGATACTCGGATCTTTGCTTATACTGTAGGAGAAAGCTTTCGCCAAGTATCTAGCACTGCTGCTTTATCTTCCACCTTCTTAGCCATCAAGATTCGGGCACAGTGATAACCTCTTTCTTTTCGAGCTGATTGTCTGTATGGCTATAATTGTCCCTTTACACTGGTGGAACTCAAACTGGCCTTTGATTGGTCTGGCAGTACATTGATAGGACCTGATAATGTGCACTATGAAATGCTGCGCCATCTATCTCTTGTCTCTGTTGCTATTCTTCTGATTGTTTTAATCAGATTTGCAGGAGAATGTTTTTCCTGATGTCTAGCACTGGTCTATTGTCCTACCTTTCTCTAAGCCTGGGAAAGATCTCAAGATTCCTTCAAACTACTGTCCAATTGCTTTGATGAGCTGTCTCTGTAATTTCTGAAAAAAGATGGTTAATGCTTGTCTTGTTTGGTTCCTCGAATCATACAACCTCCTCTCGTTCACCCAGTGTGGGTTCCGACGACAGTGCTTCAACATGGACTACCTTATTCAACTTGAAACGTCAATCATAGAAGCCTATCTCAAATGACATCTTATATCAATATATTTGACATTGAGAAGGCTTATGATACAACATGAAGGAATGGTATTTTGCGAGAAATCCATTTATATGGGTTACATAGCCATTTACCCATTTTTATTAATTTTTTTGATGGACAGGCAATTCCAAGGTCGTGTGGGTTCAACACTATCCTATTCTTTTCTACATGAACTTGGAGTCCCTCAGGGCTGTGTTTTGAGTGTCACACTTTTCAGTATAAAGATTAATGTCATCACTGAACAACTCCCTCTCACTGTTGCAAATGGGCTTTATGTCGATGACTTTCACATCTCATGGCAGTCGTCGAACATAGGGTATATTGAGCAGCTGCTAAAGACTGCCCTCAATTGTTTACTGTAGTAGACCACAGGAAATGGCCTTACCTTCTCTCTCTCTAAAACTGTTTGCATGCACTTTTGCCGCCAATAGGGTATTCACCCTGATCCTGAACTCCATATCAGTGAAGTTGTGCTACTTGTGGTCCCTGAGACAAAGGTCTTGGGACTTATATTTGACTATAAGCTGATCCTTATACCACACATCAAGCAGCTATGAGTCAAATGAACGAGAGCACTGAACATCTTCCATGTTCTTTATTTCACCATTTGAGGAGTGGATTGATGATCTATGCTAAAGATATATCACGCTCTTATTTGATCGAAACTCGACTATGGATAACTGGTCTATGTCTGTGCCTTGAAGATGCTGGACCCCGTTCATTATCAGGGACTTTGGCTCTGTACTGGGGCTTTCTGCACTTCCCCAGTTTAGGGCTTATACACAGAGTTTCCCTAACTTTCTCTTCACCTCTGCTGTTTGCAACTGTCTTTACTATATGCTTCAAAACTTTTATCCTTATCACAGCATCCCACTTAGACTTGTTTTCCTTCCTTGGTGTACCATTCTTTTTCAGAGCAGGGGATCTGCCATTGCTCATTTTGGCCTTTGTATCCAGGAACAGTTGGATGAGTATGTCCTTGGATAATACTGCTGTCATCCCATCCTACCATGGCTTATTACAGAATCCAAATGTGACCTATCTTTAATTCATCTTAGAAAAGCAGATACTCCCAACTGGAAATACTGTATGTTATTTGCTGAATCTTTCAAACCATCCTTCCATTTCTATTTATATGGATGATTCGAAATCAGATGACTCTGTGGGCTCTGCCATGGTTTGTTGTGGTTTAGTGGTTATGTGCAGAATCTCCTCTACAATTTCTATGTTCACTACTAAACTGTACACCATTTCTCTTGCCCTGTATCATTGAGAAACTAAGCAATCCCCAGTTTGCAATATTTATTCTGACTCACTTAGTTCTCTACTGGCTCTGGAATCGCTTCACGTTAGTTCTCACCCTATTCTCGCCGACCATCAAAACTGACTGGCCCATTTCACTTTAACATCTACTCCTATCCAGTTCTTCTGGATACTGGGCTGCGTTGATATACCCGGGAACGAGCTCGCCGACACCAGAGCTAAATCTGTCTGCTCTGGCGCTATCACTGCTGTGCCTATTCCATACATGGACTACTATCCTGTATTCAAGGCTCGGCTCTATGTCAGTTGGCGTCGAATTGGAGTGAGCAACGTGAAAACAAGCTTTTCCAAATAAAGCCCTCTACTGAACTTTGGCCATCTTGCTTCCATAAGGATCAGAAAGAGGAAGTTGTTCTTACTAGACTACACATTGGTCACAGTTTTTTAACTCATCGTTTTCTTTTATCTGGAAGTGATGCATCATTGTGTAGTCTGTGTGATACTCAGGTCACAATAAACCACATTTTACTTTCATGTTGTCATTGTGACTCTCAACGATGGCGCCATTTTAACCATATTCTGTCCCAAGGTTTGTCCATAACGTTAGACAGTGTTATTGGTGATGGTGACACTGTCCACCTTGGAAATGTTTTTTAAAGGTCATCAATCTTTTTAATTCCATTTAAGTGTTTTTTATGCATTAGACCTTTTGTTTAATGTGATTCTCTTTTAAGAATCAAAGTACATCTAGTTCGATTTGATATTAGAAAATGGCCGTCAGGTCAAATAACTTGAAAGCAGAACTGGAATGGCCAATTTCATGTGTCTAACGCTGATTGTTGAACTTACTCAATTAGTCATCCTGACGAGTTATGATAATTACAATTATGCTACAGAAAATCCTTTACAACTTGTATTACTGTAGTTTTTCTCTTACCTCTGTAGACTAGATGTAAAATTTTGATTTAATGCTATTTATGTTTTAATTTAAAAAATAAACTTATTTTGTTTAACCTTGATTTCTTTTTATGAATTTTAACAATTTTACTTTAATATAAACTTTTACCGGATGTTTGGCGCAGATAGCCAGGTTGCTTTGCTCCATGAAACACCAAACCAACTAACCAACCAACCAATTCATTTTGCAAGTTAAGTCCATTACTCTAAGGTTTTATTTACCACGAAAAAATTTAAGAAGAAAATAGAGGTTCCATGGGAACCAACACATTTATAATTCAGTGACTAACGGTAGCAGAACCGAACAAAATACTAACTATTGAAAACGGTCGGAATAAACCTGCAAAGTCGAAAATAAAAAGTTGTGAATATGGAACATAACAGGTATATAAAGGAATAACAAGGAATAAAACTGAATGTTGTTGTGGTAGTATAAGAGAAGATTATGTAGGGGCTTCTGATTACAGTGTGTAGATTAAGTAGCTACATATTTTTCATGTTGAATTACTACAGCTTACATTCAGTCAACTGTTGTGTTTCAGTGTGGGAAGAAATACTGTTTTTGTAAAGAAGGAAAATTTGGTTAGAAGGTTTTTTTTTTAATCTTAAGCTAACATGCTTCATGTGGTTCGGACATCTCATTTTCTAACTCTTTCCATGCAACCACTACGTTAAAAGACTAAAAACCCTGTACGTCCAGTGAATGAATGGTACTTGAGAATGTGGGTCAGAGGCATGAGCACATGAAATTCTTCTGTTTACAAATAAATATGAGACCACCTCTAGTAATTACAAATTAAAAAATAGCCGTACAATGCATACATAGCTGAATCTATGGACTCCATGAGAAGAGCAATAGAGAAAGTGAAAGCTGTAGGTAATGATTGCATCATTAGTGTGGATGGGGGGACATAGTAGCAGGAAAGGGTATATATGTCTCTCAGTGATATAGTGATTCTTATGTATCTATTGAAAATGTGTGGGGTGTTGGATAATCAAGTGAGCTGCATGGAGTGTTTGGTTCAAGAGAGACAAAACTTCAGAAGAGAATATACAGTGGGAAGTCAACTATATTTCTCTTGTGAAACACAAGGACACAGCCTCACTTACAGAAATGGATAGCACAAAGAGAATTTTTGCTAGATTTAAATAAAAGAATGGACTAGAGTACAAGACATGACATACAATGGAGGTGTGGACTCAGCCTCTTTCAAGCAGATTTCTTGTTAAAAATTTTAAGGGGCAAAAGAAATTGTAAAGAGAGAATATGTAGACCACATCAAGCAGAGAACTGGCATCTGCTTTCTACAACTGAAGAAGAACTATAAAAACAAACAACTCCAATGTGGGTACACCATTCTCTGGATCCAAAGGAAGACTCACAGAGTCAATGATGAACAAGGTCTAAAATTATTTGGTCATAGCTATTAGGCATAACAAAAGAAACCTGATTGACAGATAATATCAACAGCATGATGTAGTTAAAAATGGTGTGGTTATTTGAAAGATCCAGAGAGATACAAGTATTGTGAAGGTGGCTTAGGTGATGCTGTGTTGGATGTTCTAAAGTCTGTCTTTGATTTGTTGTGTAATGATGGACTCATACAAGAGTGTGTTGACTACTACATGCAAAGTCCTAATGAGCCCCTGCATAGCCTCATCTGGGAAAGTTGTCTTAAGGAAATTACTTGGTTGAGTTTTTCTTAAACTTTCAGTTTCCAGCACGGTATGCCAGTTCAGTGAAGCTTGGTCTTGTAGCAGAATGTGGGATAGGTCAGGTGTCACCAATGGGGTCAACACCAGCAGAGGTGTTCTTAGAAAATACTCTTTGTAAGTTACAGTGAGTGGTCTACAGAGCACAGAAGTGGTCAAAAAGCAATCAGAAAGAAATCTCAAGACAAAATTAAAGAAGAGACGTTTATGCTGCATGGAAGTTTGGGTGTGTGGCCTAAGAGGACTGCATGAGATCAATCATGAGAATTAAAAAAGTGTTAAAGTAATGGTTAAATCTGGAGGTGATGCAACTTTCATTTTTAATCATATTTTTATCAGTTCCAATTTTTTCCTACCTGACAGACAACAAGAGTTGCGTTTTTTGTCAATTTTTCATGGATATTTAATATCTGTTTACACAGAATAGCTTAGAAAATGCTACAGGGAATAAACTAAAACATGCGTAATGATGAAAAATTCACTTGAAGTAAAAATATATATCAGAATGGCTGGTATAGGTATTAACACTTTTACTAATAAGGCAGAGAGCAATGTTTCGAACTTCTTAGGTCATCTTCAGGTCGAAATGTTGTTCTCTGTGTTAATATAAGTTTTCAAGATATATTATGGTTTTAAATAATCTGAGATGATTAATATGTGCATACTAATGAAGTAATTTGTATAATTAATTCGAATTGAATTATGTTGTTTTACTTTTAATTTCATATAAGTTTAAGGTTTTCAGTTTGTCCTAGAATCCAAAACTATAAAGGCGTACATCAATGGGTTATAAGTAGCTTAAAATATCAAATTTTGCTCTTTTGTTTATTTAATACCAGTAGCCTAATAACATTTTTTTTTCCAGTGGGAAAAGTATATATCTATTTACTTTTGGAAATAATTCATAAATTAATTTTAAAACCGATTTTTAAAGTTAGTTATCGCTTTAAAAACATTACTGCATATTTGTTTGTTGCATAGAGAAAGAAAAAGTTGATTTCCTGCAAAACACAAGTGTGGAATGCTCACTTATATTCATAAGGATTTCATGTTCCTGTCTTACACTGTGTTAATATAGAATATCGATGTACATGTAAAGGTATGAAACATGGAATTTGAAGTTAAAGTCACAGGTACAAGGCTGAGAAAAGTATTATTCATTTGAGGCATTGTGCGATACATTTTGAAATGATACTTTGCAGTTTTAAGAACTTTTGAAGGTTTGGTGTCTATTAGATAGATAAGCAACAAGTATTTAAGAATGAGAGTCGTTGAATAAGATCTTAAATGTTTAATCACTTGAGTATGCTTACACCTGCCACTTTTATTTAAGGAGTACAGTATTATAGGCATTTGTGTTAAGTACCACTTTAATAAATACAGTAACAACATCTTGATTTAACAGTCTAATGTTATCAAAGTACTTTAGTTGGTATTGCATTGATTAATGTAGTATATTGTAATATCTTGGTTTCATTCTCCAAATCTAGAATGATGTTTTCTACAATTCAAGAGTAGAATTTCCTCTCAAGTAGCTTGAATTTTTAAACTTAACAATATGCTTCTCCTACACAGACATACACAAACAACATAATTATTCAAGAGGAACAAATCCCAGTCTATGTAACTGAACATTATTCAGAATTTCCTGTAAATATATTGGTCCAAAAACATTGGTCAAAAGTTCATGAGTAGCAGACACTATTCTCTGAAAGTTTTTAAAATTGCAATGGATTACTTCAAAATGTATCCCATAATGCCTCAGATTAACAAAACCTAACTCAATGCTGTGTTTGCAGCTTTAACTTAGTTTAAAATTCATACTTCTTACATTTACATGTTTATTGACCTACATTTACTGAGGAACAAACAAAATAAACTTTCTACAGTAATACATTAGTGTGTTTAAACAAAATAAACTGGCTATCTGTAGGGTAGTGCATTTTCTGGAAAGAATTGAATTTTTAGAGATTTGATGTTCGTTTTAATGTGTTCTAATTTTAAAAGAATTGATATTTGTATAGAATGTATTTTCTTTAATCTACAGACATTGAAATATATATACTTATGAAATATTCAAGGCATGTATATTGAGCATTGGTAAAAACTATGTTTCCACACTTTTAACAAATAAACAAACAGTAGTTAAGGTTTTTAATTAACAAAACCTTAGCTGAGATTTACGTCATATTTTGTTTATATATACGAAAGACTAAACTTGCATGTATCAAACACAGTTTGAAATCTAGAAAAGTCAAACATGTAGTGATGTATCATTACTCGAAAATGTTCTATTATATGTATTTTAACTCATTTGTTTCTAATATATGTTAAACTAATAATCATATTAGTGTCATAGTAGTAGTGAAAGTTTTGTTTATTTCTTTGATTCTTATGCCATTAATAGAAAGCAATTTTTTTCATATAGTAACAGATTTGCAGCATTAACTTTGTAGATATTATGCATTGAGTAAGATAGAGCCCAAATAATTGTTTACAATTTGCTTGTAATTTTATGTAATAATGAAAAGTTTATATGTATATGTATATATATGTAAATAAAATCATCTCCAAGCTGCAGCACTGTGTGATCATATTATTATTATAAATAAATAAAAACATAACATGTTTTTATAAATATGATGGAAGAAGTTTGTTTGTGAGTAGTGTTACATTTCCAAATGTTCATTCACAACACCTCCACCAGGATAGGAGGTTTAGAGTTCTGGTCCTGAAGCAAGTAAAAAAACAAAAAAGTAAATAAAAATGGGTAGAGAGTCTTTCATATTTTAACATATAAGTTATGTATCTACTTCATAATAAAATCAACTCTGTGCATTTGGTTTTGGAATAATATAAAAGTTTTTATGGAAATGTATAGTGTGTTTTTTGTTTTTGTTTTTGTTACCAAAATTAATGACAAGCTCAGTGAGAAACTCAATTTTGACCCATCAAGGTTGTCTCTTCACCTACATGGGGTGGACAGAAAAAGTGACCTCCCCAATATTGTAAATTTGTCATATCTTTTTTTAGATAACAGAAAAATAAGTAAAACTATGTTTTTAGAACACACTTGATAAGATGCTAATTTTAACACTGGTTTTTATAAATAACTGAACTTTTCAAGATTTTAGTTACATCTTCTCATAAAAATATTGTGCACCTACTGTAGTTTATTAGATCTCAATCCAGTTAGTCAGCAAAATGATAAAAAAAAATTATCTGCAATAATTGTATGTAAAAATGAAATTCAAAATTATACAAACCAGTTTCACAAGTTAATATTTAGATGGTATTCCCTTTGATTTCAGTACTGCTTCGCATTGGTATGGTATGTTTTCTATGAGTTTGTGCAAATAATCCTGAGTGATTGACTGTCATATTTCTTTGAGTACTTCAAAAAGTTAATTTTCCATGTTTGACTTGTGATCTTGTATTAATCCACTTTACTCAGCCCATAACATTTTAGTTAGATTGATATCAGGTAATTCTCCGTTCCATAACATAAATTCTCTTATTTCTAAGATATCTTTCAATGACTTCACAATTGATTTCTAATTAACAACACAATTTGATAATGAATAATTAATTGATTTTTTATTATACATGTGATTTGTCTTTGTTTGTTTGTTTCGAATTTTGCGCAAAGCTACTCGAGGGCTATCTGCGCTAGCCGTCCGTAATTTAGCAGTGTAAGACTAGAGGCAAGGCAGCTAGTCATCGCCACCCACCGCCAACTTTTGGGCTACTCTTTTACCAATGAATAATGGGATTGACTGTCACATTATAATGCCCCCACGGCTCAAAGGGCGAACATGTTTGGTGCAACCGGGATTCGAACCCGCGACCCTCGGATTACGAGTCGAACGTCTTAATACACTTGGCCATGCCAGGCCTTCTTCAAAGAAATATGCTATCAATTAAGAAATAAAAGGTAAAGAGTGACGTCGAGAAACCCACTTGTTGAGAAATATATATGCAAAAACGGCTCGTTTGGGTTGAGAAAATATTTTACATAGAAGAGCGAACAACGTTTCGACCTTCTTCGGTCATCGTCAGGTTCACAAAGAAGAGGTTACTGACCGATAGCTGACCACATGTTTGAAGGCGGTTGTGTAATTGAGTGTAGGAATGTAGAAGGCGTGCTTAGATGTTTGATTATATTTATCAATATAGATATAAAAGTGTTCCTTTATACTGGTTTATTTTGGGCTTGAGTTGTATAAGTAAGGCTTCTTTAATTTTGCGTTTGTTTATGTTTGTTTCTTTATTTAGTATTTGAGTGTTTTCTATGGTTATGTTGTGTTTATTTGATTTGCAGTGTTCGAAGACGTGTGAAGGTGACTTTTTATGTTCTTTGAATCTTGTGTTTGTCATTGTAATTTCTACATAGTATAAACCTCAGTTTTGTGCCTGGTTTTTAAATAAATTTGGTATTAACTGGAATGTCATATTTTGTTGCTAGTTTTTGCCAATGCTGATTATTTTTCTGCTGATGTCGGGAATATATGGTATGCTGCAGTATATGGTTTCGTGATTTTTTTTTAAATCGTGGGGTATATTTACTTTTGTTACTCAGGAGCTGAAGAATCACCGAGACGAGAATTTCAAGAAACAAATGCGACATCAAACAAGAGGAGGCTGAAGAAGAAAAAGGACATGGTAAGTATAGTTTCTGACAATTCTACTAACCTCAACCTTAACGACGCTAATAACAATACTAAAAATCAAAGTGTTAACAACGTAACCCACGTTAATGACGACAAAGCCACTTGTTCTAACAAAAATAACAAAACTAACCTGAATACTAACAACACCACCATCGCCACTAATTCTAAGAACACCACTACTGTCACACAAACACACGATTCTCCTTACTACAGAATCCCAACTCTGTTCATCAAAGGAGTAAATAACACAACACGCATCCCACAGATTGTCAAACAACTGAGGGCATTCAGTTTAAAGACATCAAACGTCTTCCTAATGGAAGAATCATGCATAAATGTTCTGAACCACAAGAGTTTTCACATATTTTGGCCTACTGGCCCAAGGATGCCTTTGGGGTTCAAGCCACTATTACTACACCAAAAACCAACACACCAAAACTAACTGTCATTATCAGAGGTGTCGATTTCGACATCGAAGATAATGAAATCACTGACGAACTAAAAACTCAAGGCTTCAACATTGTATCATCAAACAGAATTATCTCATTCAGAACGAAACAAAAAACGTCACTGATCAAGGTAACCGTCAACAAAAAAGACGATCAAGACAAATTATTAAAAAACGGTTGCTTTTTATTTTTCAAAAGACACACGACCGAACCGGAAAATACACACCAAAAACCCATTATCCAATGCTACAAATGTCAACAGTTCGGACACACAAAAACTAATTGTATGGCCAAGGACAGATGTGTTAGATGTGGCGGATCTCACGAGGACGCTCAGTGTCCTAACGAGCGTAACCAAGTGAGATGCGCTAACTGTCAGGGCCCCCACGCAGCCAGTTACAAAGGCTGCCCCAAATACACCCAAATACGCAACAGATTCCTTTTCAAAACCACGAACAATAATAATCAATCCCACGGCACCCACATCACCAAACAACCTTTACTACAAACTCCGGTAGACTCGCAAATCAAACACTCTCAACCTCAACCAACACGTACTTATGCGGACGTAACACGCCCGAAAACAACACAAGCATTCAACCCCACAGATTTCACCACAAACTTGCTAGCAATGCTAATAGAATTGAGTGATCTCCCCTCATTCGAATGGAGGCACGAGTCACTCATGGCTGTTTGCAGCTTTGCAAGTTATTACTTTAACCTTCCTCACCTCAAACCACACCATCTTTCACTCAAAATTCATGCAAGGGAAATAAAACAACACATTAAAATCTTACACATCAACTGCCAAGGAAATCTCAAAGACAAAAGGATAGAAATATACAACATAAACAAACATATAAACGCCAACATAATCATCGTTTCAGAAACACTTTGCACAAAGAAACATAACACCACAATCCCCGGATTCATCACACACAGCATACCTCACTCAGAAAACAACAGAGGTATAATAGCTTACTTTAGTACGAAAATATCGCATTTAATCTCGATAGAAGATTCCTTTAAACCTAACATTAATGAAACCATTTTCTGTAATATACACTTTAACAACCGGCTAACTATTCCGATTCTAGCCATATATTGCTCACCAACCAAAGATATCGACATTAACTTCCTTCAAAAAGGTGTTAATCGTAAACCCAAACCAATTATTATTGGAGATTTTAATTCACCGCATACAGAATTAAGGGGTAACAGAGACATACGCAGAGGATCGTGGATAAAATATTTTATCTCTAGCAATAAAATGCACCTAATCAATGACCATACACCTACACACTTCTCAGCCGCTAACGGCTCATACGATGTACTCGATTTCATCATCGCACCCAAGGACATGGTTAATAGAAAATCTAACTTTAAAGTGCATGATGAAATCACCAGTGACCACTTCCCCATGTCATATACGATTCACCCGCGCCACCCTGCTGTGGCGTACGTGACTCCTTCCGCATACACCTACACTAAAACAGACTGGCTCACTTTTAATGCCTCTCTGGACTCATACCTACCCCATCCAATTGAACATGTAAATAACAAAACAGAACTAGACAACTATGTTGATCAAATTACAGAAGCCATAAAGAAAGCCATAAAAAACACAATTCCTAAATCAAAAAGAAAACAATCACTTATTCAATGGAGTCTAACACCAGAAATTTACGCACTAATAATCAAACGCAGACAATAAGACGAACACATTACGTCACACGCGATCCACACATTAAAACAGAAATCAATAGAACAAATACAAAAATTAAACAAGAAATTAAAAAAGTCAAAGAAAACAATTGGCATAACTTCTGTTAAAACTTAGAAAAAACCAAGAACAATCCAAAAGAATTCTGGAAAAAATTCAAGAGTATTGCTTCAGACAAAAACACAAATCACATGCTACAACATATCACACACAACAATAAAATCGCAAGGACGGACGAAGAGAAAGCTGACTATTACAAATCCTCTTTTAGCGATTTAAACTCAGTAGATTTCGACATACAACACCAACACCATGTCAACAACTTCATAAATACAAACCAAGCTTCATTCTCATCAGGATTCCCTGGCGAGACACTAGAAGCATACTCAAGTTCAATCAATAGAAAAATAACCATAACCGAACTAAAGATTAATATCAAAAACTTGAAGAACACTTCCCCCGGACATGACCAAATACCAATAATTATTCTGAAAAAAAGCTCCACTCTCCTACTACAACACCTCACAAATATCATGAACATTTCACCAGCGACAGGGTACTACCCTGACACGTGGAAAAAAGCCATCATAACAACGATCCCCAAGAAACAAACTAATAGAACAAATCCAGATAATTTCCGCCCCATCAGTCTGTTAAGCTGCCTTGGCAAACTGATGGAGAGAATTATCTCCAACCGTCTCCTCCATTTTTGCGAATCGAACAACATCCTTCCAGAATCTCAAAATGCCTCCAGAAAAAATAGACAAACAACAGATCACCTCACACGACTCACCGAATCAATCTACAAAGCTTACAACAACAATCAAGTAACCATCGGGGTATTCCTAGATGTCAAAAAAGCATTCGACAGCGTATGGCACAACGCCATCATATACAAACTAAATCACCTGCAAATAAATCCCACGATAGTCAAATGGATTTCAAATTTCTTAACCAATAGAACAGCACAAGTGAAAGTCAATAAAACTATATCCAAATTATTTAATATAACGGCAGGAGTGCCCCAAGGATCAGTCCTCTCTCCACTTCTATACATAATTTTCGTCAGTGACATACCTTTTCCAAATCTAACATACACACACAATTCACAATACGCAGACGACATCGCAATCTGGAGCACCTCCAGAAACCCAGTAATGGCTATGTCTCGCGTACAAGAATCACTAAACAACGTCTCAACATAGAGCAACAAGTGGAGAGTCGTGTTAAATCCAACAAAAACACAAGCAATCACCTTCTATAGAAAACTAAAGAAGCAAAGAAAAAATCTAGAAAAATAAAACTATCACTTGGAAATACAACCATTAACATGAGCAAAGACATCACATTCCTTGGCGTCACTTTCGACACAAAACTAACATGGAAAAAAACATATAAACAATATACACTCATCAATAAGAAAAAAGGATTTCATATCTAAAGACTATAACTGGTAAACAATCGAAATGCGCACCGAACACCATTATACAAATATACAAGGCTTACATCCGTCCACTAATAGAGTACGGATGTCAAGTAACATACAACATGTCAAACAACACACTCCAGAAAATCCAAGTGCAACAAAACAGAATATTAAAATCTGCATTCAGCCTACCATCATTTACGCCAACAAAGTATCTACACCAAATTAGCAATTTCCCAACTATAAGAGATAGAATAACAGAACTTTCTCTCAAATATTATCTAAAAGCAGAAAATAGAAACAAACTAACGGCATCACTACACAAATTATCAAGTGCACCAACAAAATACATATCACCTTACAACATATTTCAAGAATCACAATCCACTCAACAAAGAATCTAAATAAATAAAATCCATGTCACTAACATGAATTCCTTTATTTCAGATACAGGGCACACGACAGGCAAAACTTTCGGCGCCTGTCCTGTGAAAGTGGGTTTTCTCGGAGCACTCCCGTTTCCCCCCCCACATCAAAATCTTTAGGCATTGGATTTCTAGATCCCAGCCCAGGCAACTCTTTTGCCAGACCCTGAATCGTGCCGTTTGATTTGATCTGGATTTGAATTACATTCATGTTCACATCTGCTCAACTTCTTCCTTTCGGGACAAGTCCCGGCCTTTCTTTCCGCTGTTGCCTTTGCCTCCACCCAAGACAACATTTAGAGAGACATCCTCCAAAAAGTCAAGAATAATAACAATAATTAATTTATTATAAAAAACAAAAAAAAAACACCACTTAATCTTAATAACAATCCACGAAAGGGGACGAAGAGGAACCATAACGTTCCTGAACACCCCAGTTGGAGAGAGAACTCTTCTGATTTCTCTCTCTCTAAACTGAACCCCTGCCACGTTAGTTTAGTTTAGTTTAGTTTACTTTTGTTGGTTGATTTTGCTTTCTGTCTAGGTGTGTGCGTATAATGTTTTCTACGGTTTGTGGAGGAAACTTATTGATGTTGATGAAGTATTGTTTTATTTTGTCTAATTCATCGTTAATTTTATCTGGTGAGCATAGTTTTATGGCTGTGTTTATTTGGTTTCTTAGTATGTTGAGTTTTTGTTTTGTTTCATGTGCTGAGTCCCAAGGAATGTATAGTCCAGTATGGGTGATTTTTCGGTGGATTTCTGTTTTAAATTGTTTATCGGTTCTTGTAATTTTGAGGATAATAAATTATATTTGATTGCTTCCTTCTTGTTCACATGTGAAGTTAATGTTGGGATGTATGGAGCTAATGTGATTGAAAAAATTAAGTATGTGTTCTGTAGATGTGAATCCCGCAATCGTGTCATCTACATATCTGTACCAGCATGGGCAACTCAATATCACCAGTTATAGCCAATATTTTTATGACACAAGTTGAAACACAAGCAATTAACACAGCATTACATCCACCACAACCCCTTTCAAACATGTGGTCAGCTTCCGGTCAGTTACCTCTTTTTTTTGTGAACCTGACGATGACCGAAGAAGATCGAAACGTTGTTCGCTCTTCTATGTAAGATATTTTCTCAACCCAAACGAGCCGTTTTTGCATATAAAAAAAAAGGTAAAGAGGTTTTTCTAAAGCAGAACTTGATAGTGAAGATATTATAAATATAAAAGCAACACTAAAAGTAGTCATGTAGTAATTTCTCTGTGTTTAATTGTAGATATAGAAAGTTTTTCCTTAATTGTAATTATTTCTGTAATTTACAATGTACATGCATTACTTTTATCATGCACACGAGTAATAATTTACAAGCTTGGTCATTCCACTTATAAGATATTTGCATGCTATTAAAAAGTAAATTACAAACCCTCCTTTCTTTTCTTTAGTATCCTCAGAGGATCAGAATGTGGAAACATCTCAATGTGCTATCTGTCTACAATCTTGTACACATACTGTAAAACTTTCATATCAACACATTTTTGTTTTTCTATGTGTTAAAGAAGTAGCAAATCAAAGTAAAACGTGTGTCAGAAGGTGAGCTAAATATTTTTAAGGTGAATTTTCTGTTATATCAGTTAGAAAAACAAACAAACCTACATTATGTGGCATCCATTGGATCAAATTTCAGTAGAATACTTAATGTGTAATTTGTACTTTCAAATTTTGGATTACTTTTCTTTGCAAAATTTGAAGCTTATATGAAACTACGTAAATTTTTATAACCGTTTTTGTAAGCAATCTTTTATGGATTTTAGTCTTTAACTTATTGATAAAAATGTAAGACCAATGATAACATCGTGAGAGACTTTATGATAAAAATGTAAGGCCAATGATAACATCATGAGATACTTTATGATAAAAGTGTAAGGCCAATGATAACATTATGAGATACTTTATGATAAAAATGTAAGGCCAATGATAACATCATGAGATACTTTATGATAAAAATGTAAGGCCAATGATAACATCATGAGAGACTTTGTTTTTCTTAATTTTTTATCTCATTTAAGCAAAGATTTACTAAATGACTTTTATTATGACCTATCATGATAGTTTTAGTCTTTGTTTTTATTAAATATTATATTTTTTACTCTTAAGAAGTGTACTTATATTTAATATCAGTTTTGTTTATGTTTCTTTTTCCTTTTCCAGATTGTGTATATTTTTGAATTCTTATCGACTGAGAAGAGAGAAAATGCAATTACCAAAAGATAATGTATTCTTTTAAGTAATTTGGAGTTTTCTTATAGCTGTTGGATCTGCTGAATAATTTTTAATCTTATACATTTATATACATTTCTTTCAAGGAAGTTCAACCAAATTCTTGGAAACTAACCTTGCTTTCAGTTGAAAGCCTTGGAACTACACTTGTCTTTTAAGATGGTTACCAGTAGTTTTATGAAGGACATAATGGCTGGTTGCAGTGTGATGAGAGAACCAGTGGAAATCTTGAAGCTGCTTTCAAAGGAGGAAAAACTAGTTATTGTGGTTTTAAAGTAGTAAGGTTGTTGTTGTTGTTTGTTTTTACTTACTGCAGATGTTAACTATTATACAGTTACAACATGTATAATAGTTTTTTGTTATTGCTAAATTGAAACTTGTTGTAAAATATCCAAAGGATTTTTCCAAATTATGCATTGACAAGTCAACTTACCTGTTTTGTTCACCTTGACTTAAACCATGCACTTTTACCTTTTAAAGTAGATTTTCTTGGCACACTTCCTTATTTTGGTAGTTGCTAGTTTGTGCTTGTTGATGTTTGGATAGTTGAAATAAATGTTATTTTGCAGATTTTTAAAAGTACCATAAATAGAAATTCAAAAACAATGAAAGATAAAAACAGTCTTTTGTACTTTTTAGTCCTCACCTTTCACCCATTAACATTACTTTGTGTGTACAAATCAGGTATAGATGTACAGAGAAAACGTAACATGCCAAGTTTTCCACTTATAATTGCAGAAGATATTTTGATTCTTTTTACTAGCCTCCTGGTGTTATTGGTTAATGTATTAATTTTATTCCCAATGTGTGTGTGTGTATATATTTACAAAGATTTTGCAAATTGATTTTGTAGAATTCAGTTGCATTTGTAGTGAATTATATAGCTGTTGTTACTAGATGTATACTTTAATGATACTTCCCAAGTCTGATTTTATAGCTGTATGAAATTCTCTACAGAAAGTGTAGTTACAACTTTTATATTTAATACAATGTGCAAACAGTTATATTATTTCAATGAAATGCGAAAATCGACCTATTATGTTTTGGTTTTAATAAATTACAAATGGTAATAAACCCACTCTATTTCTGGATAAAGTGTTTCAGAAGTTAAGAATTCTTTTCCTGAATGGTTTAGGAGAAGCACAAATTAAAACATTATCTTGATAGAAAAAATGCAAATGCAACTAATTTAGAAATACTCAGGAAAGTTTGTAAGTCATATTAATAAAGATAATGAATTTATTTAGTTGCTTTATTTCATATTTGTTGGGTTTTTTCTTTACTAGATTTGAAGTGGGAGGTTTTGATTGCTAGTCTTCTTTACACTGTAGATTTTCAATATGTGGTTCAGATGATGAGACTACAGAATCAGAAGACTCTACCAAAACTGACATTGAATCTGACTTTTCCATCAATTGGGTGGAAGTAGATACAAAAGTTTCAGCTGTATCTCTTGTCTGTACCCAATGGAGACATGCTGATAAACAATCTAAAAACACTTCTAGTCCAACAAACACCACACCTCAGTCCTGGTAATCAAAGCAATGAAAGTTGTATTCCACCTACTGCTGATCGATCTGAGTAGGATAATAAGAATTGAATGCTACTTGACTGAAGCCATATATATAATCTTATAGTGAACAACATTACCAATACTTTTGTTGGTCGGAATCATTCAACTGCGATAATAGCCTCACAGACACTTATTACATTGTCTGTGCTGTGTTAGTTCTATGAACATTCCTGCAAGTACCTTCTCTGTGCTGGATAAATTTCATGAGCATTCCTGCAAGTACCTTTTCTGTGCTGGATAAGTTCCATGAACATTCCTGCAAATACCATGTCTGTGCTGTATAAGTTCTGTGAACATTCCTGCAAGTACCTTCTCTGTGCTAGATAAGTTCCATGAACATTCCTGCAAGTACCATGTCTGTGTTGTATTAGTTTCATGAACATTCCTGCAGGTACCTTCTCTGTGCTGGATAAGTTCCATGAACATTCCTGCAAGTATGAAAATTTCTTAAAAGTTCTAGAATCTATAAAAGAACTGTTGATAGTAGAGTGACATCTCTAGATTTTTGTCCTATGTGACATAACGCTGTCAGTCAACAAACTTAATGTTCTTCCAAACCATGAACACTCTTACACACGTAGAGTCATTTGAAGAATTACTTGGTTTTAATAAATAATGGTATAAAAATTTATTATGCACTGCCGAATACCAAAAATATTTTTGTTTTGCTTTTATTATACTGAGAACTGTGTACCAATTGTGTCATAAAGGTGATAATGTAATTTTAGTTTTTATAATTTGTTATAAATATGTTTAGTAAACTTAGGTTCTTAATTAATTAGAAGTTTTGTCTAACTTGTCTTTGTAACACTTAAAATATATCATGAGATTTATTTTGTATAGACTGATATGATATTTGAAAGAATAAGATGTTTCTCATTTCATGTACATTGTTTTATTACAAAACAGTTGTGTATTTGTAGGTTCTGCATATTATAAGTTGCAACACTGCGACAGTGACTTACTAGTCATAGCTTTTGGTTTTTGTTCTTTTCATTAGGTGTAATACAATGAGAAATATCCTTTCATTCCCCCAAAAAATCATGGAAGTTTCATTAACATGATCACCAGGATACTTGTTTTTGTCATTTTAATATCTGTTATCTGGATTTGCTGAGTTAAATTTTTAGAGGTAAAGGTAAGTGCATTCAGTACTTTAGGAGAAATGTCAGAGAACAATTGTACCATATATTTATTTAGTTCACCTTGAAATTATTAGTGTTTCAGAACTTTATACATTATTGATTAACTATAAGTAACTACTTATTGGACTCAGTTGTATCTGTAAGATATTGTTTATAGTAGCTTTTCTGTGTTATATTTTAGGAACATAATTTTGGATCTAATTTCAGTTTTCACTGACTGATGGTTCAAATATTTTTTAACTCATTTGCTTGTTGGTACATAGTTGATAAAGTATGCTTTTGTCTAAAAATAGTCTTTGTTGAGCCTTTCATTGAAGAATTTTCCATGAGAATTATGGAATGACAATTTTTCTGCCATTTCAATAAGTACGGCAAATCCTGTGCTTACCTGCTGACACTTCCATATTATTTTAAAGAAAATTATACATTTCTAAGACAAATGATTTGAATGACACAAAAGATGTCAGAAGAATAGACTTGTTATAATTAACTACAGCAGCAACCAAGATAAAATATATTTGTGGGGAAAATCAGCATGCAGTAATGATGTGTACTGGCTTGAGATTTAGCACTTATAGGTGTACAATAATGTTGTTCATTAAGCCTAATTATGACTGTTTAAGCAAGTCAAAAGCTAGTTTTAATAAAATAATTTGGATTCCTCATGTGAATGTGGTGAAAACTTTTTTTTTTCATTCTGGTTTAATATCAGTCACATTATTTATTATCTCTTTGAGTAACCTTTTATGCTGGGAAAATAAATCTTTATAAGAAAAGAAACTTATCAAATTCAAAATAATATATTAATTTTGGAACGTGCATTAATGCTGGGTGAACAGAACTAACTGTAAAATCTGCAATCTCATACCCAACATGTTGATATCTATGATACAGGATTAATTACACACGTGCAGATCTGAAACAAATCAAACTTACCTGAATAAACTTTTATTGTATTATAGTAATGTAATATGCAGTTGCATTTAACGAATATGTTTATTGTCCCCTTCAAGTGAATTCACGTACTGGTGAGAGGACCTCCCAGAGAAGGTTCTGGACTTTCAGTTTACCTCCAATTGAATCTGAACATCAACCCACATGTTTGCCATGAAGAAGAGAAGAGGATCCTGGTAAATGAGGGGTTAAACACCAACTCGACATTTTGGTTGTGAATTCCTGTAAATGTGTAGCTTTGGGGTAGCCCTCCAGGAGAAGTTGGTTTGGTCCCCTTGGGCTATAGTCAACTGAGTACCAATGTTGGACGTTCTCAGCAGGTGTTGTGGAAATTGTGTCTGATGCTAGTGTTTGGGTATAGTGCTCACAAAACTCTAGTGTTACTGCAGTGTCCTTGTTTGGCATTGTAGTATGTCCCTTTTTAAGGCTCCATAGTGGGTAGTGTCAGTGGGCAGTGGAATCTCCTGTCTTTGACATGGATACCTCAATCAGATTATTGGAGAACGACCACACATGATGACTCTATTGCACAGTACAATTCTACACCTCATTTTCTTATCCTTCACTTAAAATGGATTAGAGAGGCTTGCTGACTCTCCCCAGATCAGTCAGGAAGTTGCATTCTGGAGACATTTTGGTAGAAACATCTATATTACAACACACAAAACTCCTCCTGAATATGAAGGACATTGGGGATATACTCATCGAGGTTACTACCCATGCTACTTTGAATATCTTCAGAGGTGTTGTTGTTGAGAGGGATTTAAAGAACATTCCTGAGATGGAGATCCTCACTGGTTTCTGTAGCGCACTGTACCTACCCTTGTAAGGATGTAATGATGTTGCTCACAAATGTTGTTATTTTGGTCCAACTGCTCCTTTATCAGTGCTGTTCTGGAACTTGATCTTGACATCATCTGTATGCCATTGATAATGACTATAGCAGCAGTGACTAACTGTATTGTCTAGGCAGCTGCTGAATCTATTCCTTAAATTTCTACATGTTTCCATGGTATCCTCGTACATAGTATAATCCTGCCTTCCAAATGGCATGGAAGGCTTAAAAATGGGCCTAGAATACCTTTTGTAGGAATCCAACACTTTCAAACAACATTGTTTTTCAGCAGACCTGTGCCAGTGTTCAGGAGGAAAGACGTCAAAAACAGAAAGAATCTTGAATCAAGTTAACAACTAACAACTATTCTACCACCAGTTCCAAAATCATATGTGACAAGAATCAAAAGGTCATAGTGCATTATACTTCCCTCTTCTTTCGATCTTACTCTATGATGTCCAAGAAGCTGCTGATACTCTCAGAGAAAGGCGTTCTCATGCACCTAGCACTTCTGTTTCATCCACATCTTCTTGGCCATCATGTCTCGGGCACAGCAATCGCCTCCTTTCTTTGGTACCATTCGTCTTGATGACTATAATCGCCCATTTACACTGGTGGAACTCAAGTTTGGTCATCATCAATCTAGCGGTACATAGTTAGACCTGATGATATTTACCACGAGATGCTGCACTATCTTGCTCCTGTCTCTGTTACTATTATTCAGGTTGTTTTTAATTAGATATGACAGGAGAATGCTTTTCCAGATACTTGACACAAAGCTATTGTCTTCCCTTTACCTAAGCCTGAGAAGGATCCAAAGATTCCTTTAAACTCTCGTCCAATTGCTTTGGCAAACTGTGTCTGTAAGGTCTTAGAGAAGATGGTTAATGCTCGTCGTATTTTGTTCCTCGAACCAAACGATCTCCTTTCACCCAACCAGCGTGGGTTCCAATAACAGTGGTCCACCATGGATGACCTGATTTGACTTGAAACATCGATCAGAGAAGCCTTTATCAAGTGACAACATCCTTTTTTTTTCGTATTATTTTACCTTGGAAAGACTTACCATCTGGAGGTACGGCATTGTGTGAGACCAGATCAGACCTTCTGTTGCTCTTTAGCCGTTTTGTTTTCGTAAGGAATGGAAGGAGAAAGTTCTGTTGGCAACGCTACACATAGGTCACAGTTTTTAACTCATCGTTTATTTTTATCTGGGACTGATGCACCAATGCGTGACCTTTGTGACACTCAAGTCACAATAGCCCACATTTTACTGATCGACGGCACCATTTCAGATATGTTTTTCCATGACAGTACGATTTACGATGGTCACGCTGTCCACCTTACCTGTATTTTTAAATTTTTAAGATTTACTGCTGTTTTAACGTCTATTTAAATTTTTGTCTGCTTTTTGAAATTTCTTTAGTTTTACCTTGACCAATTTTTTTTACATTTTACAACGATTTCACTTTTACGTTGGTTTTTTTTACCAGCTGTTTGACGCAGATGGTCTAGTTGCTTTGCGCCAATAAACACCAAACAGCCATGTTTGTTGTAAACGTCAATGGCTAATATTGAATTTTACAAGATAACTGCTTTTTTATTATTATTGGATATCTGAGTGTCCTATGCATGGTATAAAACTTCCAAGTTATAATTTTATATTTCCAATCAGTCATATATGTGTTATGATGACTTCAAAAGTGGTTACTGTTTTTTGGTTTTGAATTTCGCGTAAAGCTACAAGAGGGCTATCTGCGCTAGCCGTCCCTAATTTAGCAGTGTAAAACTAGAAAGAAGGCACTTAGTCATCATAAACGACCGCCAACTCTTAAAGTACTCTTTTACCAATGACTAGTAGGATTGACCATAACATTATAACGCTCTCACGGCTGAAAGGGCAAATACATTTGGTGTAAAGAGAATTCGAACCCGCGACCCTCAGATTACGAGTCGAGTGCCTTAATCACCTGGCCATACCGAGTACAGTGGTTATTAACATGAATGTTTACCATGATTACATTTAAGAAACATTGTTTCAACCATCTTTCCACCACCTGTCAATTTTTTTTTAATAATTCTTGTTGAAACTATTTTCTTATATCAATTATTAATTCAGCCAAAGTAATCTTTTATTAATCTAGGCGACATTGAAAATGGGCTCTGTGTAATATGAGGATAGCGACTTCGAATCCCGTAACACCAAACATACTCGCTCTTTCAGCCGTGGGGGCGTTATGCTAAGGGGTTTTATAATGTTATAAATATTATATATAATATTAAGGCCCTGCATGGCCAAGCGTGTTAAGGCGTTCGACTCGTAATTTGAGGGTCACGGGTTTGAATCCGGGTCGCACCAAACATGCTCGCCCTTTCAGCCGTGGGGGCGTTATAATGTGAAGGTCAATCCCACTATTCGTTAGTAAAAGAATAGCCCAAGAGTTGGCGGTGGGTGGTGATGACTAGCTGCCTTCCCTCTAGTCTTACACTGCAAAATTAGGGACGGCTAGCGCAGATAGCACTCGTGTGGTTTTGCGCGAAATTCAAACCAAACGTAAAAAATACTATCTTATCTTTCAGTATGCTTCTAGTGTATTTTAAGTCTTCCATAGATGTTTCAGGTGATCTTTAAAAAAGATGTTTCATTTTCTAACTAAATCATATTTTCAAAAATCCAGCAAAGGAAAAAGTAATGTTAAAAACCAATAAATATAGCAATATTTTACATCGGTTTTTGAAGTGAAAAGATCAATCTACAAAATATACTGGTAAATTATTTATGTAAATACCAAGTTTCTGCATTCTTTGAAACTAATTTATTATTATTTTTTTATCCACTGTACATACAATAACTTTTCTTTACAAAATGTTTTCGGAGTTACACGAACGAGCTTTATTCTTTTCATTATTGAGTGTACTTTTTTTTTTTTCAAATTTCGCGCAAAGCAACTCGAGGGCTATCTGCGCTAGCCGTCCCTAATTTAGTAGTGTAAGACTAGAGGGAAGGTAGCTAGTCATCACCACCCACTGCCAACTCTTGGGCTACTCTTTTACCAACGAATAGTAGGATTGATTGTAACATTATAACGCCCCCACGCCTGGGAGGGCGAGCATGTTTGGCGCGCTGGGATTCGATCCGCGACCCTCAAATTACGAGTCGCACGCCTAAACACGCTTGGTCCTGCCGGGCCTATTAAGTGTACTAAATAGTGTTTTTTTTTTATGAAGGGTGTTTTTATGTATTATTCAATTACTTGTGATGTGTAAAATACGCAAAAATTACGTTTATAAAACTAAAATGATAGCAGTATTTGTCTGTAAAGAATTAATGTCTTGCCTAATATGATGTTTAGAACTAATATAAACTTTGGAAGATAAGTCATCTTAATAAGGTAAGTTACTGCATACGATTTATATTCGATTCACATTTATATCAGAGTCAAACTTAAGTGTAAAATCAAAGTGTTATAAAAACAAATAATCTGAGTTTAGAAATACATTTTATTTTTAAGGATTACACTAATTTATCATGTGTTGCTCTAATAAGATTCTCTGTTTCGAAAAATTATCTGAGGTCACTAGTTTACTTCTTAATAATAGAATAGTGCTCCACAGAATATGTATTCAACCATCAACTGAAATGTTACTACAGTTCATTCACCCGTTAAGACATAAAGCTAGAGATCTTGTAACGCTCTCTAAGTTGTGGCTAAATGTTGAACACGTTTCCGTAGGGTTCGCAATCAGCCAAAAAGTTAACCGACTTCAAACCTACGAAAATACTGTTTTATGTAAACTGAATATAAATAACATGCATGCAATTATCATAAAATGTAGTGTATAATGTGATATGTACTTCATTACTTTGTCATATGGTGTAATTATTACATCTATATAAACTTTATAAATACGTCTCATGAAATTATCACAGCCTTGTTTCATCAAGATAAAATTTTATTTCTTAGAAATTTTAATCCAGCTATTCAATACTGGATTTAATTGGTACTTGAAATGTTATTGTTTTGTTTTCACCCCTTTGTTATTTAAATGACATGAAACCGAATATTTTAGACGAACGGTTGACAAATAATTCAGTGACAATTGTTCCTATGACCAGAATTTTTTTTTTAAATTAATAGAAACAATTTTTCAACACTTAGCAATCACTTCTACCAACAGTTTTAATCGATATGTTTTTCTCTACTTTTGAAATCTGATTTTTAACAATCTTTTTATCCTCACTGATATTTTTGGTGGAAAGAAAACCGGATATTATTTGTTCTATTTTATCACGCTATCTTTACGTGTGTGTGTGTGTGTATCTTAACTTGTCTTCCACTCTAGAACTTTGTGGTAACAAGGTTAATAGACGAGAGGTCATTGTAGGCTAAAAACATGACTGAGAAATTCAAAATCTCTGCCCACTTAAGCCACCGCCTTTCACAGGAATCTTGGTCAATCCTGTTTTCATGGGGAACTACTGTACCGAACATTGCTGTTGTAATATGTGCACCAGTAATTTGTTAATAATAGAAATTAAAAAAAAAAACAACGGACGATAACTTCGGAAAACCGGTTTTTATAAAATGCCACTAGAAAATAGTTCTTGAAATCAGTTATTTTGTTGAGCTAAAAGAAATTATATAAATTACTTCATTTACGAAAGCGTGAAGCAGTTTTTTTTTACTTGTGGGTTTAGTTAAATAACGGCAAACTTTTAAAAACGTTTATATCATTGAAATGCTTTAAAGAATTCCGGAAATGTATATAAATTTTTTATCCTTTAGTATTTCCCTACAGTGGCTCAGTTGTTAGTCTGAGGAATAATAACTCTTTTTATATACTCACTTATAGTATATATTATTTTGCCTAATTTTGTACTTGAACCAACTGTAATACTGTTAGTTTCAGGGTTTTCAAAACAACATTCAGTAAAGCACTAGGAAACATGGCCTGACTTTAATGTCCTCAAATCCCCTTTTAACCTCTTTGAATGAAATGAGTAAAGGTTAATAAAACAATAAAGAATTCACGATTCGGAGAAATATTCTTCATCAGATCAAACGCAGCATACAATATACTTAGAAGAAATAATCAGAATAAACATTTTTTCACTAAACCGTGAAAACGGTTTTAATAATATCAGCCGTATTTGGCAAGCTGTATTCAGCTTTCATAAATTTGACCTTTACCTATATCCTGCCACCCGCTGACACTGTTTCCCGATACATTTAAATCCTGTGTTTTGTTTTTGTAACGATATATAAACCTTGTATTGCTTAGAAGACAGATTAAGTCTCCACAGTTACAAATACAAATACGTTCATCCTATTTGATAAGAACAGAGAATTGTCCAATTTTGGTCTGTTAAATAAAATGAGAGGTAGAACTAAAAATGTTTCAGTATTCAGTAATAACTAGAACTCCTCACGGTATATGAGAGATAAGAAACTTTGTCAGATTACTGTCTTTGGAATGATGTTTTTTCTTGGTATAAAATATTTTGCCACAGAAAATATTGAATGGTGTGTATACATACACTAATTAAAGTACCGCAGGTCTTAAACCTAAACTATACTTCCGTGGCTTGTAGAAAGAAAATCAATCAAACCCATTCTTTTGGAGAAATATTCAAATTCAGTTTTAAGTTGATCATTATCCAACTATCACCGACGTTTCTCTGTAAATAGTTTTTAGTAGTTCATAATAGGGATCGTCCAGGAATTTCACAAACATTCTAATGGAGCATACGGATAAAAACATCTTATAAAGCAGGCTTGTTCTTCTAACAACACTCTGGACTCTCCATCTTCATGGCTAAGACTGTTAAAATATCTATGATAGCAAAATAGAAGTTTCGTACCCGATAGATGGACAAAAGTCATTCATTTGTTTTTCATGTTGCTATTCATATTATTTTTGTTTCCCTAGTATACAAAAAAGGCAGGTCATAGGCCTATTTTTGTGTAAAATAAGAAGAGATTTCATCAGTTTTTATCGCTACTAACCAAGAATCTCTTCGACGCCATTCAAGTAACGCTATTCTAATGCAGTTGCTCTGCTTTATACTGGTCGGAAACACTTTCTTTTATTAAACAATGTTCATAACAGCGACCCCAGCCTTAATTTTAATTATTGTAATTTTACAAGCCGCTACAAAGAGAGTTTGTAATAAATGCAGTATTGAGTATGCCGTCGGGTAGTTTTAAAATTTATTCAAGGGGCTTCGTTTTTCCACTCTGAATAATTTCTCAAAATTCTTCACTTACCGCCAATGAAACAAATCTGATATCTTACTAAAGTAGATAATTGGAAAATAATTTGTGTGCAACTTATTGTGCATTAATTGAGAACTGACACGTTGATGATTCATAATTTTTTGGGTTTGCTATTGTAGTGATGACTAGCTGCCTTCCCTCTTGTCTTACACTGCTAAATTAGGGACGGCTGGCGCAGAAAGCACTCGTGTAGCTATGCGCGAAATTCAAAACAAACCTTCTTTTGCGAGAAGTGCTTTATTCTACTGAGTATTATACTTCGCTGAGATTGTGAATGTATATCTTAATATTATTTTATTATTATTATTCATATAGCTATTTTATGAATCTGCAAAATGAGCTGAATATTTTGCACCAAAACCTAAATAAATACACGAACTCTTGAACATTCATGGCCTATTTTAAAAGGTGATTTTTTCATTGCAAGTTGATTTACGGGGCTATAAATATATGTGAGATGTTATTGTAAGCGGCTTCCTTTGTATTCGACTCTTGTTAAACGCGTGTTTACACAAAACCTCAGGCGCAAAACCACCTGGTTCAGTAAAGAGCTGGGTGACAAAAAGCCAATGCAATTCAAAATATGTAACATTCAATTGAATGCATATGCATGTATATAACTTAAAATGTATTATTCATAAAGGTACATAAAACTGAAGAAACAAGATGAATACAGATTGTAACTTTAGGAAGGGCAATAGGGATCGTCAAAAGAGCAGGAAAACGTTGAATCAAAATGATTATATTTTCAAGCCTACAAGTAGGGACTTTCTTTTAAGTAAACAAATGAGGCTGGAAATAGTGTCTAATTTTTTTTCTATATGTACAGGTTTATCAATGCTACTCCTTTCTTAGTTTAAAATGACAATTATTAATTATCTTGTATACTTCCTTTAAAGACATTTTGCCAAGGTTCCCACGTTGTTTAAATCATATCATTGTAGGTTATTGTTTTTTGTTTCTTTGTTTTAAATTTACAGGTGTTTATCTTTGTTTGGCCTCAATTACGATGTCACTTCGTAAATTCATGACTTAAGATCTGGAATTTTTCAACATTTGAATTGTTTGAGAGGTATAAACTACTAATTAGGCAAGAGGAAATGATTTTTTGTGAGTGTTAGTTAGCTAATGAGTAATAATTGCATATTCGGTCGCTTTTGCTGTTGTTGTTAACCAGTTACCAAGTTCATTGTTATGATATTTGAGTTAGAATTTCACGAAGAAACAGATATCAGAGAATTGGCTTGTGAAATAATAGTATTAACGTTTACAATGAACATTAGTTAAGCCAACTTGTATTCGAAGAAATAAAACCCTTTTGTTATCAGTAAATGGATTTTAAATTTAAATTATTGTTCTTACTGAGTAATCTGAAACATACTGGCCTACCAATAGATTCCTCTAAAACATATTCCTGCTAGTGTGCTTATAGTCTATTTAATGTCAGTTTACTTCAGTACCGCTGTTGTTCTCTTACCTTTACTGATCACTAAAGGATTCAACATCACCTATTAATATCATAAAATCAGTTTTAAAAAAATTTCTAAAGTAATAATTGTGCAGCCTAAAGATCTATTAATATAGATTTTCTTTACCCTACAAATTTAAAATTATTATTTTATATCTTTTTTTATAAGTAAAGTGCTACAACTTGGTTGTTTTTTTTTGCCTTTTTCTCATGCAAACCAACTCGTGTTTGTTGGATGAAAACCTTGTATTTTTGTTAAAGTTTCTGTGATAGGTAATCGATAATAACGAATATTAATGTATTTTAGACTGAAGGACAAATAACGAGCTTTATTAATATTGGAAAGTGAACAAGAACAAATAAAGAATTTCTTTTCAAACTATCATATAGAGATTCATGACCAATGCGATAAAATCTTTGAATCAACAAGTTACAAATAACATATGTGATTGTTGACACTTGTTTAATCGGTCATAACTGTCATTAGTGCACGTTCTAACTGTATAGATTTGCACGTTTTAAACAGTCCGTAAAAGTAAAGATATGATATTTGTATGAATGTTTACGTATCCTCAGCAATGCTAGAAAGGCATCCATAAATTGCAATATTTATATAATTCCCAGTAGATCAAATAACGTCCTCCAGTGGCTCACCGGTATGTTTGCGGACTTACAAGGCTAAAAACCGGGTTTCGATACTCGTGGTGGGCAGACCACAGATAGCCCATTGTGTAGCTTTGTGCTTAATTCAAAACAAGATCAAATAACATAACTAATCTATCATTTGTAAAGATGCCACTTAAAGGTAAATTAAGTAAGTGGAATTTTATACCTCGACAATGTAGCATCATCTACAGAATTTTGTAAGCAAGAAAACTCGTCGATGTTTTCAATAACTTGTACATAATATCCTGTCACCTTTTGTTGTTAAGTGTAAATACTGCTTACAACGAAAAATATTCCAAAGTTTCAAGCAAATACACGTTAAAATATACATTGTTTTATGAAAGTTTATGTCCCTTACTGGCACAGCGGTATGTCTGCGCTAGAAAGTGGGTTTTGATATTCATGGTGGGCAGAACACAGATAGCCCATTGTGTAGCGACGTGCTTAGCTGCATACAAACATAGAAACGAATGTTTATACATTTCAACATATATTACAACACCCATAGTTTAAGATTTATTTTCTGCTCTATCTTTAAAATCCTCATCAAGGAGAGTTTGAATACAAAATATTCAAGGTTAGATTACTCGTGCAACGATTGGTAATTTTACTTATGCGTTGTAATTGTATAAAACAATATAAATAAGTTACTTGAATTGCTGTTAGCTGGTGCTAAAAGTGCAGTATCACTTAATTTATTTTCTCAAATTCATCACTTGTGAGGCTCGGCATGGCCCAAGCGTGTTAAGGCTACAGATTACAGTGTAATCTGAGGGTTGCGGGTTCGCATCCCCGTCGCGCCAAACTTGCTCGCCCTTACAGCCGTGGGGGCGTTATAATGTTACAATCAATCCCACTATTCGTTGGTAAAAGAGTAGCCCAAGAGTTGGCGGTGGGTAGTGATGACTAGCTGCCTTCCCTCTAGTCTTACACTGGTAAATTAGGGACGGCTAGCGCAGATAGCCCTCGAGTAGCTTTGTGCGAAATTCAGAAAACAAACAAATCATCACTTGTTTTCAATGAAGTGTTGATTTTCTGTCATCTTTTAAGACAGAAATTCCAATCTTGTTCGAAGTAGATTAAACTTTACTTTGTATTTCTTGCGAACACTAAATGGAACTGAATAATAGCTATTTCTGATCAGTTTTTTTTTCAGAATAATTTTAGAATATTCTCAATAAACATACATATTTCGGAGTCTTCATTTTGGAATGATTCGAAAATATAAAAAATAGTGAAGAATGATTGCTCAAATGTTAACAGGTTGTGTGAATTTCATTTTAATGTAAATGTATTGTTATGGGTATATTCACATTTTATTCTCATTCTGCCTTTGCTCCAGATAAAGGTAAGTCTATCTGTCGATAATGTTATAGTTGTATTCTTTCTTTTAAAACATAATTTATTATGTTTTATGTACTTTTTATTGTTATATTTTTGTAAAAAAATCATTGTGATTCCAACATTATCTGCCAAATATAACAAAATGCAAAAGAAACCTTAGTAACTGGAGAGTGGTTGAATGCAATCTAGTGAAATAAATAGATTATAAAATCCCTTCCGGCCCGGCATGGCCAGGTGAGTTAAGGCGTTCGACTCGTAATCTGAGGGTCGTGGGTTCGAATCCCCGTCGCACCAAAACATGCTCCCCGTTTCAGCCGTGGGGGCGTTATAATGTTACGGTCAATCCCGCTATTCATTGGTAAAAGAGTAGCCCAAGAGTTGGCGGTGGGTGGTGATGACTAGCTGCCTTCCCTCTTGTCTTACACTGAAATATTAGAAACGGCTAGCGCAGATAGCTCTCGTGTAGCTTTGCGCAAAATTGAAAACAAGCCAAAATTAACGTATTAAACGTTAGGCCTATCACTTCAATGACAGTTAAGTTCACGCTATTATTACTGTC
The DNA here is from genome assembly GCF_004210375.1 of Tachypleus tridentatus. Taxonomy (NCBI): domain Eukaryota; kingdom Metazoa; phylum Arthropoda; class Merostomata; order Xiphosura; family Limulidae; genus Tachypleus; species Tachypleus tridentatus. The sequence continues at coordinate 95,983,729 of NC_134834.1, forward strand.
TGTCCTTTTCCGTTAATCTCGTCCTATTTTATATGTTTATTATTTAATCGTTTGTTCACTATATTCTCGACATCAGTGAGTTACAAACACAGCTTCCAATAATCGTATGCTTTTTTCTTTCTTGTTATAAATATAAAACCAAACGATCATAAAATAAACTAGTTAATAATGTCTACACTAAATAGTCTTTTATATCAAGATATAAACCCTTCTTCAAGAGAAATATTTATAATATTTTTTCTACTATATATGAATACTGTTCTCAGTTCATTCATAAAGTCTGCTCCAACATTTGCAGTTCTTTGATGGCTTCAGTGTGGATCCTGTAGTTCTGAAATTGCAACTTCCACCTCATGATCCCTGGATGATGAACTTCTTTCCGTATAGACAGTTCTGGAACTTCCGAATTGCAAATATGATGGCCAAACACTGTCGTTCAATCATGGAGTAGTTCTTCTCACTGTTTAACAGGTTCTTATATATATTACCGGAAATAGTCTGTTTTCATCTTCTTGTATAAGTACTACCCAAATTCCAATGTTAAGCATCAACGTGTCGATCCCCAGAAATAATTTGATCTGTACATCTTCACATTACAATTGAATAATTTATATGTCGAATTTGAAGAGTCAGTGATTACAGCTTCCAACATTGCTTCAACTTCCTGCTTTATCAGGTCTCTCATTCTATAAGACATCTGAGAGGGCTTCGCTTCGACTGGATCCTTGGTTATGGTTTCGATATTGTGTTGCACCAGGTCTGTTTTCCCTGGTTTATCCATGAAGATATCTGTGTGTGGTACTTTAGGTATTACAAGACTTTTTTCTACCTGTCAATCAATTCTTTGCTTATGATGACATATTTGTATGTCTCATCTTTACCTCTTGGCTTTAGATCTGGTAGGTTCTCATCTTCTAAGAGAATGTCACTGTCTTCTGCCTCTGCATCTATAACGGCCACATCTGCAACATTATCACTGTCTCAGTAGTTGCACCCATCAGATCTTTTTTTTTTTTTTTTCAAAATACGTCTTCAACAGATTGTCATGGTAGATCTTGGTCTTCCAATTTACATTAACCTTGAGTCCATTCTATTGAATATTTTCCATTCTTCAAAAGCTCCTTTCCATTGTAGGGTGAGTTTACTGTGACCCGTGGGCAGCAGAAATAAAACCATCTGTCTAACCTTGAAACACAAATCCTTGGACTTCTTGTCATAGAAATACTTTTGACTACCTTATGCTGCATACAAACTCTGTTGAGCAAATCAACAGGTCTCCTCCAGTCAGTTCCTGAGGTCTAACACACACTGATGTGTTCCTCACTTCTGAGTCTTTTTATTGAGCCTCCTACTGTTCTACCAAACAGTAGCTCAAAGGATAAAAATCATGTACTTGCTTATGGGGCTTCTCAATAAGCAAATAATACTGTCGGTAAGTGCCTGTCCCATTCAGGTGGCCTCTCTTGGCACCTTTATTTAGCATACTCTTTAAAATTCCAGTGACTATCTCACGAAGTTCATTACACTTAGGAGTGTACAAGGTGGTAACTAGCTGCCGAGTACTCATGAGTCTGCATACTTCCTGCGTCAGTTCTGAAGTAAACTGGCCCCCTATCACTCAGGATTTTCCTTGGAAAGCCTATTTTGTGAAGTATTTCCAGGAGGGCTTCCACTGTTTCTATTTTCACCAGTGATATTATTTCTAGATAATGTGCCCCATAGTCGACTATGTCAGCACATACTGGTTTCCTTTATCAGACACAGGCATTAATGGCCCAGTCAAGTCCACAGCTAATCTGCTGAATGGCTCTTCTATGAGAGACTTATTTCCTAGTAGCACTTTGGCTACCTTCCTTCTAGGTACTGTCCTTTGGCATATCTTACATGATCTGCAGAATATACTCACACCTCCAATGACTCCTTGTCTATGGAAGTTACTGGTGTTTCTAACTGCCATTTTCTTTGTTCCTAGGCGTCGTTCCACATTTGATTCATGGGTCAACGTTATCATTTGGGTCCAGTATTGTGTAGGTAATATGATTTTTTTAATTTCCCCAGTGTAACTGATTTGACTGATTTGGTATAGCACTCCCTTTCGGGTCTCCATTCTATAAGTATCTTTCCCTTTTGTCTTGTGCTCAACTTTCACTGATTTTGTATAGCACTCCCTTTCGGGTCTCCATTCTATAAGTATCTTTCCCTTTTGTCTTGTGCTCAACTTTCACTGATTTTGTATAGCACTCCCTTTCGGGTCATTCTATAAGTATCTTTCCCTTTTGTCTTGTGCTCAACTTTCACTGATTTTGTATAGCACTCCCTTTCGGGTCATTCTATAAGTATCTTTCCCTTTATGTCTTGTGCTCAACTTTCACTGATTTTGTATAGCACAAAGTCCCTTTCGGGTCATTCTATAAGTATCTTTCCCTTTTCTCTTGTGCTCAACTTTCACTGATTTTGTATAGCACTCCCTTTCGGGTCATTCTATAAGTATCTTTCCACTTTACTGTCTTGTGCTCAACTTTCACTGATTTTGTATAGCATATCTTTCGGGTCATTCTATAAGTATCTTCTTGATCTTTGTCTTGTGCTCAACTTTCACTGATTTTGTATAGCACTCCCTTTTTGGTCATTCTATAAGTATCTTTCCGCTTCTGTCTTGTGCTCAACTTTCACTGATTTTACCACTGTATAGCACTCCTTTCGGGTCATTCTATAAGTATCTTTCCCTTTGTCTTGTGCTCAACTTTCACTGATTTTGTATAGCACTCCGAGCTTCTTGGTAATTCTATAAGTATTTTTATCAGCCTTTTGTCTTGTGCTCAACTTTCTCCCAGAAATTGTCCCAAGGTTTAGTATAGAAGGGTCTTGCTTCTGTGTTTCCTTGTTTGCACTTCTTTTCTTGAGCTCTGGTTGTGACAACAGATGCTATATTATTCTTATTTCTGTCTGTTCATCCAAATTTCTACTACCTGCTATATTTTCTATCACAAAGTCGTATTTCGATTCCTTCATACACGTGGCTTCAATGTATTCTACATAATATTTAATATCTACATTTTCTGATGTCATTTTTGTAAGCCTTTTCCTGTGAAAAGTGGGCCGAGACATCACGTCCAGCCGCCTTTTTCGTTATGACTTAAAGCTGTCTCGTGTTCGATTAGCATATGTAGATGTATCTTTAACTTATCATCTGATCATAGATACCAGACTGGTTCTCACTGCTGCAATACTGCACTTAGTATCCCATAACAATTTCCTTTTCTTTCTTTTTAGCTACATATCCTTCAAGTATTTACCTATTATGATTTGTTGGCCCATCTTGATCTTTGTTACATAATGCTGCTACTAGTGGCACTGTTGATCCATTTTCATTATTACTACAGTTTTGTATATATAGGCCTACTTATTTACGCTGTCTTTCACGTGTTGTTGTTTTTTTTTTTTTCTTATCGTCATTTACCACTGTATAATCCTAACTGTGATTCGCCTGTTTTCAAATGTTAAGTTCCGTTATATTCTCCGATGGTCAACTAAAGACTTTTACTTCGTTATAGTGTAAATATACAATGTTGTTGTCAGGCTTAGGATTTTTCTACACTAGGTGTCTGGGACTTGTTGGTGATAAATTAAAAAAGAAAGAAACTTCTACGGCAGTTAACTTCACGCTGACAGTTTCAATAAAAACGAACGCACTGTCACCTGCTTTCTCGATATCGAAAAAGCTTTCGGCATAATGTGGTACACTGGTTTATGGTTCTGCATGGCAAAAATGGAATTCCGCGGGGTACTATTTGGTGGTTAACAAATTTTCTGTAAAATAAAAGTTGCAAAACAAATGTCAGGGGAACCTTCTTTGAGTCAGTTAACATAGAAACAAGCATATCCCAAGGAGAGGTAATTAGCCTTATTCTATTTATTTTATATGTGAGCAATATGCCCTTTACAAGACCTAAACTGTGAGTATGTATTACATTTCACTTACGATGTTGCGGTTCGGGAAAGTGTCCACACTCCATCCATAACAGCGACAAATGTACAACCATTATTAAATAATACAGAATAATACTGACAGAAATGTCGCATAAAATAACGTTCCCAAAAATAAATTATTAACATTCACAAGTTTGTTTGTTTTTGAATTTCGCACAAAGCTACTCGAGGGCTATCTGCGCTAGCCGTCCCTAATTTAGCAGTGTAAGACTAGAGGGAAGGCAGCTCGTCATCACCACCCACCGCCAACTGTTGGGCTACTCTTTTACCAACGAATAGTGAGATTGACCGCAACATTATAACGCCCACACGGCTGGGATGGCAAGCATCTTTGGTGCGACGGGGATCCGAACCCGCGACCCTCGGATTACGAGTCGAACGCCTTAACACACTTGGCCATGCCGGGCCAGAAGGGTACAATACTATAAGTTTTAATTTTCTGAGGTTTAAGTACTTTAAAAGAAATTTTACAATTAAATGGGTTATAAATTCTATATAGTAAACTGTCAAAATATTTTTTACTTCAGTCTACAGTACTACTTGTGTTCACATAATAAATGGTAATATTTGTATAGAATTTCTTATGATGTCCATATACGAGGATGATGATTCTATTGTTAATGTAATCGAAGACATTTACAGGATTTACAAAGTTCAAAGGTTCAATAAGTTTTATTAGTTTGGAGGACAAAGGCCCCAGTATATACGAGGTTAAGAATTTCTGTAAAACTGGTGCAAGCTTAATTTTTGCAGTTTTATCAACTGTGATAAGATTTTCAAAATCTGAAATTAAATGTATTTTTAATTGTAAATAAGGTTTGCTAATTAAAGAAGGAAAAAGAAAACGAGTCGAGGATAGATCTTTCATTTTGAGATACAACATACATATAATGGTTGCTCCGAATAAAAGTACAAAAACTGGAAGACATTAATATTTGTCACAGTGATGTCGAGAAAACCCACTTGTAGCGAAAAGTATATGTTAAAACGGTTCGTTTGGGTTGAGAAAAATTTTACCAGCCGTTTTACATAAATATTTGTTTACATTTGTAGTTCTAAAGTCACTTTAACCCCAACGAATAACAAAGTTCCTTTATTGATTCTAAAATTAAAAAAGTTGTAACTTCACGGGAAATCGAACCCCGGATTTTAGTGTTGTACGATTCCCATGAGAAGCAATTGTTGAATAATTACAAATGTATTTGTAAAATACATTTAGTAACAATTCTGACCTTTTGCAATCATTCATATAGTCAACATATAACCATATAAACAATTAACAAACATTTTCGTTAATATTGAAAAGTAAATTATTGCGTATTGTGTAAAAATATACTGCCAGAAATGGTTTACTAATCCAGAACTAATAACTGTCTTTCAGTTTATGGCTATAATATTAAATGTTTAATTTTCCATCAATAGTGTATTTACTGTTTCTGTTCATCATAAAGACGATTTCTTACGTGACTCTACTACCAAGATTACATACATAATCCAGAGTAATATTATGTTATGACATAACAAACACGAGATTATTCTCTGAATGAAACTCGTAAAAAGGTAAAGTAATCTGAAAAGTACAAAAATTATTAAAACCATTGTATAGGAAATAGAATATTTCAGTCACACTGTGTGTGTGTCGTCGCAACTTCATTTATAGTTGAATTTGTCATTAATTAAAATTACAGGACACTTTTTGGTCATTTATGTGATGATAACTGGACATCTACAAGTGTCTAATGATGGTTATACGTAACAAATGCCAAAAGGAAGAATTATAAAAGGTATGAGGTAAGTACACTGTGGTTCAAAAATCCTCCAAATCTGATTCCATCTCTCCAGTTTTTAGTTTAAGTCAGGATTCAACATATTGCCAGCAGACAGTGGTTATTTAGGACACAAGAGATCAATTCTTTCCTAATGTGAAATTCACGCTGTTGTTCTCGAGCAATGTCATTTACAACATGTCACTAAACTATCGAACGCAGAAATTAAGTTGACGAGTTTGAAGAAACATGATAACTCAACTCTGCTTTACAAACTGAATCACCAGTTTCACATACCTTTAGATACTGTACAACATTATCTTCCCACAGTTCGGGACGTGGCAAGATTACCGACACGTGTTTTTTCTAGCAAGAAGTAACGACTCACTTTAAGCTGTTTTAGCGAGGCTATGAATCGACTGTGTGGGTCCATTTCCTGGTCATCACTATCTCCATACCAGATTATACTGAAAGTTTATGCTTTGAACTCTATTATCTAGCCACTCATACCGATCTTGATGGATGTACTATGAAAATACTTAAACGATACCCCAGAACACTCACCAGACAAATAACAAAGACGCCTGAGGAAGCTTGTTGCACTGAGAGAAGTCATGTGGAGGTTTATTATAAAACTGAAAAGTTGGACACACAAAGATTTTAATAAATAAACTTTGTATTCCGAAAATTATTTAAGTTCAAAGCCTGAGCTTCACTCCATCTTCCCGTCCTCCTTATATAATTGTTACAAGATGTGTAACAATTGTGTAACCTATCCAGTGTACAGGTTTTATCATAGTAATTATAAAGCATGTTTCAAATAAGATTTTTACCAAACAAACTGACCTAAAATTTTCATTAACTATCGAAAGTTTCTTAGTAAGAAAACTACTTGAGTAAAAAACGTTCGAGTTAATACTTTGACGTTTGGTCGTTCACTTAAACCTAAAAAACCTCATCTTTCAATCAATAAAACCAGTAGTTCAGCTTATAAAATTAGCCAGTATTTAACGTCTATTTGAACAGTGTTCTTGTTTTGTAAGTCAAATATGCTTTTAAAATATTTCATGTTTACCAAAGAAAAGCATTTACGGTAATTTTAGAAATGCAACTAAGAGAAAAACGTTCATAAAATGTTTTTTCTCAAAGAACAAATATGCTTTCTGCTCTTCTATTAAAATAAAACAAAAAACATTTGGTCAGTAAAAACGTTAGAGATAGAAACAACCGTCACATCATGTTTGTTTCAACTTTTTGGGAAGTTCTGACGATACTTAATAGTAGTTGAAGCCTTCTTCGAAGTTTTTTGTTCCTCTGTGTTTCTGTGCTTAACGAATGTTCCAACACTCGTTCCGTCCTTTGCAGTTGTTGGACATACATAGTTGCTCTTTTTAAGATCACCACCTTTGAAGCCTTGGAACTGTGCATCAATTCAGGTATGTTTTTTCTGAGAGTCTGGAATGAAAAACGTAAGTCGTCTCGTCTTTTTCTTTCCATGGTGTTGTGTTCTTTCCTTACTCTTTTCGGATAATCCGAGTCAGAACTGAAACGACTATTGGGACAACCTCTTCTCTCTGATTTCATATCGTTTCTTTCAAATATTTTATTTGTCCTTCGCATTTCGCCCTGTCCAACGGAAAAACGAACATTACTCACGATTTCAGAAGGGCGCGATTTTGTTGGTTTTCGAGCCACCAATTGTCCATTCTTTTCAAAATACGAAAGCATTTTGGGCGTAAGACACGTGTCTTCATCGTCGGCCTTAAGTACATTTTCTTTCACAGAGCAGCGAGTCGACAAATTGTCTACTGTAACGACATCTACTTCCTCATCTGAAACATAATGAAAAATAAATATAAGCCTTCTGATTTACATTACTGACCCGAATCTTAAAATATGCAAATTATAGTTGTTTTCGCGCTGTTGGCGTGTCGATCTTCGTATCGTGAGGTCCAAAGTTCGAACTGTGATACGCCGCTGAACATGTTCAGCTGAAAGTAACTGTTAATAATATAATTAAATTATACTTTATATAATTTTTTTTAAGTCTCTTCTCTATTTCGGAATAACAACATTCACAAAACTTTACACAAACAGAATGTTCACTGGAGATTAACTGGCTTCATTTCATTGAATCTTTTCAGTCATTTTTCTCTGATATAAGTTTGAATTCTACTTTTCTCTAGGAGCTCACTGGGATGTTGCTAAGCTTACAAAGATAAAATCAAATTTCCATAGACCATTGTGCAGCTTTGTACAAAAATCAAAAAAATATTTATTATAATTATACCAAATAACGGACAATTCCTAAATTATACGTCGTTCATATTGTTGTAATTACTATCTTTCTGTCTATTAGCATAACTATAGCTTGGGCCAAAGTTAACATTTTTATTTAAAACATATCACAAGTTATGATCAGATAAAAATTTAAAATAGTGCTTGCGTTACGCAAATATCTCAATAGATGGGGCTACAAACAAATCTGTCAACACCAAAGTTTAGTTTTAAGTAAATGGAGTTAAAGGCTTAAAAATTGCATGAATATTTAAAATATCCTGCTATTATTAAAGAAAGTTTCAAACTAAATATAAATATTTAATGTAGCATAATGTTTTAGTTAAGAGAAAAAGGTTCTCAAAGGAAGAATTTTACCCATATAATAACAACCGCGTTTGGCTGCTACATACAAAACAACACGGACTATAAAATATAAATCGTGACCGATACTTTAAGTACGTCGCGGGTTCGCGCCCGCGTTGCGCTAAACATGCTCGCCCTCCCAGCCGTGGGGGGTGTATAATGTGACGGTCAATCCCACTATTCGTTGGTAAAGAGTAGCCCAAGAGTTGGCGGTGGGTGGTGATGACTAGCTGCCTTCCCTCTAGTCTTACACTGCTAAAGTAGGGACGGCTAGCAAAGATAGCCCTCGAGTAGCTTTGTGCGAAATTCCAAAACAAACAAACTTTAAGTACAGAGCATATAACTAAGTGAAAGGCCATGAAAATCTTTAACAGTCCTCATGTTCGTGTGTACATTAAAGTGTTGCCAATAATATTGCTCGGCACTTATGTAACATCGTAGTTTCCAATAATATCAGGGCCAAGCATGGTCCTATGGTGAGCGTGCTAAACTATGGTCGATGAAGCTTCACATCCTTTTAGAGAAACAATGTCAATTACTACAGCACATATAGGAGGAACCTTGGGTGCGTTAGAAGAGTGACAGTCAAATCGTACTATTCGGCCAGGCATGAGCGAACTATAATTTAAGAGTTGACTGCTTACTATTCACTAAATATTTTCCATGAAGTTAACTGGTTCAAAACTGTGGACGATAACACAGATAGCATTCGATTAGTTTTGCATAAATATCTTAAAACAAATAAGCAACCCAGGTATCAAATATTACTCTCCACGTTTGCATCTCAGTGGTTCTAGAAACTGACAATCAATAAATAATCAGGCCAATTTAAATAAGAAAATCATTCTTAAACGATGCTTCTTAACAGAGCACCAATGTCGTATCTCTTGTAATTCTCATAAAATCGAAGTTCCTACACACTGACCCAAACATCCAAGTTAATATTAACATCGAAGAGTTACAATGAATACGTGTAATTCGGAGTATACAAATAACCATTTTAAACTTTTTACGTGATGGTGCCCAGCATGGCCAGGTGGTTAAGGAATTCCATGCGTAATCCGAGGGTCGTGGGTTCGAATCTCCGTCGCACCAAACATGCTCGCCTATTTTAGCCGTGGGGGCATTATAAGTGACGGTAAATCCTACTATTCTTTGGTAAAAGAGTTGGCAGTGGGTGGTGATGACTAGTTGCCTTACCTCTAGTCTTGTACTGCTAAATTAGCGACAGGCTAGTGCAGATAGCCCTCTCGTAGCTTTGTGCGAAATTCAAAACCTTTTCGTGATGACCGTGTGCTTCTACTTGCTTAATTTGTCACTGAAATCTAATAGTTCAGCCATTTTAATTATTTTGATTCGTTTATGTCTTGTTAATTTACTAATATTTAAAGGGAAAATGAAAAGTTACGTTTAATACCAATTCAATCTAACAGAATACTGTAATTTTGTTTAGTTTTCTTTACAAAGTGATGAACTCGACATATTAAACGAATATATTTAAATAATAAAACTTATAATAATATTCAAAATAATACAATTTCAACAAAACACCTTTAATATGATGGCAGTTACCCACAGTTCGTTTCCAATACTAAAGATTACTTAAAAATTCGACACTAGTTAAAGTTACGATTCTTGAAAGGTTTCACTACAGACAATTAAAACAAAATAAAATTTCAGTACTCGTCAACAGCTGAATTTATTTAAAACAAAATTGTTACTTTCCAATGAGTATTGAGTATTCGTTGTTATTGCTAAGCGCAAAGCCGATTTCCAACAATATAAGTGTGCACTGTGCAACTGAGGGGCGGTGAATTTCGATGAACTGGACTGAGTGGAGTGTCTTGGATTTTTCTATTATAATTTGACAAAGCGACACAGAAGTTTCCTGTGAATCACAATAAGTTTAAAGATATACTACGCTAAAGTTCGGGGTTCGATTCTCCGCGGTGAACAGAGTGCACATATAGCCCATGTGTAGTTTTCCGTTAAAACAACGTGACACAAGAAAAGTTGTCATAACTAAGTTGACTGTCAACTTAGATGGTAACACAACGCTAGATGTCGGGTTTCGATACCATGGTTGGGCAAAATACAAATAACCCATTGCATAACTTTGCGCTTAACAACAATCAAATTCCATTTTTCGGCTTTTCGCTACATTAATATTTATTATGTAATTGTTACAATTACCAAAAAATACAATAATTTTCAAATACCATCTTTACATTAAGAGATACAATATACTTAACCTACTGATACGAAGTTTTGTTAACAATACACTACCTTACCTACCCGAATCAGAAGGTGTATCACTGTTCAGATGTTCTGGACTTCGTTTACACGTGGCAAACTTAAATTTCATGTCATTATATCGATGCAGACCTGTTGGCTTCGCATCTTTGTTTTGTGGTTGGTAATAACTATGATCAATACGAAATGACACCGATTCGCAAGGCGAAACGTTAGATGAATCTATACACTCAACAGAACTATTTTTTCTAAAGGTTCGTAATCTATTGAATTACTACTTGACGTAGAAAGTAGTTCCCGTCCTCTTGTTTTATCTAACTCCTTTTGCTTGCAATTTTCGGTGCAACGACCAGACCACATACAGTCATGTATAAGTTCCACTTTATGCCAGTCTCTAGCCTTTGATTCCAACAGTCCTCGCCAACTACTGAAGTAATCTAAATAACTCTCAAGGCCTGGGTATTTTTGGTATGGCAGAAAGTCACTGTCTAAAAGATCAGAGACCAGCTCCAGACGTTCGCACGGACTAAATGGGTCTGGAAAGTCCTCGTGAGAAACGTGAACAGGTGATTGTGGAGGCGTTGGGAGTTCAAACTTTTTCCAGATGTTTTCACTTGGAGCTGGAGTGTTGTAGAATTCGTTGTCCGATGAGAAACAGTCTAAGCCTTCATCCGCAAGGAACGACGCTGAACACGAATCTAAACATCCTTTATAAAACACGTCTTTGGTTCCCATTTCGTCTGTCTGTACACTCGTGATTAGTGGATGCTTTTCTGAGACGATAGCTTCTCACCACGCTGTAACCGATTGAAAAACAAACTGGTATGATGGAACACGAAACACGATAAACATGATAGCATTTATAAAATAAATTTAATCACGCATTAATCTATGTATTTCTAAGTTATAAAAAAATTACATAAATTAAAGAAAAATATGCTTATGCAATTTCGTTAAATATACACAACACAAAACAAGTAAAATGAGTTTTTGAATATTTTAGCTATCAAAAGAAAGTTTACTGCTGTAAAATAGTGTTATCAGCCTTCAAGGTCCCTAATGATTTTCAAGTAATCTGAAATTATTGATTATTACCTTTACACTAATAACTAAACATTTGATTTAGATAATTTTATATTATTTACTCTTCATAACAATTAACTTTGGTATGAACTATGACCAACATAATTATCAAGTGCAGCTTGGAGCTAAAGATGAAAGCTTAAATTCGTAGTATTAATACAATATTGAGGTATTAACTGAAGTATCTTTCTTTGGACCCAACAAGCGAAATTTGGTGAAAATTCATGAAAAGGAGGCGAACAAACTCGCACACGAAAACCACAAAACTGAGAGGTTTGTATGTACTTCCGCACGGACCTAATGGACCTCTATACCAGTTATTGTGAAGGTCCATCCACACCTTACAAAGTAGTAACATGAACACATCACAGACAATACTATTATATTTACATAGATTCTCAACCTATTCTCTGAAAGTGTTTCTTTCAAGATAGACTGAATGTCTGAAATGTACTTTCCAAGACACACCACACACGCTCGATAAGACTAAATGTTCTAGTGAGTTTGAAAGTTTTTTGTTTTTTTTCCATCCGGTAACCGCCATCCAAGGAATACATAGACCAGTTTATCATAATAGGGGTAAACGTTATCATCCAGTGGCGTCAAGTTCATATGTACCTACGATTGTAGACACTGGCTCCTATAATATGTGACGTTATTCTTTTGCACAATAAAAATCAGTGTGTTTACCACTGCTTACTCCTGGTCACACGAATCTTTCATCAAATCCATGTATGGAACTGGACATTAGAGTTGGTTTCAGATTCTCAAATGGTAACAAGTGACCAATCATTTCCATTTCATATTTCTTCACCGATCATCATACACCATGCTTACAAAGTAACGAACTGAGAAGGTAGCTGAGAATTATTTATAGCAATGGTTCTTGCTTTATCATAGGTTTAATATCACAAATACCAATTACACTTTAACTGCATTGTATAGAAATGGACGTTTATTGAAACGACGCTGAACACGAATCTAAACATCCTTTATAAAACACGTCTTTGGTTCCCATTTCGTCTGTCTGTACACACGAAACAGTTTTAAACTTTTAAAAGGTTTTTAAAAACTTAAAAAATGATAAAAGTCATCCTTGTACCCTTTTAACATTTTTTAAATGTTTTAAAACATTTTTTTAATTTAAAAAAATTAAATTTAAAATTTAAATTATTAAATAAACTTTTAATTTTAAAAATTTAAAAAAAAATTAAATTTTTAACTTTTAAAAATTCACTGCTAAATTAGGCACTGCTAGTGCAGGCAGCCCCCGTGTAGCTTTGTGCGTAATTCAAAACAAGCAAATAAACCTTTCTGTGATTCAAGTAATGTTCGGTGGTGACGCTTTCCAGCACTTGTTTGGACACAACAAAATTTCATAAAGGACTTGACCGTCATTTTTAATTACTGAATAGCATGGATACCACTTTCATTCTTCAGCTATTTCAGGTATTCGATAGGTATGACTGGAAGCCTTATTTTAATGTATCCATACGCTGTTGCCCTAGTTTCCAGACAGATATCTCTTGACCATGTTATCTGTTATCTGGGGTACAAGGATGACTTTTATCATTGAACCTGGCGTTCATACATTCACACCTGTTACAAGATGCCGTACTCTGCTTATTACGGCAAGGATACGTTTTCTTGCATGTATCTGTTTGGATTATCTTGGTGATTCAAGCTGATCAATATTCTTTTGTATCACAGGTTCTTTAAACACAAATGACAAGTGTGTCAATATTTAGCGTCGAAAGGGACTGCTACATACCTTTTCCAAATGCGACCAATATTTGGTGGTACAACACTATCTACAAATCGCCAAACAATACCAAAATATAGTTCTGATACATACTGTTCCACCGCAACTTTATAATGGCCGCGAGTCACGTGATCTGCCTATTCATAATTCATTTACCATAATGTACTCAACCCTGTAGACAAAAAGAGCTGAAAACTAAAACGCTTTCGTGATAAAAATGTTGAATAAGACTGGCTTGTTTTCATATTCAACAACAACTCGCTTTTATTTTAACAAAATATTTTACGGCAAATCTATAAACAATTTGTTATCAGTATTTTTTAACAAGGATGGAAAATGTATTTAATGCTATCACGATAACTCCATAGGAAAAAAACACTTATAAAACAAACTTACGACTTTTTAAATGCATATCTTTCAGATAAATTCGCAATTATCATGTGTTTCTTCTTGAGGTTTCAATAAAGAAAATGCCAGAACCATGGTTAAGTCAGTGTTTGTACTATACATAAAATACAGAATACAAACCGCTAGAATGCGAATGTCATGACGTCATCTTGAAATTTAGTGAAAGTTTGGAATTTTAATTCATATAGTGTGTGTGTTCTTATAGCAGAGCCACATCGGGCTATCTGGCGAGTCCGCCGAAGGTAATCGAACCCCTGATTTTAGCGTTGTAAATCCGTAGATTTACCGCGGTAACAGCGGGGAACATATAGTAAGTAGAAACGACTTAAGAAAAATCAGTGAATGAATTGCGTAATTAATTGAGTATTCAGCGAGGCAATGAATGAACAACTTTAGTGTCGGTTAGCGAGTTATTCGGTTGTATTATTCAATTAGCAAGTGAAACAGTTAGTGTGATTGTTACCAATTAGTTAATGAGAAGAAGTTTTACGTGCATTCGTGAATTAGGCTTAGAGTTAATCTCTGAATACGTGTTCAAACATTATTTGTAAAACTGGACTTATCGAATGAAAGAAGGCTGCAGCAAATGTTAAGGGTTAATTAATTTGCTATCATTATTTGGACTGGACTTTGAACTTGTCATTGTTTTTAACGAGTCTTCGAGAAGAATCCACCCAACAAAAATATTCATAAACAAAACGGTTTCTTCAGTCCAACGTTATTCATATACCATATATAAACTACTATGACTTGATTTTGTATATACCTTTCTCACCTAAAACTAAAAATACACGTTTAATAATACTAAAAAATTGTAGAATTTGAAATATATAACATTTCATTAAATACTATGGCTTCTGTGAAACGCTGTGTCCATACGTTTGATATTGTGTATTTGATACACAAATACAGTTAATACATACCCATAATATTTAATATAAGTGGGATTTCTTTTTAGCGCTTCTTTAAAAATGTTATATTCTAGTATAAATTTTCTTTCTCTTTTGGGGCAGTTAATCCACAAAACAAAACAAGTGTCTTAAAAAATATATGCCATATGAAAAAAATATGTACACATTTTTTAATGAACATGTTAATTGCAGTTATTTTGCTTTTAGAGTCTAAAAGTTAGACTATACCGAGATAAAGGTCAGTTCTGTGATACGTTCTATATAATTAACACGAAAGCAAAAACTATGTAGATCGTCGGTTTCTTGTGCACCTGCTTCCCAAAGTTCTATAATATGAAAGGCAACTTGGTCTAACTTAATGGTAGAACAATAAAAAAAAAAGTTTCATTGTATCTCTTTCCCATCATGAAAACTAAAACGTGAAGAATTTCGATTAAACGTAAAATAAAGAGACAGGCGAAGAAGGAAAGTTATATATCTACAAAACAACAGCACTATAAACAAATTACTTCATTATTAGTGGTAGCATGGGAACGAAACTGTTTATTCTTTTAAATATTCGCATATTACTTTCACATTTTAATAACAGTTAAGATAAACCTTCACACTCGATATAAATATAAAAGAATATATTTATCTGGAATGTAAATACAGTTTTTTCTTAACTTTTATCAAAATGTGCAAAACCCTCTGGTATGCAATACTAATTAAAAAAAAAACAGAAATTTCTTTCACATAATTAAAAAAATAAACTGTTGCGTAGAAATTAGCGACCAACAATACCAATATCTATGACAAACCAAAACTGTTATTTGAATTTGTATCGACTTTGGCTACTTATAACAATAGTAAATGTGTCCTCAGATCATATTAGCAAACATTAAAACAATATAATGTAATGGATGTTTAAACTTGTTATACAGAAATTTTAGTAGACACGGGTTAATATTTCTTATAACAAATTAAATGATTGAGCTTTACAACATGTCAAAAACGACGTTAGGGTTAAGTGATAACACGTAGTTTAACTGCTGGTTGAATTAATATACGATATTTTTCTACACGCTCTACGCAAAATAATCCAAAGCTACCAACAAACGTCTACAGCTCACGGAATTCTTACATACCTTATAACTGATAGTCAGACGAACGCAGCGCACTATAAGTGGATTTATCTTTCCCTACCGATACAATTACGAAACTAACCACGCAAGCCCGAGTAAATTCGTACTGACTACTGTCTTTAAAACGTCCTTAAGAAAGAAAAAAAAGATTGCGCTATAATATATTAGTCCGCAGAGATCGTGAGCGCAGTAATATCAGCATAATCTGATTTGATTGTATAAATATTAAAGAAGAGCAAGTTTTTATTACAAGTTTATTAAAATACACGATCCAAGTTTTTAATTATACAGTTGTTAACGAACTATGTTTTCACGTGGTTTTATACACTCTTCGGAACGACTGCCTTTGTTTGGCGCTTTTCTTGGCAAGCGGGAATCTCTTCATCCAATCAAAATGTACATTTCAACCAAACCAGAAAGAAAATGACATCCATGTTACAAGCCACTTAAAAAATATTGAAACTCATAAAAATATCTTTCATGTTTCGAAAAATATTTCACATTGTTGTTGCGTGTAGTTACAATATTTTTGAACAAAGTAAGAAAAATATATTAAAGTACGGCAGATAGGAAAATATACGTATCGACATAAACACGAGATCATTTTTTAAAAATGTTTACAGTTGTTTTGTACATTATAAATACCGTTAATTTTCTGTATTATTCTGAATAAATTAAAAAATAGCTTTTCCATAACAATCGTTTAATGAAATATAACTTTTTAAAGATATGTCACATTTCAGAAAATAACCGCTTAAGTTGTTTTGTTTCTTGTTTTTAAAATAAACCTTTGTGGTTTTGTTATCAGCTTTTGCAGGCTGATTTCACGTTTTCCTGTAGTAGTAAAATATTTTTATTTCGTGTTCATAATTTAGAATTTTAATCATTTTAACATCCAAAATCCGAAATGGAAATAACCACATGAGGGAACGCTAACAATATAGGAAAATCAATAAAAAATATGTAGCAAAGTTATCTTGTAAAATTAATACAATAAAGACAAACTACTGAAAATTATATAAATTATCTTTAACTCCCCTGTTTTACTGAGTTTTCTTTAATTTCTGTAGTGTATATTGGTGGATAGAAGACATTTAATAGTAGAAATAAACGACCTTCATGACCATGTGGTTAGGGCTCATGAATCGTCATCTGATGGTCGCGAGTTCGAATCCCCGTCACACCAAACGTCCTCATTCATTTTAAAGTGGGAGCATTATACTGTGACAGTCAATCGCTATAAATTGATAAAAGAGTAGCCCCAAAATTGGCTGTGGGTGGTGATGACTAGCTGGCTGCCTTCCCTCACTGCTAAATTAAGAATGACAAGTACAGATAACCCTCGTGTAGTTTTCGCGAAGTTTAAAATAAAATAAATGGAAGATCTTATAACGCAAATAGTTGTTTTCCTGTAACTGGACATTCAACGTTTCGCTTTACGGCTTCTTCAGGATCGTTTCACTGAAATACAAACAGCATCTGACAGTGGAATGTTCCTGAAGAAGTCGTAAGCGAAACATTGAATGTTTAGTTAAGGTAAAACAACTATTTGGTGTGATGGAGTTATTTATTTCTAGTACTAAATACATCAACTTTTATTTGAATACTTTGATTAGATAGAATGACACATTACTTTAACATTGTTGCATGTCTCAAGTACGCTACATTAAACTATTTTGAGCATCATGCTAATAAAATTATGGTTAGTTAGTTATTTGGTATTTTGCGCAAAGCTACACGAGGGCTATCTACGCTAGTCGTTCCTAATTTAGCAATGTAAGACTAGAGGGAAGACAGCTAGTCATCACCACTCACCGCCAACTCTTGGGCTACTCTTTTATCAACGAATAGTGGGATTTACCGTAACATTATAACGCCCCCAGGGCATGTTGGTGCGACCGGGATTCGAACCTTCGGGCCCTCGGATTACGAGTCAAACGCTTTAACACACTTGGCTATGCCGGGCCATTAAAATTATGGAAAGACCAATGATGAAAGATTATATAAGTGACTGTTATAATATCTCTCTACTGAGCAACTCCAGAATAACAATAGCACCAGACATTTAATTTATATTCATCTTGTGGTGCTTTGCTTACAGACTTTGGTTGATGGCATAAAGGAAGAAAATAAGTTTAATGTATTATTATGTATCAAAACAGTGAAAGGTTTCATCGTTCGTTTATCCAATGCGGTAACGAAATGTACATCTCAAAAGAGTTGCGTAATCAATGCTTAATTAAATATACACAATAGCTTTCAGAAACGAATAAGTTACTTTATTACATTGGTATAAAATAGTAATAATTTATAAGCAAAATAATATATCTGAATATATAAAAATAAAACATCAGTCAAACTGAAAAAAATTCAAATTTTTACAACACAAGGTGACACAGCATCATGAGTCAAACTTATGTGTTTTTTTTTTTAAATAGCTTCAGTACTATGCAGTAATATTAGGTCATCCCATAAGTAATGTCCGAAAATTTAATACAGAAAGTGCATCATTTATGTCTTTGTAGAAGGCTTTAATGACTAAAATATGTAGTAAGATGTATATAAAAATGTTCAGACAAATAAAATAAATAACCCAACTCCTCTTTTTTAGATCATTAAACAAATAAACCCTTATGAAGATGGATGTGTCTGAGGAGCACATTAGGCATATAATGTTTTATGAGTTTTTAAAAAAAGGAAGTAGTGCAGAAAAAACAACACGAAACATTCAAGGTGTTTATGGTGTGGAGTCTCTCAATGAAAGAAAATGTCGAAGGTGGTTTCAGAAGTTCAGATCAGGTGACTACAGCTTAAGTGATGCGCCACGTTCAGGTTGTTCTGTTGAGTTTAATGATGACTTGCTGCTGGCTGTACTTGATGAAGATTGTGCTGTAACAATTGAAGAACTAGCACAGAAGCTTAATTTAACCCATTCAACAGGTCACTGTTATCTGCAACAGCTTGGAAAAGTGTCAAAAATTGGAAAATGTGTCCCCCATGAGTTGACAGAAGCTAACCTGAGAGCAAGAGTGGACAATTGCACTTCTCTGCACTCTCGTGAACGTAACTCACCTTTTTTTGGACAAGTTAGTGACTGGAGATGAATAATTGATATTTTATAAAAAAAATGTTAAGCACCGCAGACAGTGGCTCAGTGCAAGTAAACTGGCTTAAGTAAAGTCCAAAATGGACTTTCACCCTAGAAAAGTCTTGTTAAGCGTTTGGTGGGATATTGTTGGTGTGATCCACTTTGAGTGGCTATCACTCAGTGTAACGATTACATCAGACTTCTATTGTCAACAGTTAGAGCGCTTGACTGTTACACTGAAAGAAAAGAGGCCTGCTTTGATCAATCATGAGGGTGTTGTGTTACACCAGGATTATGTACAGTTTCATACAACAAGGATCACACCTGCAAAAATTGAAGAGCTAGACTGGGAAAAAATTCCACATCCTTCTTATTCTCTAGACCTTCCCCCATCTGATTATCATTTATTCAGAAATTTGCAAAACTATCTTGATGGAAAAGAGCTTGGAACACATGATGATGTCAAAACTATCCTCTTTGTATTCTTTTCCTCTAAACCCCAAGAAGTTTACAGAAGTGGCGTTCAGAAGCTTGTGAATCGTTGGCAGGAAGTAATTAATAATAATGAAACATACATTATTGATTAAATAACATTAAAAGTGTTTGAAACCCTTTCTATTTTTCTGAACCTAGAATCGGATGTCACTTAAGGGATGATTGTTTGTTTTTGAATTTCGCACAAAGCTACTCGAGGGCTATCTGTGCTAGCCGTCCCTAATTTAGTACTGTAAAACTAGAGGGAAGGCAGCTAGTCATCACCACCAACCGCCAACTCTTGGGCTACTCTTTTACCAACGAATAGTGGGATTGACCGTAAATTTATAACGCCCCCTCGGCTAAAAAGGTGAGCATGTTTGGAGCGATGGGGATACGAACCCGTGACGTTCACATTACGAATCGCACGCCTTAACGCGTTTAGCCATGCTGGTCCACGTAAGGAATGACCTGATACCTTTAAGAACTACGACATATCGTCTTCGAGTTTCCTGGTTTTTTTTTCTCCATACGATTACACAGTTGAAAATGTTAATTGACTTTAGAAATACGTGAAAACAAAGATTAATTGCATTCATTCCAAGAAGGAAAACAGAAACCGATAATGGAAAACTTTGTTCTTGAAGAAACAGAAAAAAAAAAGAAACAAAAAGAGATCTCATATCAAAACTACTAAAAACAAAACAATTTTGTCATAACTGTTCTGGTAGAAAACAGCAGAGCTCAGAAAATATAATTTTAGGTACCTGCTTTTTGGAATGGTATTTTTAATGGAACAAGTGCCAGCACTTGTGTCCTTTTATTTATCTATCTTCTACACCAACATAAGATTTGAAAAGCACAAATAAATACACGAGCCTTAGGCCTGAGGCCAGGAGATGAGGCACACGATCTGATTCAGGATGGCTCTAATCAGTTTATCCGAAACCTTTATTAATGATCTGATATCCCTAGTACTGAGGGCTTTGCTGTAGAAGACATTCCCCACCCTAAGATCTGTTTTACCTTTTAAAATTTCTTGTTTTATATTTAAGTGTATTTTTTATTGTGTACTGTATTATATACTGAAGCTAATACCAGTACTCCTGTTATTTTCATGGAAGTGTCTGAAGATCACTGGCATGTTTGGTGCAATCGTTACAATTATTGACCAGTCACAAGCGGCATCACATAAACAGAATGTTGTCATCTAATTACTGGAATACTACAGTTATATATATAGTGATTTAGGCCTTCGTTATGATACCATATGCTTTAACAGAAGCTGTAATTGTGTAAACGAGAGTTAACAAGTGAGGTGTATTTACACAGGCCTACGAAGTTAACCTTCGTAGAAACTCTTTTGTTTTCAGTAATTCAGCTACGCCTATTTTGGAAATTTTATTTATTTTTCTATCACGTAAGGATTTTTTTACAAATCAGGAACAAAAAATGTTCTTACTAAGATTAAGCTATTTTTTCGTTTGCCACAATGGATATATATATATATATATGCTAGGTCCACCGAGAGAAATCGAACGCTCGATTTTAGCATACTAAATCTATAGGCTTTTCGGGAGACCTGTAGCTTGGACGGTTTTGTCCCTTTCGTTTTTTGTTTTTTTTTTGGCTAGGTGATTAGAGCGTTCGAGTCATAATTTAAGGGTTATGGGTTCGAATTATCGTCACACCAACATGCTCACCCTTTCAGCCGTGGGAAGCGTTATAATGTAACGATCAATACCAATATTCGTTAGTAAAAGAGGAGTCCAAAAGCTGGCGGTGGGTGGTGATGACTAGCTGCCTTCCCTTTAGTCTTACACTGCTAAATTAAGGATAGCTAGCGCAGAAAGCACTCGTGTAGCTTTGCGAGAAATTAAAAACAAACAAACAAACATATATATTTTTTTAAAAAATTGGAGATTTAATACGTTCCTGTTACAGCTGAACTATATAGCAAATTTTGTGAAAAAAATGTGGCGTAGAAATCATTTGTTGCAAAAGAATACTCAATAACATTAAAACATAATTATTCTAAATGTTCATAAAATTAAATCCGTTTTCTTGCCTTATTCACAAACTCGCATTAGTCTTAGAAAAATAACAAAATAGTTGTTTCCTGATTGGTTCACACACACAGACAGTAATATATTTACTCATTTTAAACATTATAAACAATAGAGAAGTATGTTGAAAGTCTTCGTATTTGACTTCTTAAGGAATGTTGATATATTTATTTGAGCTGTATTATTTAAACTATTATCAATTTTCTATTTTAGGCTTGCAAATGTCTTTACATATGCATGAATTATTTTCACCATAAAAGTCAAAATTAATCGGCGTATTTTAGTGCCACACTTTTACTACTCATTGTTCATAATACAGACAGTTGTACACATTAACCATATAAACATACAAATGTTTGTGCTCCGATTAATAGCACATTTGCAAGTTATGTAGTCAATTGGAAAATTTGGTAATCCATCGAGCGTGACAACACCACTGGACAGGATTCAATCGCTTTAACTTTCTTACAGCAATGTCTTGACATGTCACGAAATAGCAAAGCCTTGATATATCACGCTATAGCAGTTTTGAAATATCACATTATAGCAATACCTGGACATTTCACGTGATAGCAAGGCCTTTGATATATCACGTAATATATACAATGTCTTGACATGTCGCATATACCAATGTCTTAAACTGTCGCCCCCGCTAGTACAGCGGTATGTCTCGGATTACAACGCTAAAATCAGGGGTTCGATTCCTCTCGGTGGGCTGAGCAGATAGCCCGATGTGGCTTTGCTACAAGAAAAACAAACACACACACACACACACACTTAAACTGTCAAGATGCACATGGGCCATAATGTAAAACTTGGCTTGCTATGCATTCAGTAAAATAGAAACTCGAATTAAAAATTGGATTATTATATGAATGTTTTCATATTCCCTGAGCTAACTAGTGAGATATGTTTAATTTAAAACCCACAGAATGGCACTGCCTTCGAAAGGCCTAAAGACTAAGTCTTACAGCATTATTGTTTCATTTGTTTATTCAGCATTTTGTATAATCAGAAGGAACCCAAGCCAGGAGAGTCACTTGTTTCTGACCTGGCATGGCCAAGCGCGTAAGGCGTGCGACTCGTAATCCGAGGGTCGCGGGTTCGTGCCCGCGTCGTGCTAAACATACTCGCCCTCCCAGCCGTAGGGGTGTATAATGTTACGGTCAATCCCACTATTCGTTGGTAAAAGAGTAGCCCAAGAGTTGGCGGTGGGTGGTGATGACTAGCTGCCTTCCCTCTAGTCTTACACTGCTAAATTAGGGACGGCTAGCACAGATAGCCCTCGAGTAGCTTTGTGCGAAATTCCCAAACAAACAAACAAACACTTGTTTCTTTACGGTCACGATTGGAATGGCGGGAACACTCGAGTTGCGTCATTCACTGACAGTAGCATCAAAAGAAACATTGAAATTCCTATAAAACTCGGGAAAAAGAAAAATAATAAATTATGGTTTGTTTTTAACTCCGCTGAATTATACTTAATTAAGAACCTATAAAATGTCTTGATGATCTGAGGTTGGAAAGTTGAGACATATTTTCCTTACGGACATAACAATTCTCACAAGCCGTTCTATAGTATATCTTAGCGTCACTTAGATGTTTCCTGTTTTCACATTATGTCTTTGACGTTATATTTTTGGAAATTGACCTTGTAGGAGATAGATAATCTTGTTTGTATTAGCGTGGTTCTTAGCGAGAGGAAATAAGGGGTGCCTCAGCCATAGTGACCGGAAATCGGGCTTCGCATCCCGTGATAATAAGTTTCGGATGTGCGAAAACAATAGGCTAATAAAACAACAGGGAGTAAAAAGTATTCGAGAAACATACATCATCACTGAGAGAAAGCGATAATTCATGTTGTTGTTTTAATTATACTGACCACAGAAATCATATGACATATGAGATGTTTTTGCTCCACGTTTATTGTTAAGTTTGTTTGTTTTTTATCAAATCATTTATGCATTAATTTTTTGCATTTTTCCTTACAAATATTTATTTAACAGATGCTTGAGTAAGAAAGCAAGTTATGCTAATATAATGATAGGTAGATAATAACAGAGTTTTATTGATGGTGTAACATGATATTGGTCTGTTTCCTTCACGTATGATCTGTACCAAGTAAAGGGCTTATATAGTGTTACAAACACTAAAGAATTGGTTGGTTGGTTGGTTTGGTTTGGTGTTCTATGGCGCAAAGAAACTAGGCTATCTGCGCCAACGTTTAAGTTTGTTTGTTTGTTTTGAATTTCCCACAAAGCTACTCGAGGGCTATATGTGCTAGCCGTCCCTAATTTATCAGTGTAAGACTAGAGGGAAGGCAGCTAGTCATCAACACCCACCGCCAACTCTTTGGCTACTCTTTTACCAACGAATAGTGGGACTGACCGTCGCATTATAATACGTCCATGGCTGAAAGGGCAAGCATGTTTGGTGTGACGGGGATTCGAACCCGCGACCCTCAGATTACGAGTTGAACGTCTTAACCACCTGGCATGTGCCAGGCAGCTTGCTTACATTTAGCATTGCAAGTCAACTTACACACACAAGTTTAGACATGTTCCATATCTATTTAAAATGCCATGCTGATAATAATGAACTCTTTCATAAGATAAAATTTCATTTGTACATTGTAAGCACAACATAGTATATTTCATTAAAAAAAAAATCCATGAAGGACCGAAAAATGGAATAATCTATCAGAAGATTGAAATTTGACAAATGGCTTCGACGTTTTCGTGTGTCCTCGAGGTATCTGCTGAGAACACCGCAGGGGAATCAAACCCCTGATTTTACCGTTGTAAATCCGTAGACTTACCGCTGTACCAGCAGGGGACCTGCAAAACTGACCTATTAACATACGTAGAAGAAAATGCATATATATATTATATATTTAATGAATTTGAACTCAAGTTTCCTTTTTCTCCGTATAATACAGTAACTTTTTTTTTTTTTAACTATAAGCAACATGGTGAAGGAAAACTCGTCACACATTATGTATATATAAATTAAAATATACCCCATTCACAGTCTCAGTTAAACACTGTCACAAATCAGCCACCCTGATGAGACATTGTCGGAACTGGATATGGCAGATGTTATTGTGCTTGACATATATTCTCTCTCGCTTTCATTCGTGAGTTCATAGAACTGTTAATGTTAGTAGTGTCGTTTTCTCCCGCTGACGCTGTAATTCCTCGCTGGTTCACTGGTTATTGTGAATTATTGTAAAATTAATTAAACCAAATAATAATAATTATAAATAAACAAAAAATAATAATCGTTGTCAACAGAAAATAAACAATGTTGTATTATTTATTTTTACTGTAAAATATCCTATTTGTAAACTACTTATGTTTGTATAATAACTACAGTTCACTTGTTTAATCGGGTTTACACCCTAATATTCCTTGTTCATGAAAATTGATGACGCGTGCCTAAACAACTACTTTGTTTCGTATCCTAGTCGGTCCTTTGAACCTTGGGATTGAGCGAAAGGCCTCGTCGGCAGTGGTTATAACAGATGCAGTGGGATTGACATATCCTTCTTTGAATCACCTCATTATTGTTTAGAATTCCGAGCTTAGTATGAGCTATGAACAACCGCGTAAACCTGGCAGTGTGAACAACCGTGATACTAAACAACGGACCAATTAGAAAATTTTATAAACAGAGATATAATTGGTCAAAAAACTAAAAGCAATATTGGAATCGATTTGTTATGTTTCCTGCTGAGATTAAACTGAATTGTATTAAGAGATCGAATTATAGCTATAATGATTCAGTTTCTGTTTTAACGAGGCGTTTAGTAATTCCCTGAATAAACTATCACGACAAATTGTTTGAACATTCGTCAACAGGTGTGTTGAAGCTTCCTAGGCTTTAATTTATATTTGCAAACTTCGGTTTCATAAGATGTCGATTTGAACTTTAAAAGAAAATATTATCCAATTTTTGTTAGCTCAATGCTAAATTAAAATAATAGTTTTAATTCAATTCAGAAGATTCATATTGTAAAGTTTCAGATATGTGTACTTAGTCTAAACAATATATGTTTATTGCATCACAGAAACAACATATATATACGTATAAACATAATATTTTTATTCCAACAGTGACAGCTATATGAGCCTTCAGTTGTTTTTGTTTGAACGCAAAGTTATGTAAAGAAATCGAACCCCGGATTTTTCAATGAAAGCCTATGAGCTTAATCCTGATTCTTCATAGGACATCTGATAATCGCGATAGGTTCTTCACATTCTTTGTTATTATAGCTGGCTAATAGCAGCTTTATCTGCCCAGTATTACAGGGATAATCTTATCTACAAGCAGACATACTTCAAATATTAGGTCATTTAGACCTTGCTCTGAAACACACGAACCTTGACTTTGTCTTACAAGATTTTCTGGTGTTTAAACGCTATTTTAGCTTTTAAGTCACATAGCTGTTTCACAGACTTATAAACGTTCGGCTGATAAATGATATTATGTATTGAAAACCATTTCTTTATCAAACTTTTCGTCTCGAATAGAGCTCAAATTTAGTCAACTTATATTATGATATTGATGCAATTCTATATAAAGCATGAATTCAGTTGTTATGATATTCGGTTGAAAAGATCGCTAGACATGGAGAAGCAAATATTTAAAAATGGTATAACACACGTTTATAACAAACATTTCTATTCTTGTTTGCAATGTTCTGGGCAGAAGCCCTTTTTGTCAGGCATTATATTAATTGTGTTACATGGAGAAAAAAGAGGCTTAAACAAAATCGTTGAAAGGTTAGAATACACAAAGATTCTAAAATGCATATATAATACGTGAAACGCGTTAACAAAAACACCGTTAGAAGGTTTGTTTTGAATTTCGCGCAAAGCTACACGAAGACTATCTGCGCTAGCTGTGTCTAATTTAGCAGTGTAAAAATAGAGGCTAGGCAGCTAGTCATCACCACGCACCGCCAACTCTTGGGTTACTCTTTTACCAACGAATAGTTGGATTGACTGTAACGTTATAACGCCCCCACGGCTGAAAATGCGGACGTGCTTGGTGCGACGGGCATTCGAACCCGCGATTCTCAGATTACTGGTCGAGTGCCCTAAACACCTGGCCATGCTGGGCCATCGCTAGAAGGAACGATGGAGTGTTTGTTTGCTTTGTAATTAAGCACAAAGTTACACAAAGGGCTATCTGTGCTCTGCCCGTCACGGATATCGAAACCCGGTTTCTAACGGTGTTAGTCAAACCGCTGTGCAGCGGAGGGGGGCGATCCTGGAAGTTGAAGTGTTTGGGAAATGGGTGTTCTAGGGTGCCTTTGCACACAAGTTGGAGATGTTCAGGAAGTCTGTCAGGTGATTTGGGTATAGTTTTCCTAGTATACAGGTATACAGTTGTTTACACTTTGTACAGGGAATCCAATAAATAATGCGCAGTAAGGTACAAGTGAATAGGTCTTTCACGTAAAGGTAGAACTGAAGGGAGTCGATAAGTCGGTGATATGATCATATGTAAGACAAAGAGTGTCTTCACACAGACGACTTCTGTTAGTTTGTGTAAGTGAAGACACTCTAGTTTGAAATATGGAAAATATTAGGTAGTATTTCACATTACTTTCACATTTGCAGGATGTAGAAATGTCGTTAGATGTGTTGTTGTTCTTTGTTAGTAAGGTAATGTTGCCACGCACAATTCTGCTAATTTGTGTGGTTAAAGGATGATATGTAAGGACCGAAGACTCTGTCACTATGGTGGCTTGTCGTTGGAGTAGACACAGTCAGCTTGTATTAAAGTGAAAGTGGCATGTTTGGAGTTATCAGGATAATTCTGATGTCTAAAATAACGAGTCATGTCGTTTAATTTATTCATAAAATCAGCGCTGGAATTTCATCATAATAAATTACTACCAACATATCTGTCCATAAAAATAATTTAAAATATTCACCTTTTATTATCTCTATATTTGTAGTGTACACTTACTTGTTCATCTATATTCACCAATCTATTTATCATTAGCCCTGTTTGCTTTGTATTATAAATCTGCTTACAGCGATTAAGGTGTAATAAATTCCAGTAATTATTTACCGGTATGAAAGAAATGTAGCTGCTTAACATGAACAGGAAAAAAACAAAAACAACAGCAACCACAACCTGACAGTGAAGTCACAGAACTACGAACAAGAGTTGAACGAACGTATTCACGCGCGTAAAAACTAAACTTTGAAATTTTTTCTGTACCCTGAATTCAGTTGGTGAGACATTCAGGTGTATTTTGGCAATTAATATCCTAAAAAAAACTTTTTATCTCAACCATGTAAATGACTGTTAATATGAATACTGTCCACATGTGAACAGCCAATCTCTGTTTGATTTTAATTAAGCAAAAAGGTAATTTGACATGGGGCCTGGCATGGCCTAGCGCGTTAAGGAGTGCGCTTCGTAATCTGAGAGTCGCGGGTTCGCGCCCGAGTTGCGCCAAACATGCTCGCCCTCCCAGCCGTGGGGGCGTTATAATGTGACGGTCAATCCCACTATTCATTGGTAAAAGAGTAGCCCAAGAGTTGGCGGTGGGTAGTGATGACTAGCTGCCTTCCCTCTAGTCTTACACTGCTAAATTAGGAACGGCTAGCACAGATAGCCCTCGAGTTGCTTTGTGCGAAATTCCAAAACAAACAATTTGACATGAATACCCTATTCGTGTTTCTTCAATTACACTTATTGGTTTAAACTGGGGAACTTTTGTTATGATCGGAACATTACTAATTACACTAAGTAAACATGCTAATGCTGACAAAGGTTTGACGCACTTTTTGAAGAATGATTTGCATATATTAGTGCTACAGGCGACAAGTTTGTTTTTGTTTCGAATTTCGCGCAAAGTTGGACGAGGGCTATCGTTCCTAATTTAGCAGTGTAAAACTGGAGGGAAGGTAGCTAGTCATCACCACCCACCGCCAACTCTTGGGCTACTCTTTTATCAACGAATAGTGGGATTTACCGTAACATTATAACGCCCCCAGGGCATGTTGGTGCGACCGGGATTCGAACCTTCGGGCCCTCGGATTACGAGTCAAACGCTTTAACACACTTGGCTATGCCGGGCCATTAAAATTATGGAAAGACCAATGATGAAAGATTATATAAGTGACTGTTATAATATCTCTCTACTGAGCAACTCCAGAATAACAATAGCACCAGACATTTAATTTATATTCATCTTGTGGTGCTTTGCTTACAGACTTTGGTTGATGGCATAAAGGAAGAAAATAAGTTTAATGTATTATTATGTATCAAAACAGTGAAAGGTTTCATCGTTCGTTTATCCAATGCGGTAACGAAATGTACATCTCAAAAGAGTTGCGTAATCAATGCTTAATTAATTATACACAATAGCTTTCAGAAACGAATAAGTTACTTTATTACATTGGTATAAAATAGTAATAATTTATAAGCAAAATAATATATCTGAATATATAAAAATAAAACATCAGTCAAACTG
This sequence comes from Tachypleus tridentatus, assembly GCF_004210375.1. NCBI lineage: Eukaryota > Metazoa > Arthropoda > Merostomata > Xiphosura > Limulidae > Tachypleus > Tachypleus tridentatus. The sequence continues at coordinate 96,012,795 of NC_134834.1, forward strand.
AAAAAAATTCAAATTTTTACAACACAAGGTGACACAGCATCATGAGTCAAACTTATGTGTTTTTTTTTTTAAATAGCTTCAGTACTATGCAGTAATATTAGGTCATCCCATAAGTAATGTCCGAAAATTTAATACAGAAAGTGCATCATTTATGTCTTTGTAGAAGGCTTTAATGACTAAAATATGTAGTAAGATGTATATAAAAATGTTCAGACAAATAAAATAAACTAACCCAACTCCACTTTTTCAGATCATTAAACAAATAAACCCTTATGAAGATGGATGTGTCTGAGGAGCACATTAGGCATATAATGATTTATGAGTTTTTTAAAAAAGGAAGTAGTGCAGAAAAAACAACACGAAACATTCAAGGTGTTTATGGTGTGGAGTCTCTCAATGAAAGAAAATGTCGAAGGTGGTTTCAGAAGTTCAGATCAGGTGACTACAGCTTAAGTGATGCGCCACGTTCAGGTCATCCTGTTGAGTTTAATGATGACTTGCTGCTGGCTGTACTTGATGAAGATTGTGCTGTAACAATTGAAGAACTAGCACAGAAGCTTAATTTAACCCATTCAACAGGTCACTGTTATCTGCAACAGCTTGGAAAAGTGTCAAAAATTGGAAAATGTGTCCCCCATGATTTGATAGAAGCTAACCTGAGAGCAAGAGTGGACAATTGCACTTCTCTGCACTCTCGTGAACGTAACTCACCTTTTTTTGGACAAGTTAGTGACTGGAGATGAATAATTGATATTTTATAAAAAAAAATGTTAAGCACCGCAGACAGTGGCTCAGTGCAAGTAAACTGGCTTAAGTAAAGTCCAAAATGGACTTTCACCCTAGAAAAGTCTTGTTAAGCGTTTGGTGGGATATTGTTGGTGTGATCCACTTTGAGTGGCTATCACTCAGTGTAACGATTACATCAGACTTCTATTGTCAACAGTTAGAGCGCTTGACTGTTACACTGAAAGAAAAGAGGCCTGCTTTGATCAATCATAAAGGTGTTGTGTTACACCAGGATAATGTACAGTTTCATACAACAAGGATCACACCTGCAAAAATTGAAGAGCTAGACTGGGAAAAAATTCCACATCCTTCTTATTCTCTAGACCTTCCCCCATCTGATTATCATTTATTCAGAAATTTGCAAAACTATCTTGATGGAAAAGAGCTTGGAACACATGATGATGTCAAAACTATCCTCTTTGTATTCTTTTCCTCTAAACCCCAAGAAGTTTACAGAAGTGGCGTTCAGAAGCTTGTGAATCGTTGGCAGGAAGTAATTAATAATAATGAAACATACATTATTGATTAAATAACATTAAAAGTGTTTGAAACCCTTTCTATTTTTCTGAACCTAGAATCGGACGTTACTTAAGGGATGATTGTTTTTGAATTTCGCACAAAGCTACTCGAAAGCTATCTGTGCTAGCCGTCCCTAATTTAGTACTGTAAGACTAGAGGGAAGGCAGCTAGTCATCACCACCCACCGCCAACTCTTGGGCTACTCTTTTACCAACGAATAGTGGGATTGACCGTAACTTTATAACGCCCCCACGGCTAAAAAGGTGAGCATGTTTGGCGCGATGGGGATGCGAACCCGCGACGTTCAGATTACGAATCGCACGCCTTAACGCATTTAGCCATGCCGGCCCACGTAAGGGATGACCTGATACCTTTAAGAATTACGACATATCGTCTTCGAGTTTCCTGGGTTTTTTTCTCCATACGATTACACAGTTGCAAATGTTTATTGACTTTAGAAATACGTGAAAACAAAGATTAATTGCATTCATTCCAAGAAGGAAAACACCAAGAGTTGGCGGTGGGTGGTGATGACTAGCTGCCTTCCCTTTAGTCTTACACTGCTAAATTAAGGATAGCTAGCGCAGAAAGCACTCGTGTAGCTTTGCGAGAAATTAAAAACAAACAAACAAACATATATATTTTTTTAAAAAATTGGAGATTTAATACGTTCCTGTTACAGCTGAACTATATAGCAAATTTTGTGAAAAAAATGTGGCGTAGAAATCATTTGTTGCAAAAGAATACTCAATAACATTAAAACATAATTATTCTAAATGTTCATAAAATTAAATCCGTTTTCTTGCCTTATTCACAAACTCGCATTAGTCTTAGAAAAATAACAAAATAGTTGTTTCCTGATTGGTTCACACACACAGACAGTAATATATTTACTCATTTTAAACATTATAAACAATAGAGAAGTATGTTGAAAGTCTTCGTATTTGACTTCTTAAGGAATGTTGATATATTTATTTGAGCTGTATTATTTAAACTATTATCAATTTTCTATTTTAGGCTTGCAAATGTCTTTACATATGCATGAATTATTTTCACCATAAAAGTCAAAATTAATCGGCGTATTTTAGTGCCACACTTTTACTACTCATTGTTCATAATACAGACAGTTGTACACATTAACCATATAAACATACAAATGTTTGTGCTCCGATTAATAGCACATTTGCAAGTTATGTAGTCAATTGGAAAATTTGGTAATCCATCGAGCGTGACAACACCACTGGACAGGATTCAATCGCTTTAACTTTCTTACAGCAATGTCTTGACATGTCACGAAATAGCAAAGCCTTGATATATCACGCTATAGCAGTTTTGAAATATCACATTATAGCAATACCTGGACATTTCACGTGATAGCAAGGCCTTTGATATATCACGTAATATATACAATGTCTTGACATGTCGCATATACCAATGTCTTAAACTGTCGCCCCCCGCTAGTACAGCGGTATGTCTCCGGATTACAACGCTAAAATCAGGGGTTCGATTCCTCTCGGTGGGCTGAGCAGATAGCCCGATGTGGCTTTGCTACGAGAAAAACAAACACACACACACACACACACTTAAACTGTCAAGATGCACATGGGCCATAATGTAAAACTTGGCTTGCTATGCATTCAGTAAAATAGAAACTCGAATTAAAAATTGGATTATTATATGAATGTTTTCATATTCCCTGAGCTAACTAGTGAGATATGTTTAATTTAAAACCCACAGAATGGCACTGCCTTCGAAAGGCCTAAAGACTAAGTCTTACAGCATTATTGTTTCATTTGTTTATTCAGCATTTTGTATAATCAGAAGGAACCCAAGCCAGGAGAGTCACTTGTTTCTGACCTGGCATGGCCAAGCGCGTAAGGCGTGCGACTCGTAATCCGAGGGTCGCGGGTTCGTGCCCGCGTCGTGCTAAACATACTCGCCCTCCCAGCCGTAGGGGTGTATAATGTTACGGTCAATCCCACTATTCGTTGGTAAAGAGTAGCCCAAGAGTTGGCGGTGGGTGGTGATGACTAGCTGCCTTCCCTCTAGTCTTACACTGCTAAATTAGGGACGGCTAGCACAGATAGCCCTCGAGTAGCTTTGTGCGAAATTCCCAAACAAACAAACAAACACTTGTTTCTTTACGGTCACGATTGGAATGGCGGGAACACTCGAGTTGCGTCATTCACTGACAGTAGCATCAAAAGAAACATTGAAATTCCTATAAAACTCGGGAAAAAGAAAAATAATAAATTATGGTTTGTTTTTAACTCCGCTGAATTATACTTAATTAAGAACCTATAAAATGTCTTGATGATCTGAGGTTGGAAAGTTGAGACATATTTTCCTTACGGACATAACAATTCTCACAAGCCGTTCTATAGTATATCTTAGCGTCACTTAGATGTTTCCTGTTTTCACATTATGTCTTTGACGTTATATTTTTGGAAATTGACCTTGTAGGAGATAGATAATCTTGTTTGTATTAGCGTGGTTCTTAGCGAGAGGAAATAAGGGTGCCTCAGCCATAGTGACCGGAAATCGGGCTTCGCATCCCGTGATAATAAGTTTCGGATGTGCGAAAACAATAGGCTAATAAAACAACAGGGAGTAAAAAGTATTCGAGAAACATACATCATCACTGAGAGAAAGCGATAATTCATGTTGTTGTTTTAATTATACTGACCACAGAAATCATATGACATATGAGATGTTTTTTGCTCCACGTTTATTGTTAAGTTTGTTTGTTTTTTATCAAATCATTTATGCATTAATTTTTTTGCATTTTTCCTTACAAATATTTATTTAACAGATGCTTGAGTAAGAAAGCAAGTTATGCTAATATAATGATAGGTAGATAATAACAGAGTTTTATTGATGGTGTAACATGATATTGGTCTGTTTCCTTCACGTATGATCTGTACCAAGTAAAGGGCTTATATAGTGTTACAAACACTAAAGAATTGGTTGGTTGGTTGGTTTGGTTTGGTGTTCTATGGCGCAAAGAAACTAGGCTATCTGCGCCAACGTTTAAGTTTGTTTGTTTGTTTTGAATTTCCCACAAAGCTACTCGAGGGCTATATGTGCTAGCCGTCCCTAATTTATCAGTGTAAGACTAGAGGGAAGGCAGCTAGTCATCAACACCCACCGCCAACTCTTTGGCTACTCTTTTACCAACGAATAGTGGGACTGACCGTCGCATTATAATACGTCCATGGCTGAAAGGGCAAGCATGTTTGGTGTGACGGGGATTCGAACCCGCGACCCTCAGATTACGAGTTGAACGTCTTAACCACCTGGCATGTGCCAGGCAGCTTGCTTACATTTAGCATTGCAAGTCAACTTACACACACAAGTTTAGACATGTTCCATATCTATTTAAAATGCCATGCTGATAATAATGAACTTTTCATAAGATAAAATTTCATTTGTACATTGTAAGCACAACATAGTATATTTCATTAAAAAAAAATCCATGAAGGACCGAAAAATGGAATAATCTATCAGAAGATTGAAATTTGACAAATGGCTTCGACGTTTTCGTGTGTCCTCGAGGTATCTGCTGAGAACACCGCAGGGGAATCAAACCCCTGATTTTACCGTTGTAAATCCGTAGACTTACCGCTGTACCAGCAGGGGACCTGCAAAACTGACCTATTAACATACGTAGAAGAAAATGCATATATATATTATATATTTAATGAATTTGAACTCAAGTTTCCTTTTCTCCGTATAATACAGTAACTTTTTTTTTTTTTTAACTATAAGCAACATGGTGAAGGAAAACTCGTCACACATTATGTATATATAAATTAAAATATACCCCATTCACAGTCTCAGTTAAACACTGTCACAAATCAGCCACCCTGATGAGACATTGTCGGAACTGGATATGGCAGATGTTATTGTGCTTGACATATATTCTCTCTCGCTTTCATTCGTGAGTTCATAGAACTGTTAATGTTAGTAGTGTCGTTTTCTCCCGCTGACGCTGTAATTCCTCGCTGGTTCACTGGTTATTGTGAATTATTGTAAAATTAATTAAACCAAATAATAATAATTATAAATAAACAAAAAATAATAATCGTTGTCAACAGAAAATAAACAATGTTGTATTATTTATTTTTACTGTAAAATATCCTATTTGTAAACTACTTATGTTTGTATAATAACTACAGTTCACTTGTTTAATCGGGTTTACACCCTAATATTCCTTGTTCATGAAAATTGATGACGCGTGCCTAAACAACTACTTTGTTTCGTATCCTAGTCGGTCCTTTGAACCTTGGGATTGAGCGAAAGGCCTCGTCGGCAGTGGTTATAACAGATGCAGTGGGATTGACATATCCTTCTTTGAATCACCTCATTATTGTTTAGAATTCCGAGCTTAGTATGAGCTATGAACAACCGCGTAAACCTGGCAGTGTGAACAACCGTGATACTAAACAACGGACCAATTAGAAAATTTTATAAACAGAGATATAATTGGTCAAAAACTAAAAGCAATATTGGAATCGATTTGTTATGTTTCCTGCTGAGATTAAACTGAATTGTATTAAGAGATCGAATTATAGCTATAATGATTCAGTTTCTGTTTTAACGAGGCGTTTAGTAATTCCCTGAATAAACTATCACGACAAATTGTTTGAACATTCGTCAACAGGTGTGTTGAAGCTTCCTAGGCTTTAATTTATATTTGCAAACTTCGGTTTCATAAGATGTCGATTTGAACTTTAAAAGAAAATATTATCCAATTTTTGTTAGCTCAATGCTAAATTAAAATAATAGTTTTAATTCAATTCAGAAGATTCATATTGTAAAGTTTCAGATATGTGTACTTAGTCTAAACAATATATGTTTATTGCATCACAGAAACAACATATATATACGTATAAACATAATATTTTTATTCCAACAGTGACAGCTATATGAGCCTTCAGTTGTTTTTGTTTGAACGCAAAGTTATGTAAAGAAATCGAACCCCGGATTTTTTCAATGAAAGCCTATGAGCTTAATCCTGATTCTTCATAGGACATCTGATAATCGCGATAGGTTCTTCACATTCTTTGTTATTATAGCTGGCTAATAGCAGCTTTATCTGCCCAGTATTACAGGGATAATCTTATCTACAAGCAGACATACTTCAAATATTAGGTCATTTAGACCTTGCTCTGAAACACACGAACCTTGACTTTGTCTTACAAGATTTTCTGGTGTTTAAACGCTATTTTAGCTTTTAAGTCACATAGCTGTTTCACAGACTTATAAACGTTCGGCTGATAAATGATATTATGTATTGAAAACCATTTCTTTATCAAACTTTTCGTCTCGAATAGAGCTCAAATTTAGTCAACTTATATTATGATATTGATGCAATTCTATATAAAGCATGAATTCAGTTGTTATGATATTCGGTTGAAAAGATCGCTAGACATGGAGAAGCAAATATTTAAAAATGGTATAACACACGTTTATAACAAACATTTCTATTCTTGTTTGCAATGTTCTGGGCAGAAGCCCTTTTTGTCAGGCATTATATTAATTGTGTTACATGGAGAAAAAAGAGGCTTAAACAAAATCGTTGAAAGGTTAGAATACACAAAGATTCTAAAATGCATATATAATACGTGAAACGCGTTAACAAAAACACCGTTAGAAGGTTTGTTTTGAATTTCGCGCAAAGCTACACGAAGACTATCTGCGCTAGCTGTGTCTAATTTAGCAGTGTAAAAATAGAGGCTAGGCAGCTAGTCATCACCACGCACCGCCAACTCTTGGGTTACTCTTTTACCAACGAATAGTTGGATTGACTGTAACGTTATAACGCCCCCACGGCTGAAAGGGAGGACGTGCTTGGTGCGACGGGCATTCGAACCCGCGATTCTCAGATTACTGGTCGAGTGCCCTAAACACCTGGCCATGCTGGGCCATCGCTAGAAGGAACGATGGAGTGTTTGTTTGCTTTGTAATTAAGCACAAAGTTACACAAAGGGCTATCTGTGCTCTGCCCGTCACGGATATCGAAACCCGGTTTCTAACGGTGTTAGTCAAACCGCTGTGCAGCGGAGGGGGGCGATCCTGGAAGTTGAAGTGTTTGGGAAATGGGTGTTCTAGGGTGCCTTTGCACACAAGTTGGAGATGTTCAGGAAGTCTGTCAGGTGATTTGGGTATAGTTTTCCTAGTATACAGGTATACAGTTGTTTACACTTTGTACAGGGAATCCAATAAATAATGCGCAGTAAGGTACAAGTGAATAGGTCTTTCACGTAAAGGTAGAACTGAAGGGAGTCGATAAGTCGGTGATATGATCATATGTAAGACAAAGAGTGTCTTCACACAGACGACTTCTGTTAGTTTGTGTAAGTGAAGACACTCTAGTTTGAAATATGGAAAATATTAGGTAGTATTTCACATTACTTTCACATTTGTAGGATGTAGAAATGTCGTTAGATGTGTTGTTGTTCTTTGTTAGTAAGGTAATGTTGCCACGCACAATTCTGCTAATTTGTGTGGTTAAAGGATGATATGTAAGGACCGAAGACTCTGTCACTATGGTGGCTTGTCGTTGGAGTAGACACAGTCAGCTTGTATTAAAGTGAAAGTGGCATGTTTGGAGTTATCAGGATAATTCTGATGTCTAAAATAACGAGTCATGTCGTTTAATTTATTCATAAAATCAGCGCTGGAATTTCATCATAATAAATTACTACCAACATATCTGTCCATAAAAATAATTTAAAATATTCACCTTTTATTATCTCTATATTTGTAGTGTACACTTACTTGTTCATCTATATTCACCAATCTATTTATCATTAGCCCTGTTTGCTTTGTATTATAAATCTGCTTACAGCGATTAAGGTGTAATAAATTCCAGTAATTATTTACCGGTATGAAAGAAATGTAGCTGCTTAACATGAACAGGAAAAAAAAAAACAACAGCAACCACAACCTGACAGTGAAGTCACAGAACTACGAACAAGAGTTGAACGAACGTATTCACGCGCGTAAAACTAAACTTTGAAATTTTTCTGTACCCTGAATTCAGTTGGTGAGACATTCAGGTGTATTTTGGCAATTAATATCCTAAAAAACTTTTTTATCTCAACCATGTAAATGACTGTTAATATGAATACTGTCCACATGTGAACAGCCAATCTCTGTTTGATTTTAATTAAGCAAAAAGGTAATTTGACATGGGGCCTGGCATGGCCTAGCGCGTTAAGGAGTGCGCTTCGTAATCTGAGAGTCGCGGGTTCGCGCCCGAGTTGCGCCAAACATGCTCGCCCTCCCAGCCGTGGGGCGTTATAATGTGACGGTCAATCCCACTATTCATTGGTAAAAGAGTAGCCCAAGAGTTGGCGGTGGGTAGTGATGACTAGCTGCCTTCCCTCTAGTCTTACACTGCTAAATTAGGAACGGCTAGCACAGATAGCCCTCGAGTTGCTTTGTGCGAAATTCCAAAACAAACAATTTGACATGAATACCCTATTCGTGTTTCTTCAATTACACTTATTGGTTTAAACTGGGGAACTTTTGTTATGATCGGAACATTACTAATTACACTAAGTAAACATGCTAATGCTGACAAAGGTTTGACGCACTTTTTGAAGAATGATTTGCATATATTAGTGCTACAGGCGACACGTTTGTTTTTGTTTCGAATTTCGCGCAAAGTTGGACGAGGGCTATCGTCCCTAATTTACCAGTGTAAAACTGGAGGGAAGGTAGCTAGTCATCACAACCACCGCCAAAGCTTGAGCTACTCTTTTACCAACGAATAGTGGGATTGATTTTCACATTATGACGCCCCCATAACTGAAAGGGTGACCATTTTGGTGCGATGGGGATTCGAATCCGCGACCCTCGGAATACAAGTCGAGTGTCTTAGCCACCTGGCCATATTTGGTAAGAAATAATAAGAACCTCATGAACTGAATACTTTAAACAAAGTGGTTGGTGAAATTGTCACACACAAAGAACAAAGAATTTCATACGACAACATGTACTTCTTAATTAGGAACATAAAACATACCATTGGATAGTGCTAAGCACCTGCATTCTCAGCGGGACAAGTTGACTAACCGGATAGATTTTTGTTTTTAAATTTTGTAACTTGTATGTATGAATGAACACATTTCCATCTCGTACTGTTCTCACTTGGATAAAACAAGTTAAACATGATAATTAACGATTTTTATTGAAACCCAGAATGTGAAGTTTGACAACGCAAGCTGGGGGATGTTACAGAACTACGCAACAACGTGCATCATCGCTCTGACGTACAAAGTGGAATAGAAGTTACTGTTTTACACCTAGCAAACACTGAAAGCTAAGACAATGACTTGTAACACCTGCTGTAAAATGGGTTTCACTATAATAAATCCTGAAACGATTTAAGTGGAAAAGGAAAGATTGGTTTTTGGAATTTCGCGCAAAGCTTCTCGAGAGCCATCTGCGCTAGCCGTCCCTAATTTAGGAGTGTAAGACTAGAGGAAAGGCAACTAGTCATCACCACCCACCGCCAACTCTTGGGCTACTCTTTTACCAACGAATAGTGGGATTGAGAGTAACATTATAACGTCCCCACGGATGAAATGGCGAACATGTTTGGTGCAACCGCGATTCGAACCCGTGACCCTCGAATTACGAGTCGAACGCCTTTACACTCCTAAATTAGGGACGGCTAGCGCAGATGGCTCTCGAGAAGCTTTGCGCGAAATTCAAAAACAAACAAACAAACAAATCTCGACTATTATAGTTTGAGGGTCGGCCGGAAATTTTCAGAAGCCGAAAATGTTTACACCCAGACAGCAACCATATGATATGAAACATGTATAGCGACGGGAGCTTCCAGTCCTCCCTATACAAGTGGCGCTCAAACTAACAAGCAAGGCTCGTGCCATTCGTACGATAACTTCATAAAGCACTGGTATCCCGTGTAGTATCACTCTGAGGGTTCTTATTTCTGAATAAAGAGGTTGATACGTCCAATATTCAATAGTTCATAATAAGGAATATTACACTCTCGTACATTAGCGAATAACTAATTATATACAGATGTATTCTGTTATACTAATGCATATCTACATGTATAGATATCTCCCCCCGCGATTTCGTGATAATTTTGTAGGGGGGGGGGTAACACATTAAAATGATTTTATTCCCTTGAAGTTAAGCATGAAGCGCTGTGCTATTTGAATCTCTGTCTCCCAGTGACACAAAGGTATGTATGTGGATTTACAACGCTAGAAACTGGGTTTCGATAATCGCGGTGTACAGAGCGCAGATAGCTCCTCGTGTAGCTTAGTGCTTAAGGTCAGAGAAACAAACAAACTGTAAAAACGGAAGTAACAAATGACCTATTATGCATTTCCGGTTCCTACTTATAACTTTTTTTCACGCACAATTATATAAGAACGAAACACATTTTCAGTTTAAGAGACAATACTGCTGAAGTTTTTAAACCGTATCTTATTCATTTACTTACTACGTAATTTGTAAGAAGGAATTAGATAACAGTGAATATCAGATTAAAAAATTACTTACTTACTATGTAATTTGTAAGAAGGAATTAGATAACAGTGAATATCAGATTAAAAACTTAATTACTTACTGTGTAACTTGTAAGAAGGAATTAGATAAAAGTGAATATCAGATTAAAAATTAATTACTCACTATGTAATTTGTAAGAAGGAATTAGATAACAGTGAATATAAGATTAAAAAATTAATTACTCACTATGTAATTTGTAAGAAGGAATTAGATAACAGTGAATATAAGATTAAAAAATTAATTACTCACTATGTAATTTGTAAGAAGGAATTAGATAACAGTGAATATCAGATTAAAAAACTAACAAAATATGTGTAAAAAACCGTCGAAAGTTGTCTTTATGGTTTCTGAGATGGAGGGTTGACAAAACAGAAATAAATGTTTTTCTTTGTTTGTTTTACACTTAGTGCAGAACTACTTGAGAGCTATCTGCACTACCCGTCCCTAATTTCAAAGAGATAGAGTACATGGAAGGCAGCTAGTCATCACCTCCCACCGCCAACTCTTGGGGTACTACTCTTTTACTAACGAATAGTGGGATTGACCGTCACAATATAACACTCCCACGGCTAAAAGAGCGAGCATATTTTGTGTGACGGGGACTCAAACCCATGATCCTCGGATTACGAGTCAAGCGCCTTATCCACCTGGATATACTTGGCCCAAACGTGTCCGATCTGTTTATTTCTAATTCAACATATAATTTAGTCGTGTTTAAAATTCAGAAACTTTCTAAATTTTCCTTTATAAAACGAACATATCCAACTGTTGTTCGAGAATACTATAACATCGCAAAGTCTCAGTTAGGTGATACTTCATTTGTTGGAAATAACTGTTAACTTGTATTGTTACAAAGTTCACACGGGAACAGGTTCAGAACCGACAGTCCTACCGATGCTTCTCTCTTAAACAAGAAAAAAATATTCGTTTCGTTTTGTATATTTACTAATTTAGACACATGTAACATACACTGATGCAGTCGTGCAATAAAACGTATTTATGTACAATATTGCAGATTTATTGAATTATCACATGTGTATACTTTCCGTTTTAAAACTAAGCGAATTTTTTTTTAATCTTGCGCAAAGTTACACCAGGGCTCTGTGCGCTAGCTGTCCATAATTTAGCAGAGAAAAGACAGCTGGTCATCACCACTTACAATAAAACTATTGAGCTACATTTTCTTAATAACGAATAGTGGGATTGATTATCATATTATAAAGCTACCACGACTGAAAGGGCGAGCATGTCTGGTGTAACGGGAATTCGAACCCACGACCCTCAGATTACGAGTCGAGTGCCCTAACTACCTGTCCATGCATGGCTCCAAGTGAATGAAGTGTGCATTAGAAATGTTATGGTATCTTGTAGATAAATTCATCGAAAATTATTTTTTGAATCCATATATTTTTGGAACCAATAGAAATGTGGAAATAAAAGAACTTGTTGTCTATTACAAAGTTATACAGGCCCGGCATGGCCAAGCGTGTTAAGGCGTGCGACTCGTAATCTGAGAGTCGCGGGTTCGCATCCTCTTCGCGCCAAACATCCTTGTTCTTTCAGCCGTGGGGGCGTTATAATGTGACGGTCAATTCCAATATTTGTTGGTAAAAGAATAGCCCAAGAGGTGGCGGCGGGTGGTGATGACTAGCTGCCTTCCCTCTAGTCTTACACTACTAAATTAGGGACGGCTAGCACAGATAACCCTCGAGTAGCTTTGTGCGAAATTACAAACAAACAAACAAACAAAATTATATATATGTTATATTATATAGATATTATCTTACGATTTGCTAGAAGTTGTATTTTTTGTTTCTTTATTAACAAATAATTTTACTGTGAAATAAATACGACAAATTATATTTACGCAGCAGATTCCTTTTTAACTTCGAAAAATTCATTCGTGTTATGATAAATCGTACTCTCGTACTCTATGACGAGTGCATCACGTGATTTTACACGTGGCTTTTGGATCACATAAAATATTTTTGCGAGAAGGTGCGGCAGAGATATACACTTAATCATATTTAGTATTTTATTGTACCTACCATTTAGTGAAGCAAATGTTGGGCCCTTTACATAGTTAGCACTGCTGTCGTCGCAGTGGTTGATTCATACTCTCATTGAACATTGCTTGTGTCCTCGATAGTTTCCGGAAGTTCCGGGTGCACTGTGGAAAAATGAAGGAAGCACTTACAAAGGAAATAAATGACAAACATAAACACTAGTCAATCAACAGCTAATGATACACAAACATGAACACGGGTCATACCAATAGCTCATTGTACGCCTCTACACTGTTAGAAGCAATTACTCATCGTAACGCTATTTGGTAACCTGACAATTGTTCTCCGCAGCTATAAGAAATTATAAAAGAAATCGTATATTTCATAAAATAATTATTTATCTAATAGTGTTTAAGTAGGAGAAAATAAGACAGGTTTCATATTAAATTTTCTTCATAGTAATAAAATTAAAATGGCGAGCTATACAAGTTACGTACATTAGTAGCCCAAGATTTGGTAATGGGTACTATTGCTTAGAGTAGCTCAAGATTTGGTAATGGGTACTATTGTCTAGAGTAGCCCAAAAGTTGGTAACGGACACTATTGACTTGAGTAGTCGAAGAGCTAGTAATGAATACTGTTGACTGGAGTAGCCCAAGAGTTGGTAATGAATACTGTTGATTAGGATAGCTCAAGAGATTGTAATGAATACTGTTGATTAAAATAACACAAGAGATTGTAATGAATACTGTTGATTAGGATAGCTCAAGAGATTGTAATGAATACTGTTGATTAGGATAGCTCAAGAGATTGTAATGAATACTGTTGATTAGGATAGCTCAAGATATTGTAATGAATACTGTTGATTAGGATAGCTCAAGATATTGTAATGAATACTGTTGATTAGGATAGCTCAAGAGATTGTAATGAATACTGTTGATTAGGATAGCTCAAGATATTCTAATGAATTTTGTTGATTAGGATAGCTCAAGATATTGTAATGAATACTGTTGATTAGGATAGCTCAAGAGGTTGTAATGAATACTGTTGATTAGGATAGCTCAAGAGATTGTAATGAATACTGTTGATTAGGATAGCTCAAGAGATTGTAAGGAATATTGTTGATTAGGATAGCTCAAGAGTTTGTAATGAATACTGTTGATTAGGATAGCTCAAGATATTGTAATGAATACTGTTGATTAGGATAGCTCAAGATATTGTAATGAATACTGTTGATTAGGATAGCTCAAGAGATTGTAATGAATACTGTTGATTAGGATAGCTCAAGAGATTGTAATGAATACTGTTGATTAGGATAGCTCAAGAGATTGCAATGAATACTGTTGACTAGAGTAACCCAAGATCTGGTACTTAATACTGTTGACTAGAGTAACTTAAGGGTTGGTAATGAATTCTGTTGACTATCAGTTCAAAAGCTGGTACTCTAACGCAGAGTAATCCAAAACAAACGTCTGCCTCAGTAGAGTTGTAATTCTTCCAACAATATATTTTGTACCCTGCTTTTAATCTTTTATCTGTTGTGTCCACCCCTTATTGTTGTTAAATTTATTATCATATTTTCAAGATAAAAGAGACACTTTTGTGTTATTGTGTAAGTACGTTTAAACACACAGTTCTATCAGAATAACGAAAGAGTATGGGAGAGTATTTATAGTACTAAAATCAAAGAAAACTTATTATAATTTGCTAGTTTGTTATTAAACACACAGCTACACAATAGACTATCAGTACTCTCGCCACCATGGTATCGCAACCCGAATTTTAGCGTTGGAAGCAAAAAGACTTACCATATAGGTACTAGGAGGCCACTGATTATGAATTCATGAGGTCAAAAACCACCATAAATTATTTTTAATAACTAGAGGTCATTGAAACATTAAACATTTTTATTTCGCTATCATTATTTATTTATTCAAGATAAACTGCTTTTCTGTTTGATTTTATATATATATATATATTTGACACTGAAGAGTAAGTTGCTTGTGACGCTAGAAGACCGGTTTAATAAGGTACATTATGGAGGGAAGAAACGAGCGCAGACTTGTTATACATTTCCAACTTGATGTAAAACCTTCAACTGTAATTTAGATATACATTCATGCAGTATATATATGTATGTATATAAATCTGAGTAAAATATTTACTCTAACGTTAAATAAGATCATCTTAAATTAAAAGAGAGTTTTAAATGTTTTATTAACCTTGACATATATTAAGTATCTAACGTATTTCAATTACACTGGGGAACACTTTTTCAGTAACTTTGAGTTGCATTGGATATTTTAACTGATTCTGAAGGAGATTTAGGCGCTGATTTCAAATCTGAAATTAGTTTTTCTCTACAAGCTCTAGTTTGTATGCAATTTGAGGTTAATGAAATTGTACAAATGTGAACTTGCGTAAACCATGTATAAGCATTTTCACGTCCATATATATGGACAGCTTCTAATATTTTGATCAATCTTCTTTTGTTTCAGATCAAACATGGCTTCCAAAAATAGATATCATTGCAGAAACAAGCCTGATGCCTTCTGCTACATATGTGGATGCTACACACTCAATCGTCAGAGACGTAACATATTCTCGTTCGTCAAGCGTGCCTACAAGGCATATTTTGAAGTTCATCTTGGTGATCAAGACAAGCAATGGGCTCCTCATGTTGTGTGCCATAATTGTGAGGAAATGCTTCGAGACTGGACCAAAGGAAAACGCAGTGGTCTGCCTTTTGGTGTTTCAATGATTTGGCGCGAACCCACCAACCATGTAACTGACTGTTATTTCTGCATGGTAAACACAACGGGTGTTGGGAAGAAAAACCGACATAAAATTACGTATCCGAACATTCCCTCAGCTATTCGGCCTGCTCCGCACTCTGAAGAACTTTCTGTTCCAGTTTTCAAAGGCTTACCTTCATTGGACGATAAAGACATTGGACATGATACAAGCGAACAAGACAATTGTGACAGTGAATTGTCAGAAAAGTGTACACAATCGGAGAACTGTTCTTCAGACACTGAACCTTTCCCCGTCCCCAAGCCTCTTCCTCAGGCTGAACTGAATGATTTAGTGCGGGATTTAGGTCTTTCAAATAAAAATGTCAAATTGCATAAAATCTGTAGCTTGCAGACAAAAACTGACTTCAGATTTGAAATCAACACACTCAAATTGACTATAGAAAGGTCTTTTTTTAAATGCAACAAAATGAGTGTTCCCCAGTGTTATCAATCCCTGTATGTCGTCCACGTTAGTCTTAAGGTTTGTCTAACTATATGTAATTTAGAAAGCAAATTTTTATATAGCAAGTCTAGGAGTTTTCGATAAACATTTACGTTTTTTAACATATTTTATTTAATTGATAAGTGAGAGAGAATAAAGAAAACACAAATCAAGTATTTTGTGCACACAAAATCTAGTTATATGTTATTTCTTATGTCGCTTGCGCTCAAGAATATAGGCTGTCTCGCCTTTTAAACAAGGATACCCACAGAGTAATTTGCCAGGTATACAAATATCAACAGAGACAGATAGCACAAAGGTAGGTTAGTAATGTTTAAATATGTGCAAGATGACAAAACATTGTGAGTTGCGTGAAATTAACAAACGATTTTATTTGTTTGTTTGTTTGGGAATTTCGCACAAAGCTACTCGAGGGCTATCTGTGCTAGCCGTCCCTAATTTAGCAGTGTAAGACTAGAGGGAAGGCAGCTAGTCATCACCACCCACCGCCAACTCTTGGGCTACTTTTTTACCAACGAATAGTAGGATTGACCGTCACATTATACACCCCCACGGCTGGGAGGGCGAGCATGTTTAGCGCGACGCGGGCGCGAACCCGCGACCCTCGGATTACGAGTCGCACGCCTTACGCGCTAGGCCATGCCGAGCCTTAACAAACGAAAAATATAGCATGTAGAATTGTGCAAAACCGATATGAACAATAGATTATATTATTCACCAGCCAGAAACCCTTAGCACTTGACAAGTACGACATCTCTATAAAGTTCTAAGTTTCTGTAAGAGCTAATAATATTTTTAATAAGATTCTCTGTAATTTTAATTTATTTAATGTGTGCATATTTGAAGGGGAACTATTAATAAAGCTTATTCTATAATTCGAATAATTTTTATAAAGTATGTGACACACATAACGTGTATCAAAATAAATAATACTCATCATTATTTGTCTTTGTATAGAACTCATTATGTAACAGAATCTGATAATTTGTTGCACAATTTTTACAGAGAAGAAGTCACAGAATAAAGTTCCAGATGATGATCATCTGTAGATATTTTGACAAGGGGCTAAATAATTATATTTTTCATTAGTTATATCTCGCGTGAAGAATTGTTGGGTTGTACATTCTGAGCTATTTATTCATGTGCTTACGATTATATTATTATTACACATGTATTCTAGTTGTAAAAATATGATATTTCTAATTGATTAAGATGCATAATGTCTCTGGAATATTATATGTGGACTGTAGAGTTGTTTAGACTACTGAGATATCTTGATATTAAGGTTTATAGTATCTGTTTGTTTGTTTTTTCAGGCTGTGCGACGTCTTCAATGTTTTTAAATGCATTAGACGTCTCTAGCTGTTTACTTTATGTCCTACTTGTTACATGAAATATATATAGTTTAGTTTTTAGATTATGAGTTTAAGACGGGGGATATTTAAATTGTATACAACGTCTGTATTTGATTAGATTATGCCAGTGGTGGGGAACCTATGACACGAGAAAACATTTTTCTAGCACGAGGCAGCATTGCTGCCTCTTGATTCGTTAAGGCCTAACGCTAACCCATAATAAATAAATATATATAATGATTATCATTATTGCCAAATGCAGCAGCGAATGATTTTTTTTCCAACCCGGGAGCAGTGAGAAATATTCACAGGTGACGTCTGACGCTCTCTTGGCACCAAATTTGCGATTGCTGGAACACGTGACTTCGGATAAAACATTTTGAATTCCTCGCACATCTAGTGTACGCATCAGTATTTGAGTAAAAATAGAAGTAAACTGTTGGTATTGGCTTCATTCTACTTATATTTTACTTCTGTTGTTTGTTAGTGAATACTGTATATTTAGTGATAATAACAGTAAATATGCATTTATTTGTTCACAGTAAATATATGAATTATATTGTTAAATTATATTATTCAGCGTAGCATGCGTATATCTTTTATCAGTTAGTTAATTATAGATTTATTTCTATAACAATGATATAATTTTTTTTGTACTTGCTGTTATGTTACCGTACGTTAAATTATTGTATTTAAGTTAATTGGCGAGATATTTTTAAACTCTATTTACCCTTTTCAGCTTGTCAGAATGTCAACTCAACCAGCAAAGAAAAAAAACATACAAATGGAAGAAGCAGCAACAGATATTTTCTAGAATCATGGACTGAAAGGCTTAGCATGATAAAAAATGGTAATAAAGCATTATGTATCTTGTGTTCTGAAATAGTGGTGTGCAGGACTTCCTCTGTAAAGTGGCATTATGAAACTGTTCATAAACGACTTTGTAATAAGAATGAACAAGAATAAAAAAGAACACATTTCTCGAGAAGTCAGCAACAACAACATGCAGTCAAATGTTTTGATGAAACTTGTTTCAGGTAGTTCTATCTTAGTTGCTGCTAGTTTTGAGATTTTAAAGATTATCGCTCAACTTGGAAAACTACTTAGTGATGAGGAGTATATTAAAGAATCATGGCTGGAATGTGCTCCTTTCCTTTATGATGG
The DNA here is from genome assembly GCF_004210375.1 of Tachypleus tridentatus. NCBI lineage: Eukaryota > Metazoa > Arthropoda > Merostomata > Xiphosura > Limulidae > Tachypleus > Tachypleus tridentatus. Next base: position 96,031,438 of record NC_134834.1, read on the forward strand.
TTTTCCAGAAAAGGAAAAAAATTATTTAGTGCATTAAGGAACTGCCAGTCAGTAGAAACACAGTAAAAGATAGAACATTAAAGATGGAAACAAACATATCAGAACAGCTAACAAAAGATATTGGATCATGTAAATTCATTTTCTTTTGCATTGAGGAGAACACTGATGTTACATCATCAGCTAGGCTAGCCATTATTGTTCGACTTTGTAGGGGTGGTGAAATCTGCGAAGAACCGGTTAACTTGGTAACGTTGCCTGAACATACCTGAAATATGTAAGGCAATAGTAAACGAATTATCCAATCAACAGGCTAATCTTTCAAAAATAGTTTCTGTGACAACTGATGGTGCATCCAACAAGACTGGCAAACAAACAGGTTTTGTAAATCTGTTTGCAAAAATATGTTGGACATCCACTGATAGGTTTTTATTGTATTATACATGAGAAGGCTTTGTGTGTAAAAGATGGTCCTAAGAATTTTGAAAAAGTGATAGAAATTGTAACCAAGGTAGTTAATGTTATTTATGCATATGCTTTGAAAAAAAAAGAATTTCATAATTTATTGAGAGACAAATTCATCGTATACAGGACTGTTTATGTACGACAATATTCATTGGCTAAGAAGAGGTTCTGTCCTTAAACAATTTGTTGAGTGTTTGGATGAAATTCTTCTGTTCTTCACAAATGGAAAAAAGTTCCTTCTCAAGAATTATCTGATGTCGTGTGGATTTGAAGATCAATATTTTTTACAAATATCTCCTCACATTTAAATGACTTAAACACCAAATTGCAGGGATCTGGTAAGCATTTGATATTATGTTTGATAACAAACAATTACAAAATCAAACTGAAAATGTTTAAATGTGATGTTTACAACGGCACTTTTAAATATTTCCCAAGCCTCAAAAAAACATGACAGATCTTGAAATTCCTGAGAAAATGTACATTTGAAGCTTACAAATTCAATTTTCAAACATCATTAATTCAACTATTGAACAAGTTTCTTAATAAGACTTAATAAGATCAGGTTGTATGAAGAAACTATAAAAGTTATAAAATATGCAGACAGTGTAACGTTAGACAAACTGAATCTGAAAATGTTGCAGTGGGCTGAATTGGATAATTTTGAGATGCAACTGATTCATTTACAAAGCAGCTCAAATTGGAAGAAAAAACTTTGCCGACTTAACAACTGAGCTATAAAATATTGAAAGAGATTGGTTAATGACTAGAATAACACAGAAAACTGCAGAAAATGAGATTTGAAACTCTGGAATTCTATTCCTGAAACTTTTGATTGTCTGAAAAATGACGTACTTATACGAGTCATTATTTTCAGTAATTAACTATGGAAAGTGTTTTTAAAAAATATAAACTTTCTGATGAAACTACTGTTGCATGCACCAAATACAAGCCTGATATAAAATATATGTCATTGTTGGTGCAGCAGGAAAAGTCTCACTAAGGGTTAAATATGCTTATTTTTCTTTGTATTATTTTTATGTTACATAATAAGAACCAAAGCTTACCATTTCATAGAATGCTCTCTGTTAATAGTAAAACAATGAATAAACGTAAATAAACAAGATAATTCCTTTTACATTAAAAAAATCCATTATTATTGTTAATAATTCACTAATTGTATTTCTCGTGAATTAATATGGTTATTAATAACATGTAACGCCTAAAGCTGTTTCGTTTAAAATAATTCATAATAATAATAAATTACAATCCGCTGCTAAAAATTACCAAGAGCACGCGAGAGAATTGTTTAGACGATTATCCCCGATTTGGGCACACACTCTCTTACAGGTTCGCCATCCCTGGGTTATGCGATGTGCCTAGTTGTGTGGATTACATATATTTCCATTTAGTTTACGTGACGTATTTGGGCGATGTGGTGCTTCCAGTTTCCAGTCGCGGTGTAGCGACTCATAAAACTGCTCTGAACTTGTTTTGATTCTGTTCTTCAACTACAAAGTTTAAACTTATAGCTCCGTCATCTCTCGACCGATTTGAGATCTGTTTACAGTTACGGACTCACGATTTATTTGTTTGACTACATCTAAAACCTCATAGTTGGATTTTCATTAATGCTGCCTAGAATAATTACAATTTGAGGATAGGCTGAAAAAAATCCTGGTGAGTAATGAAATCGAATCTGGTATATTTGCACCCCAACCTTGGTGTTACTAGAGCACAAAATATATAACTAATAAAAAGGGGAAAAAAAGGCCCTCACAGATTAATTCACTGTAATCTTGAATAAAAAATTTCAGTTGCCGCGGCTATTGAGGATTGCTTTCCTTATTGTTTAACAATATCTCTAGTTATTTGTATTACGTTATATTTCGATTACGGTGTTTCTCTGGTTCTTTAAGCTATCATTTCGTTAGAAAACAGTTGTAAGTAAAACTGGATTTACAGCATGTTTTCATTTAATTAGAATAGCTATTAATATTTTCACTAGCGTTTTATGTGTGTGTGTTTATATGTATACTTTTTTTCTGAATAGGAGATTTCTATCGCAAATTTACAGCTGAATATTAGAAACAACACAAAACTGAAAACGTAAAACAGTTTCAGCTTAGCAAAGAAAGCAGTTCAGTTTAAGTATTAAAACTGAAACTATTAAACTCTTGTATTTTCTGAACAGAGAAAATGAATGGTTAAACAAAAGTTCCGAGTATATAATGAACTGTAGGGTTGTATTTCCTTGAAATAAAGTTTACGATAACTGTGTACTTCCTCGAAAGGAAGAAAAGTTTACGATAACTGTGTTCTTTTCTCGAGAAGCGCAGATAATTTTGCGCAAAAATTCAAAACAAACAAACCCCTTCGAGAGAACCTTGAATAGTTCCTGGTACAGGATTGCTCATACCAAGAACTCGTATATTAACAGAGCGGAAAATAAACTGTTTATTATTGCCTGTGATACTTTGTTTTCTTAACTGCAATACGTTAAGCTAATTTAAGAACTTGAAACAAAGAATATACTACATCAAATGTCGTAGTTTCTTAACAATGAACAGATTGATAAATATCTGTATTGGTTTAAAACTATTCTTTGTAACTAATAGTTCTCAAAGCAAAAGCGATTAAAATTGTATTGTATAAAAGATATCACTACCCTACAATGGTGAGGTGGTTAGGGCACTTGACTACCACTCTGAAGGTCACGGGTTCGAATCTCTGTCCCGCCAAACATATTCGCTTTTTCACCCCGGGGGTGTTATAACGTTACCCGCTAAAAGAGTATCCTAAGAATTGGAGGTGGTGAGCAGGCGTCTTTTAATGCTAAATCAGGGACGGCTAGCACAGATAGCCCTCAGGTAGTTTTGCTCGAAATTCTAAAAACGAACAAAAGTTCCGCTAGACAATTACCTAACTTGTAAAAGGCTCAAGATACAGGTATAAGCCCTGAGATTCAATATTTTTACAGTTTGCTGATTTTTAAACACTATCAGATCATTAAAGTTGTTGTTGTTTTGAATTAAGTACAAAGCTACACAATGGGCTATCTGTGCTCTGCTCACCACGAGTATCGAAACCCGGTTTTAGGTAATTAAAGTAAAAGATGAACCTTTATGGGTGAACCTCGAGGGAATTCAATCAGGTCATGTCTGTCATCGTTTTCATTCTGAGCGTATCGAAGCTAGCATATTATGTTGGTGGTTGGCTATGATGTTATAATGTAGTAATGATTGGTGGTCTTGCGAACAATGATCGTATATTGTTTTTTGTATAAAGGTGTCATTTTGTGAGGCATAGATGCAGTGAATGACAATTATCCTCCCATTGTTGATAGGCTCAATCACAAACAACTATTAGTTATACTAACTCATGTTAGAAGTTACCGACGTAGCAAAGCTGACGACAATGTTAGTTTTTTTGAATTTCTTAACAGATTGCGAGTCGAGTACCCTAAAAACTAGGCCTAATTGAGAGTGTCATTCGTCATTAATTTCCTATTTAGTTGTGTATAATACAGACTTATTGTTGTCAATATATATTGGTATGTCAACTTGTTTAACCTAAGAACGTTTATTTCGCTGTTGTTTTAGATATAATATCATCTGTTTGAGGTTCAATAAATGTAACGCGGTAATGAAGCTACCCCTTTGTTGTTGTTGTTTCTGTTGCTTCTGTCTATCGTTCTGTTGTGCAGGGTTTCATCAACAAGCTATATATCAGCATAAATACAGCAAACAAATATACGATGGAAACATTACCACGTATTTTTATATTAATTCACTGACCTTGTATGTTACGTAAAGGCAAGTATTTACTTACCCGATTGTCGCTACTAGAAAGGTTGTGTCGGTATTATACGCTAAGCAACCAAACACTTGTTTTTTCTTTCATTCGTTGAAGCCCCGGCATTGACCAGGTGGTTAAGGCACTCAACTCGTAATCTGACGGTCGCGGGTTCGAATCCCCGTCACACCAAACATGGTCGCCCTTTCAGCCGTGGGAGTGTTATTATATGACTCTCAATCCCACTATTCGTTGCCAAAATAGTAGCCCAGGTGATGACGGTGGGTAGTGATGACTAGCTGACTTTCCTGTAGTCTTACATTACTAACTAAGGGACGGCTAACGCAGTTAGTCCTCGTGTATTTTTGCGCGAAATTAAAAAAACAAACAAAACAAAATCATTCATTGAAAACTGATTACAGATAACTGTTGATATAAGCATTTAAAGCTATAAGACACTCTTACTCAAAAGTGTTTCTACACTGTCTATCTCTTCATCTGTCTCTGAGTGGCTGACCTTCCATTTCTCTGATCGACCGTTTCTCTGTCTAACAGTATACAATCACTTCCATTTTTACATTTTCTTTCGTGTTATAATGTTATTTGTTAAAAGTTTGGCTATTAAAATTTACCATTAAATGTATTTTTAACTTCTTTATAATTTATTATGTACTCCCAAGTTATGATAGTTATCTAAATGAAAAAGTTACAGTGCACTTCAACGCCTTTTCTTCCTTATCTGTCAGCAGATGTGACCAATGTGATTTCGTTTAACAATAATATTTCAGTTTCAGTAATTCGAGTGGTTTTACCTATTAAATCGTCTCTTGCTGGTATTTGTATGGTTATCGACTAGATCTTTTTCTAGTGTGTACGTTGCAACGCTCAACTTCCTGATGTTATTTGTTTCGAAGTTTTTAAATGTTTCGTTTTCGTATTATCGTCATTTCCTTAAACTTAATTTACTCTAAAGGCTTACAACAGAGCTCGTGTTTTGTTGTATTAAATCCGTTTCTATGTTCTTCCTTTCCCGTACTAACCACCCGACAAATTTATAGGTCTATAATCTCCGGCCCGTCATGGCCAAACGTGTTAAGGCGTTCGACTCGTAATTCGAGGGTCGCGGGTTCGAAACCAGGTCGCATCAAAAATGCTCGCCCTCCCATTCGTTGGTAAAAGACACCTCATACAGAGCCTTGCCACTTCATAGTAAACAAAATATAATTTATGTTGCTGGTGGTTAGCTGTGTCTATTGTTCTTACGATCGCCAACCTTTTGCGTTTCGTAGCTACAACATCACACCTTTGTTATCGTCCCAGTGTCGACGTAGAACTTCCATATTTGCCGCTTTCACCTTAAAAGTGTAGAAGAGGTCGATATCCTGACAGCAGTGAGTGTTACATTGGAATTGACAAAAAACTTCTTCTACGAGCTTGTCAGTTTCCTCATTTAACATTACCTCTACATGATCGGACACTTACATTCAGATGATTATCAAGCAATTACTTTCCTTTTGGCCATTCACCTGGGACAAATCAATTTAAATATGTAGCAAATGTAATATTGGTCACAGTGACTGTTTGTGACTTATTGCTTTCAATAATCCAGAGGATATCTTGTTTTATGAAGCTCCATACTTGAAATCTCCAATAGCCTTATGCAGAACGTTGTTGCTCCAAGAGATGATGAATGCCCAACCAAACTTTTTTTTATTGCCAATGATGACAAGTGCCTGTCCAGCATGGTTTTCAGATACGTGATGATGGGTCTTTTCTGCCTTCACTCTCTGCTCAATCTCAAATTTTTTTTCTAAACTGATTTTCAAAGCTCCTAATGAAACTATTTATTTATTTCAAATAGGTAAATCTAAGATATGGTGGTGACGAATTATCTCGATGATGGATACAAAGCACCAGTTTATCAATGGATGCCTCTTTTAAAGCTTCTTTTAAGCAATATCATACTTGGTTAATGCCTGTATAGTTGTTATTGAGTTGGAACTTTCTAAAGAGGAACGTTATAATGTGACAGTCAAACCCAGTATTCGTTGATAAAAGAGTAGCCCAAGAGTTGGCGGTTGTTGGTGGTGACTAGCTGTCTTCCCTCTAGACTCATACTGCTAAACTAGGGACGGCGAGCGCAGATAGCCCTCGTGTAACTTTGGGCGAAATTAAAAAAAAATAAACAAACAAAAATGAACTTTGATACATTTTCGAAATCTGTAAGTTTTATACACACAGAAATTACATCATAAGTTATTTATACTAAAACTCTGAATCTGGTGAACTATACACTAATTTTAATCAATAAACAAATACACTTGCTAAAACCATATCATACTAATGTATAGAGAGAGCTGTAAATCATTTTATTGACATGATAAAACAGTTTGCATAAGAGTGATACTTAAGCCTCAATAACATTCTTAAAGTATTGTGTTGGGAAGAGAAGTTTTCCCTTTTCTAAGTTTAGGAACAAGAGAAGACTGCCATTGTAATGTAAACCACCATCCAACTCCATCATGCCACTGAATGCGTGTGTGTGTTCATCAGATATTCACTTGAGTTCTTGTTTCTCCTGAAGACTCGTATTCGATTATACCAAACAAATCCTTTTGTTCTAACAAAGACAATAAGTACCTCACTAACTGTGGTCTAAGTTAAAAATACCGTGTTTAGTTGTATCATTTAACATAGTTCGTCATGACTTGTTATGGTTAAATACTTAAATATTATGTTGAGAGATAGATTTTATAACTCACTAATTTGATGTTTAAATATCAATGATTCAATTTCGTAATGCATTAAATATGGAAAATATACGTTTGAGTAATGTCATTATTGGCTCGTACAAAGATGTTTTAGAAAAGGACCATATACTTACAAAAATGTAAGACTATAAAACGTTTAAACAAATAAGTCCATTTACATTAATTATTTCACCCATTAAATAAATATACGAACAAGATGTTTGCTGAAGAATTTCAGACTTTGCTTTTGAACTTTGATATCTGAGTTTTGTACTTTTAGGATTACTGCTGATGAAGTCATACACCAAAGATTAGCATTCCTTGATTTGGTGTGCAATGGAAAGTGCAATGTTGGTCTTTGATCATTTAGCGCGATGTCAACAGAGTTTATCGTATTACTACTATCTTGGCCTAAACGTTCTTAAACTATTTACCTAATTCGTGCTGGTAGCGAAATGGCACGAAATGATAGTCACTGCTCGTAAGTTGTTAACATGCGTACACAAAGTAAAATAAGGTCAATTATGATCAGAGTAATCGTGAAAAGAAAAATCGATGAACATGGAATTGGAGCGAAAGTTACTAATAACAGTTCCCAGGTAAAACTTTTAATTACTATATAGCTCCAAGACTGATCCTAAATTTGGGATGCGTTAGATAACAAATCATAAATATGTTGAAATTAGACAATTACTTACAATACAATTGTATTTAAGTCAATATGGAAACAATTATCTGTTATACCTGAAATGTACATGTGATGAATATCTAATATGGAACACAATGATAAAAATATTTCGCTTGAACTGATAGCACCCTATATATTACCAATGTATCGCTTCTACTCATATTTTCACCACAATTGTCCATGGTTACTCCCAAATTAAGATAACAATCAAGTGGTCAAGACCCATTTATTTTATCTCAAAGTATTGCGTGGAAGTGCTTTTGGAGTAAAATAGAAGATAACGATATGGAACACCTAGTTTCTCCAGGTGTTTACTGATATCACTAGTTGGTATCTTCAATAAGAAAACGAATGTTTTTTTATTTGTAACCTAGTAATCCTAGCAAAACAAAATAATAATTCTTTTAAATCAGTAACTGAAACGCAATTTTGCACAAATTTTCTTTATGTCTTTTTAAATGTTCTGCTTTTAAGTTATATTAATTGTTATAAGGAAAATTATGGTTTCTTGTTCCTTAATGGATGTTAGGTTTTTATAGGGCCGCGATTAGTTTCAGTAGGTGTCTGTGACTTGTTGGCGATTTTTCCAAAAATAAATGGACAGCACAAATCCATGTGCTTTAGTGTCGTGTAAGTGTGCGCGTGAGACACTTTGTTTTAAAGTATCGTATAGACTCCCACACGAGATGTATTAAAGTGAAATTACGATGACCACCCATGTTTTACTACAAGAATAATATCATGATTTAACATTAAATATTTATTTACAACCCTAAATTTTCCAAACATGTTTCATACTTATCAAAATTCAATGCAAAAATTTGAGTAAATTATATTTTGTAGCCTCACTATGCCATTTCGATCCATGTCAACACGTTCGGTCAACCTTTACCTGACCACCGTGCATCTTGACAACAAACCCCCAGCGTAGCATTGGTTTATTGATATACAAAATCCAATGCACGTTTATATTTTTTCAGTATCGATCTTCAAACAACATCACTTTTTTATAACATTTGATAACCGCTCACGTGAAGATAAAACTACATTTAGTATACGTTTACTTATTAATTCAAATGAAGCGTTAAAAGATCAATAGCGCCAGAAATGAAAATACTCAAGAAATAAGTGTGCTTTAGCTGTTTTTGAAGACATCTTTACCACATAATAAGAGTGCTCTAGCTGTTTCTAAAGACATCTTTACCACATAATAAGTGTGCTCTAGCTGTTTCTGAAGACATCTTTAACACATAATAAGAGTGCTCTAGCTGTTTCTAAAGACATCTTTAACACAGAATAAGTGTGCTCTAGCTGTTTCTAAAGACATCTTTAACACAGAATAAGTGTGCTCTAGCTGTTTCTGAAGACATCTTTACCACATAATAAGTGTGCTCTAACAATTTCTGAAAACATCTTTACCACATAATAAGAGTGCTCTAGCTGTTTATAAAGACATCTTTAACACAGAATAAGTGTGCTCTAGCTGTTTCTAAAGACATCCTTACCACAGAATAAGTGTGCTCTAGCTGTTTCTGAAGACATCATTACCACAGAATAAGTGTGCTCTAGCTGTTTCTAAAGACATCTTTAACACAGAATAAGTGTGCTCTAGCTGTTTCTAAAGACATCTTTAACACAGAATAAGTGTGCTCTAGCTGTTTCTGAAGACATCTTTACCACATAATAAGTGTGCTCTACCTGTTTCTGAAGACATCTTTACCACATAATAAGTGTGCTCTAACTGTTTCTGAAGACATCTTTACCACATAATAAGTGTGCTCTAGCTGTTTCTGAAAACATCTTTACCACATAATAAGTGTGCTCTAGCTGTTTCTTAAAACATCTTTACCACATAATAAGTGTGCTCTAGCTGTTTCTGAAAACATCTTTACCACATAATAAGTGTGCTCTAGCTGTTTCTGAAAACATCTTTACCACATAATAAGTGTGCTCTAGCTGTTTCTGAAAACATCTTTACCACATAATAAGTGTGCTCTAGCTGTTTCTGAAAACATCTTTACCACATAATGAGTGTGCTCTAGCTGTTTCTAAAGACATCTTTACCACAGAATAAGTGTGCTCTAGCTGTTTCTGAAAACATCTTTACCACATAATAAGTGTGCTCTAGCTGTTTCTGAAAACATCTTTACCACATAATAAGTGTGCTCTAGCTGTTTCTGAAAACATTTTTACCACATAATAAGTGTGCTCTAGCTGTTTCTGAAAACATCTTTACCACATAATAAGTGTGCTCAAGCTGTTTCTCAAAACATCTTTACCACATAATAAGTGTGCTCTAGCTGTTTCTGAAGACGTCTTTACCACATAATAAGTGTGCTCTAACTGTTTCTGAAGACATCTTTACCACATAATAAGTGTGCTCTAGCTGTTTCTGAAGACATCTTTGCCACATAATAAGTGTGCTCTAACTGTTTCTGAAGACATCTTTACCACATAATAAGTGTGCTCTAGCTGTTTCTGAAGACATCTTTACCACATAATAAGTGTGCTCTAACTGTTTCTGAAGACATCTTTACCAAATAATAAGTGTGCTCTAGCTGTTTCTGAAAACATCTTTACCACATAATAAGTGTGCTCTAGCTGTTTCTGAAGACATCTTTACCATAGAATAAGTGTGCTCTAGCTGTTTCTGAAAACATCTTTACCACATAATAAGTGTGCTCTAGCTGTTTCTGAAGACATCTTTAACACATAATAAGTGTGCTCTAACTGTTTCTGAAGACATCTTTAACACATAATAAGTGTGTTCTAACTGTTTCTGAAGACATCTTTACCACATAATAAGTGTGCTCTAACTGTTTCTAAAGACATCTTTACCACATAATAAGTGTGTTCTAACTGTTTCTGAAGACATCTTTACCAAATAATAAGTGTGTTCTAACTGTTTCTGAAGACATCTTTACCACATAATAAGTGTGCTCTAGCTGTTTCTGAAGACATCTTTAACACATAATAAGTGTGCTCTAACTGTTTCTGAAGACATCTTTGCCACATAATAAGTGTGCTCTAACTGTTTCTGAAGACATCTTTACCACATAATAAGTGTGCTCTAGCTGTTTCTGAAAACATCTTTACCACATAATAAGTGTGCTCTAGCTGTTTCTGAAAACATCTTTACCACATAATGAGTGTGCTCTAGCTGTTTCTAAAGACATCTTTACCACAGAATAAGGGTGCTCTAGCTGTTTCTGAAAACATCTTTAACACAGAATAAGTGTGCTCTAGCTGTTTCTAAAGACATCTTTAACACAGAATAAGTGTGCTCTAGCTGTTTCTGAAGACATCTTTACCACACAATAAGTGTGCTCTACCTGTTTCTGAAGACATCTTTACCACAGAATAAGTGTGCTCTAACTGTTTCTGAAGACATCTTTACCACATAATAAGTGTGCTCTAACTGTTTCTGAAGACATCTTTACCACATAATAAGTGTGCTCTAGCTGTTTCTTAAAACATCTTTACCACATAATAAGTGTGCTCTAGCTGTTTCGGAAGACATCTTTACCACATAATAAGTGTGCTCTAGCTGTTTCTGAAAACATCTTTACCACATAATAAGTGTGCTCTAACTGTTTCTGAAGACATCTTTACCACATAATAAGTGTGCTCTAACTGTTTCTGAAGACATCTTTGCCACATAATAAGTGTGCTCTAACTGTTTCTGAAGACATCTTTACCACATAATAAGTGTGCTCTAGCTGTTTTTGAAAACATCTTTACCACATAATAAGTGTGCTCTAGCTGTTTCTGAAAACATCTTTACCACATAATAAGTGTGCTCTAGCTGTTTCTGAAAACATTTTTACCACATAATAAGTGTGCTCTAGCTGTTTCTGAAAACATCTTTACCACATAATAAGTGTGCTCTAGCTGTTTCTGAAAACATCTTTACCACATAATAAGTGTGCTCTAGCTGTTTCTGAAGACGTCTTTACCACAGAATAAGTGTGCTCTAGCTGTTTCTAAAGACATCTTTAACACATAATAAGTGTGCTCTAACTGTTTCTGAAGACATCTTTACCACATAATAAGTGTGCTCTAACTGTTTCTGAAGACATCTTTGCCACATAATAAGTGTGCTCTAACTGTTTCTGAAGACATCTTTACCAAATAATAAGTGTGCTCTAGCTGTTTCTGAAAACATCTTTACCACATAATAAGTGTGCTCTAGCTGTTTCTGAAGACATCTTTACCATAGAATAAGTGTGCTCTAGCTGTTTCTTAAAACATCTTTACCACATAATAAGTGTGCTCTAGCTGTTTCGGAAGACATCTTTACCACATAATAAGTGTGCTCTAGCTGTTTCTGAAAACATCTTTACCACATAATAAGTGTGCTCTAGCTGTTTCTGAAAACATCTTTACCACATAATGAGTGTGCTCTAGCTGTTTCTAAAGACATCTTTACCACAGAATAAGTGTGCTCTAGCTGTTTCTGAAAACATCTTTACCACATAATAAGTGTGCTCTAGCTGTTTCTGAAAACATCTTTACCACATAATAAGTGTGCTCTAGCTGTTTCTGAAAACATTTTTACCACATAATAAGTGTGCTCTAGCTGTTTCTGAAAACATCTTTACCACATTATAAGTGTGCTCTAGCTGTTTCTGAAAACATCTTTACCACATAATAAGTGTGCTCTAGCTGTTTCTGAAGACGTCTTTACCACAGAATAAGTGTGCTCTAGCTGTTTCTGAAGACATCTTTAACACATAATAAGTGTGCTCTAACTGTTTCTGAAGACATCTTTACCACATAATAAGTGTGTTCTAACTGTTTCTGAAAACATCTTTACCACATAATAAGTGTGCTCTAGCTGTTTCTGAAGACATCTTTACCATAGAATAAGTGTGCTCTAGCTGTTTCTGAAAACATCTTTACCACATAATAAGTGTGCTCTAGCTGTTTCTGAAGACATCTTTAACACATAATAAGTGTGCTCTAACTGTTTCTGAAGACATCTTTACCACATAATAAGTGTGTTCTAACTGTTTCTGAAGACATCTTTACCACATAATAAGTGTGCTCTAGCTGTTTCTGAAAACATCTTTACCACATAATAAGTGTGCTCTAGCTGTTTCTGAAGACATCTTTACCATAGAATAAGTGTGCTCTAGCTGTTTCTGAAAACATCTTTACCACATAATAAGTGTGCTCTAGCTGTTTCTGAAGACATCTTTAACACATAATAAGTGTGCTCTAACTGTTTCTGAAGACATCTTTAACACATAATAAGTGTGTTCTAACTGTTTCTGAAGACATCTTTACCACATAATAAGTGTGCTCTAACTGTTTCTAAAGACATCTTTACCACATAATAAGTGTGCTCTACCTGTTTCTGAAGACATCTTTACCACATAATAAGTGTGCTCTAACTGTTTCTGAAGACATCTTTACCACATAATAAGTGTGCTCTAACTGTTTCTGAAGACATCTTTAACACATAATAGATGTGTTCTAACTGTTTCTGAAGACATCTTTACCACATAATAAGTGTGCTCTAACTGTTTCTAAAGACATCTTTACCACATAATAAGTGTGTTCTAACTGTTTCTGAAGACATCTTTAACACAGAATAAGTGTGCTCTAGCTGTTTCTGAAGACATCTTTGCCACATAATAAGTGTGCTCTAACTGTTTCTGAAGACATCTTTAACACATAATAAGTGTGCTCTAACTGTTTCTGAAGACATCTTTAACACATAATAAGTGTGTTCTAACTGTTTCTGAAGACATCTTTACCACATAATAAGTGTGCTCTAACTGTTTCTAAAGACATCTTTACCACATAATAAGTGTGTTCTAACTGTTTCTGAAGACATCTTTACCAAATAATAAGTGTGTTCTAACTGTTTCTGAAGACATCTTTACCACATAATAAGTGTGCTCTAGCTGTTTCTGAAGACATCTTTAACACATAATAAGTGTGCTCCAACTGTTTCTGAAGACATCTTTAACACAGAATAAGTGTGCTCTAGCTGTTTCTGAAGACATCTTTGCCACATAATAAGTGTGCTCTAACTGTTTCTGAAGACATCTTTACCACATAATAAGTGTGCTCTAGCTGTTTCTGAAAACATCTTTACCACATAATAAGTGTGCTCTAGCTGTTTCTGAAAACATCTTTACCACATAATGAGTGTGCTCTAGCTGTTTCTAAAGACATCTTTACCACAGAATAAGTGTGCTCTAGCTGTTTCTGAAAACATCTTTAACACAGAATAAGTGTGCTCTAGCTGTTTCTAAAGACATCTTTAACACAGAATAAGTGTGCTCTAGCTGTTTCTGAAGACATCTTTACCACACAATAAGTGTGCTCTACCTGTTTCTGAAGACATCTTTACCACAGAATAAGTGTGCTCTAACTGTTTCTGAAGACATCTTTACCACATAATAAGTGTGCTCTAACTGTTTCTGAAGACATCTTTACCACATAATAAGTGTGCTCTAGCTGTTTCTTAAAACATCTTTACCACATAATAAGTGTGCTCTAGCTGTTTCGGAAGACATCTTTACCACATAATAAGTGTGCTCTAGCTGTTTCTGAAAACATCTTTACCACATAATAAGTGTGCTCTAGCTGTTTCTGAAAACATCTTTACCACATAATAAGTGTGCTCTAACTGTTTCTGAAAACATCTTTACCACATAATAAGTGTGCTCTAGCTGTTTCTCAAAACATCTTTACCACATAATGAGTGTGCTCTAGCTGTTTCTAAAGACATCTTTACTACAGAATAAGTGTGCTCTAGCTGTTTCTGAAAACATCTTTACCACATAATAAGTGTGCTCTAGCTGTTTCTGAAAACATCTTTACCACATAATAAGTGTGCTCTAGCTGTTTCTGAAAACATTTTTACCACATAATAAGTGTGCTCTAGCTGTTTCTGAAAACATCTTTACCACATAATAAGTGTGCTCTAGCTGTTTCTGAAAACATCTTTACCACATAATAAGTGTGCTCTAGCTGTTTCTGAAGACGTCTTTACCACAGAATAAGTGTGCTCTAGCTGTTTCTGAAGACATCTTTAACACATAATAAGTGTGCTCTAACTGTTTCTGAAGACATCTTTACCACATAATAAGTGTGCTCTAACTGTTTCTGAAGACATCTTTGCCACATAATAAGTGTGCTCTAACTGTTTCTGAAGACATCTTTACCACATAATAAGTGTGCTCTAGCTGTTTCTGAAAACATCTTTACCACATAATAAGTGTGCTCTAGCTGTTTCTGAAAACATCTTTACCACATAATAAGTGTGCTCTAGCTGTTTCTGAAAACATTTTTACCACATAATAAGTGTGCTCTAGCTGTTTCTGAAAACATCTTTACCACATAATAAGTGTGCTCTAGCTGTTTCTGAAAACATCTTTACCACATAATAAGTGTGCTCTAGCTGTTTCTGAAGACGTCTTTACCACAGAATAAGTGTGCTCTAGCTGTTTCTGAAGACATCTTTAACACATAATAAGTGTGCTCTAACTGTTTCTGAAGACATCTTTACCACATAATAAGTGTGTTCTAACTGTTTCTGAAGACATCTTTGCCACATAATAAGTGTGCTCTAACTGTTTCTGAAGACATCTTTACCAAATAATAAGTGTGCTCTAGCTGTTTCTGAAAACATCTTTACCACATAATAAGTGTGCTCTAGCTGTTTCTGAAGACAACTTTACCATAGAATAAGTGTGCTCTAGCTGTTTCTTAAAACATCTTTACCACATAATAAGTGTGCTCTAGCTGTTTCTGAAGACATCTTTACCACATAATAAGTGTGCTCTAGCTGTTTCTGAAAACATCTTTACCACATAATAAGTGTGCTCTAGCTGTTTCTGAAAACATCTTTACCACATAATAAGTGTGCTCTAACTGTTTCTGAAAACATCTTTACCACATAATAAGTGTGCTCTAGCTGTTTCTGAAAACATCTTTACCACATAATGAGTGTGCTCTAGCTGTTTCTAAAGACATCTTTACCACAGAATAAGTGTGCTCTAGCTGTTTCTGAAAACATCTTTACCACATAATAAGTGTGCTCTAGCTGTTTCTGAAAACATCTTTACCACATAATAAGTGTGCTCTAGCTGTTTCTGAAAACATTTTTACCACATAATAAGTGTGCTCTAGCTGTTTCTGAAAACATCTTTACCACATAATAAGTGTGCTCTAGCTGTTTCTGAAAACATCTTTACCACATAATAAGTGTGCTCTAACTGTTTCTGAAAACATCTTTACCACATAATAAGTGTGCTCTAGCTGTTTCTGAAAACATCTTTACCACATAATGAGTGTGCTCTAGCTGTTTCTAAAGACATCTTTACCACAGAATAAGTGTGCTCTAGCTGTTTCTGAAAACATCTTTACCACATAATAAGTGTGCTCTAGCTGTTTCTGAAAACATCTTTACCACATAATAAGTGTGCTCTAGCTGTTTCTGAAAACATTTTTACCACATAATAAGTGTGCTCCAGCTGTTTCTGAAAACATCTTTACCACATAATAAGTGTGCTCTAGCTGTTTCTGAAAACATCTTTACCACATAATAAGTGTGCTCTAGCTGTTTCTGAAGACGTCTTTACCACAGAATAAGTGTGCTCTAGCTGTTTCTGAAGACATCTTTAACACATAATAAGTGTGCTCTAACTGTTTCTGAAGACATCTTTACCACATAATAAGTGTGTTCTAACTGTTTCTGAAAACATCTTTACCACATAATAAGTGTGCTCTAGCTGTTTCTGAAGACATCTTTACCATAGAATAAGTGTGCTCTAGCTGTTTCTGAAAACATCTTTACCACATAATAAGTGTGCTCTAGCTGTTTCTGAAGACATCTTTAACACATAATAAGTGTGCTCTAACTGTTTCTGAAGACATCTTTACCACATAATAAGTGTGTTCTAACTGTTTCTGAAGACATCTTTACCACATAATAAGTGTGCTCTAGCTGTTTCTGAAAACATCTTTACCACATAATAAGTGTGCTCTAGCTGTTTCT
This sequence comes from Tachypleus tridentatus, assembly GCF_004210375.1. Classification (NCBI taxonomy): domain Eukaryota; kingdom Metazoa; phylum Arthropoda; class Merostomata; order Xiphosura; family Limulidae; genus Tachypleus; species Tachypleus tridentatus. The sequence goes on from NC_134834.1 coordinate 96,048,149, forward strand.
GAAGACATCTTTACCATAGAATAAGTGTGCTCTAGCTGTTTCTGAAAACATCTTTACCACATAATAAGTGTGCTCTAGCTGTTTCTGAAGACATCTTTAACACATAATAAGTGTGCTCTAGCTGTTTCTGAAAACATCTTTACCACATAATAAGTGTGCTCTAGCTGTTTCTGAAAACATCTTTACCACATAATAAGTGTGCTCTAGCTGTTTCTGAAGACGTCTTTACCACAGAATAAGTGTGCTCTAGCTGTTTCTGAAGACATCTTTAACACATAATAAGTGTGCTCTAACTGTTTCTGAAGACATCTTTACCACATAATAAGTGTGTTCTAACTGTTTCTGAAGACATCTTTGCCACATAATAAGTGTGCTCTAACTGTTTCTGAAGACATCTTTACCAAATAATAAGTGTGCTCTAGCTGTTTCTGAAAACATCTTTACCACATAATAAGTGTGCTCTAGCTGTTTCTGAAGACAACTTTACCATAGAATAAGTGTGCTCTAGCTGTTTCTTAAAACATCTTTACCACATAATAAGTGTGCTCTAGCTGTTTCGGAAGACATCTTTACCACATAATAAGTGTGCTCTAGCTGTTTCTGAAAACATCTTTACCACATAATAAGTGTGCTCTAGCTGTTTCTGAAAACATCTTTACCACATAATAAGTGTGCTCTAACTGTTTCTGAAAACATCTTTACCACATAATAAGTGTGCTCTAGCTGTTTCTGAAAACATCTTTACCACATAATGAGTGTGCTCTAGCTGTTTCTAAAGACATCTTTACCACAGAATAAGTGTGCTCTAGCTGTTTCTGAAAACATCTTTACCACATAATAAGTGTGCTCTAGCTGTTTCTGAAAACATCTTTACCACATAATAAGTGTGCTCTAGCTGTTTCTGAAAACATTTTTACCACATAATAAGTGTGTCCAGCTGTTTCTGAAAACATCTTTACCACATAATAAGTGTGCTCTAGCTGTTTCTGAAAACATCTTTACCACATAATAAGTGTGCTCTAACTGTTTCTGAAAACATCTTTACCACATAATAAGTGTGCTCTAGCTGTTTCTGAAAACATCTTTACCACATAATGAGTGTGCTCTAGCTGTTTCTAAAGACATCTTTACCACAGAATAAGTGTGCTCTAGCTGTTTCTGAAAACATCTTTACCACATAATAAGTGTGCTCTAGCTGTTTCTGAAAACATCTTTACCACATAATAAGTGTGCTCTAGCTGTTTCTGAAAACATTTTTACCACATAATAAGTGTGCTCTAGCTGTTTCTGAAAACATCTTTACCACATAATAAGTGTGCTCTAGCTGTTTCTGAAAACATCTTTACCACATAATAAGTGTGCTCTAGCTGTTTCTGAAGACGTCTTTACCACAGAATAAGTGTGCTCTAGCTGTTTCTGAAGACATCTTTAACACATAATAAGTGTGCTCTAACTGTTTCTGAAGACATCTTTACCACATAATAAGTGTGTTCTAACTGTTTCTGAAAACATCTTTACCACATAATAAGTGTGCTCTAGCTGTTTCTGAAGACATCTTTACCATAGAATAAGTGTGCTCTAGCTGTTTCTGAAAACATCTTTACCACATAATAAGTGTGCTCTAGCTGTTTCTGAAGACATCTTTAACACATAATAAGTGTGCTCTAACTGTTTCTGAAGACATCTTTACCACATAATAAGTGTGTTCTAACTGTTTCTGAAGACATCTTTACCACATAATAAGTGTGCTCTAGCTGTTTCTGAAAACATCTTTACCACATAATAAGTGTGCTCTAGCTGTTTCTGAAGACATCTTTACCATAGAATAAGTGTGCTCTAGCTGTTTCTGAAAACATCTTTACCACATAATAAGTGTGCTCTAGCTGTTTCTGAAGACATCTTTAACACATAATAAGTGTGCTCTAACTGTTTCTGAAGACATCTTTAACACATAATAAGTGTGTTCTAACTGTTTCTGAAGACATCTTTACCACATAATAAGTGTGCTCTAACTGTTTCTGAAGACATCTTTACCACATAATAAGTGTGCTCTACCTGTTTCTGAAGACATCTTTACCACATAATAAGTGTGCTCTAACTGTTTCTGAAGACATCTTTACCACATAATAAGTGTGCTCTAACTGTTTCTGAAGACATCTTTAACACATAATAAGTGTGTTCTAACTGTTTCTGAAGACATCTTTACCACATAATAAGTGTGGTCTAACTGTTTCTAAAGACATCTTTACCACATAATAAGTGTGTTCTAACTGTTTCTGAAGACATCTTTACCAAATAATAAGTGTGTTCTAACTGTTTCTGAAGACATCTTTACCACATAATAAGTGTGCTCTAGCTGTTTCTGAAGACATCTTTAACACATAATAAGTGTGCTCTAACTGTTTCTGAAGACATCTTTAACACAGAATAAGTGTGCTCTAGCTGTTTCTGAAGACATCTTTGCCACATAATAAGTGTGCTCTAACTGTTTCTGAAGACATCTTTACCACATAATAAGTGTGCTCTATCTGTTTCTGAAAACATCTTTACCACATAATAAGTGTGCTCTAGCTGTTTCTGAAAACATCTTTACCACATAATAAGTGTGCTCTAGCTGTTTCTGAAAACATCTTTACCACATAATAAGTGTGCTCTAGCTGTTTCTGAAAACATTTTTACCACATAATAAGTGTGCTCCAGCTGTTTCTGAAAACATCTTTACCACATAATAAGTGTGCTCTAGCTGTTTCTGAAAACATCTTTACCACATAATAAGTGTGCTCTAGCTGTTTCTGAAGACGTCTTTACCACAGAATAAGTGTGCTCTAGCTGTTTCTGAAGACATCTTTAACACATAATAAGTGTGCTCTAACTGTTTCTGAAGACATCTTTACCACATAATAAGTGTGTTCTAACTGTTTCTGAAAACATCTTTACCACATAATAAGTGTGCTCTAGCTGTTTCTGAAGACATCTTTACCATAGAATAAGTGTGCTCTAGCTGTTTCTGAAAACATCTTTACCACATAATAAGTGTGCTCTAGCTGTTTCTGAAGACATCTTTAACACATAATAAGTGTGCTCTAACTGTTTCTGAAGACATCTTTACCACATAATAAGTGTGTTCTAACTGTTTCTGAAGACATCTTTACCACATAATAAGTGTGCTCTAGTTGTTTCTGAAAACATCTTTACCACATAATAAGTGTGCTCTAGCTGTTTCTGAAGACATCTTTACCATAGAATAAGTGTGCTCTAGCTGTTTCTGAAAACATCTTTACCACATAATAAGTGTGCTCTAGCTGTTTCTGAAGACATCTTTAACACATTATAAGTGTGCTCTAACTGTTTCTGAAGACATCTTTAACACATAATAAGTGTTCTAACTGTTTCTGAAGACATCTTTACCACATAATAAGTGTGCTCTAACTGTTTCTGAAGACATCTTTACCACATAATAAGTGTGCTCTACCTGTTTCTGAAGACATCTTTACCACATAATAAGTGTGCTCTAACTGTTTCTGAAGACATCTTTACCACATAATAAGTGTGCTCTAACTGTTTCTGAAGACATCTTTAACACATAATAAGTGTGTTCTAACTGTTTCTGAAGACATCTTTACCACATAATAAGTGTGCTCTAACTGTTTCTAAAGACATCTTTACCACATAATAAGTGTGTTCTAACTGTTTCTGAAGACATCTTTACCACATAATAAGTGTGCTCTAACTGTTTCTGAAGACATCTTTACCACATAATAAGTGTGCTCTAGCTGTTTCTGAAGACATCTTTAACACATAATAAGTGTGCTCTAACTGTTTCTGAAGACATCTTTAACACAGAATAAGTGTGCTCTAGCTGTTTCTGAAGACATCTTTGCCACATAATAAGTGTGCTCTAACTGTTTCTGAAGACATCTTTACCACATAATAAGTGTGCTCTAGCTGTTTCTGAAAACATCTTTACCACATAATAAGTGTGCTCTAGCTGTTTCTGAAAACATCTTTACCACATAATGAGTGTGCTCTAGCTGTTTCTAAAGACATCTTTACCACAGAATAAGTGTGCTCTAGCTGTTTCTGAAAACATCTTTAACACAGAATAAGTGTGCTCTAGCTGTTTCTAAAGACATCTTTAACACAGAATAAGTGTGCTCTAGCTGTTTCTGAAGACATCTTTACCACACAATAAGTGTGCTCTACCTGTTTCTGAAGACATCTTTACCACAGAATAAGTGTGCTCTAACTGTTTCTGAAGACATCTTTACCACATAATAAGTGTGCTCTAACTGTTTCTGAAGACATCTTTACCACATAATAAGTGTGCTCTAGCTGTTTCTTAAAACATCTTTACCACATAATAAGTGTGCTCTAGCTGTTTCGGAAGACATCTTTACCACATAATAAGTGTGCTCTAGCTGTTTCTGAAAACATCTTTACCACATAATAAGTGTGCTCTAGCTGTTTCTGAAAACATCTTTACCACATAATAAGTGTGCTCTAACTGTTTCTGAAAACATCTTTACCACATAATAAGTGTGCTCTAGCTGTTTCTGAAAACATCTTTACCACATAATGAGTGTGCTCTAGCTGTTTCTAAAGACATCTTTACCACAGAATAAGTGTGCTCTAGCTGTTTCTGAAAACATCTTTACCACATAATAAGTGTGCTCTAGCTGTTTCTGAAAACATCTTTACCACATAATAAGTGTGCTCTAGCTGTTTCTGAAAACATTTTTACCACATAATAAGTGTGCTCTAGCTGTTTCTGAAAACATTTTACCACATAATAAGTGTGTTCTAGCTGTTTCTGAAAACATCTTTACCACATAATAAGTGTGTTCTAGCTGTTTCTGAAAACATCTTTACCACATAATAAGTGTGCTCTAGCTGTTTCTGAAGACGTCTTTACCACAGAATAAGTGTGCTCTAGCTGTTTCTGAAGACATCTTTAACACATAATAAGTGTGCTCTAACTGTTTCTGAAGACATCTTTACCACATAATAAGTGTGCTCTAACTGTTTCTGAAGACATCTTTGCCACATAATAAGTGTGCTCTAACTGTTTCTGAAGACATCTTTGCCACATAATAAGTGTGCTCTAACTGTTTCTGAAGACATCTTTACCACATAATAAGTGTGCTCTAGCTGTTTCTGAAAACATGTTTACCACATAATAAGTGTGCTCTAGCTGTTTCTGAAAACATCTTTACCACATAATGAGTGTGCTCTAGCTGTTTCTAAAGACATCTTTACCACAGAATAAGTGTGCTCTAGCTGTTTCTGAAAACATCTTTACCACATAATAAGTGTGCTCTAGCTGTTTCTGAAAACATCTTTACCACATAATAAGTGTGCTCTAGCTGTTTCTGAAAACATTTTACCACATAATAAGTGTGCTCTAGCTGTTTCTGAAAACATCTTTACCACATAATAAGTGTGCTCTAGCTGTTTCTGAAAACATCTTTACCACATAATAAGTGTGCTCTAGCTGTTTCTGAAGACGTCTTTACCACAGAATAAGTGTGCTCTAGCTGTTTCTGAAGACATCTTTAACACATAATAAGTGTGCTCTAACTGTTTCTGAAGACATCTTTACCACATAATAAGTGTGCTCTAACTGTTTCTGAAGACATCTTTACCAAATAATAAGTGTGCTCTAGCTGTTTCTGAAAACATCTTTACCACATAATAAGTGTGCTCTAGCTGTTTCTGAAGACATCTTTACCATAGAATAAGTGTGCTCTAGCTGTTTCTTAAAACATCTTTACCACATAATAAGTGTGCTCTAGCTGTTTCTGAAGACATCTTTACCACATAATAAGTGTGCTCTAGCTGTTTCTGAAAACATCTTTACCACATAATAAGTGTGCTCTAGCTGTTTCTGAAAACATCTTTACCACATAATAAGTGTGCTCTAACTGTTTCTGAAAACATCTTTACCACATAATAAGTGTGCTCTTGCTGTTTCTGAAAACATCTTTACCACATAATGAGTGTGCTCTAGCTGTTTCTAAAGACATCTTTACCACAGAATAAGTGTGCTCTAGCTGTTTCTGAAAACATCTTTACCACATAATAAGTGTGTTCTAGCTGTTTCTGAAAACATCTTTACCACATAATAAGTGTGTTCTAGCTGTTTCTGAAAACATTTTTACCACATAATAAGTGTGCTCTAGCTGTTTCTGAAAACATCTTTACCACATAATAAGTGTGCTCTAGCTGTTTCTGAAAACATCTTTACCACATAATAAGTGTGCTCTAGCTGTTTCTGAAGACGTCTTTACCACAGAATAAGTGTGCTCTAGCTGTTTCTGAAGACATCTTTAACACATAATAAGTGTGCTCTAACTGTTTCTGAAGACATCTTTACCACATAATAAGTGTGTTCTAACTGTTTCTGAAAACATCTTTACCACATAATAAGTGTGCTCTAGCTGTTTCTGAAGACATCTTTTACCATAGAATAAGTGTGCTCTAGCTGTTTCTGAAAACATCTTTACCACATAATAAGTGTGCTCTAGCTGTTTCTGAAGACATCTTTAACACATAATAAGTGTGCTCTAACTGTTTCTGAAGACATCTTTACCACATAATAAGTGTGTTCTAACTGTTTCTGAAGACATCTTTACCACATAATAAGTGTGCTCTAGCTGTTTCTGAAAACATCTTTACCACATAATAAGTGTGCTCTAGCTGTTTCTGAAGACATCTTTACCATAGAATAAGTGTGCTCTAGCTGTTTCTGAAAACATCTTTACCACATAATAAGTGTGCTCTAGCTGTTTCTGAAGACATCTTTAACACATAATAAGTGTGCTCTAACTGTTTCTGAAGACATCTTTAACACATAATAAGTGTGTTCTAACTGTTTCTGAAGACATCTTTACCACATAATAAGTGTGCTCTAACTGTTTCTAAAGACATCTTTACCACATAATAAGTGTGCTCTACCTGTTTCTGAAGACATCTTTACCACATAATAAGTGTGTTCTAACTGTTTCTGAAGACATCTTTACCACATAATAAGTGTGCTCTAGCTGTTTCTGAAAACATCTTTACCACATAATAAGTGTGCTCTAGCTGTTTCTGAAGACATCTTTACCATAGAATAAGTGTGCTCTAGCTGTTTCTGAAAACATCTTTACCACAGAATAAGTGTGCTCTAGCTGTTTCTGAAGACATCTTTACCACATAATAAGTGTGCTCTAATAATTTCTGAAAACATCTTTACCACATAATAAGAGTGCTCTAGCTGTTTATAAAGACATCTTTAACACAGAATAAGTGTGCTCTAGCTGTTTCTAAAGACATCCTTACCACAGAATAAGTGTGCTCTAGCTGTTTCTGAAGACATCATTACCACAGAATAAGTGTGCTCTAGCTGTTTCTAAAGACATCTTTAACACAGAATAAGTGTGCTCTAGCTGTTTCTAAAGACATCTTTAACACAGAATAAGTGTGCTCTAGCTGTTTCTGAAGACATCTTTACCACATAATAAGTGTGCTCTACCTGTTTCTGAAGACATCTTTACCACATAATAAGTGTGCTCTAACTGTTTCTGAAGACATCTTTACCACATAATAAGTGTGCTCTAGCTGTTTCTGAAAACATCTTTACCACATAATAAGTGTGCTCTAGCTGTTTCTTAAAACATCTTTACCACATAACAAGTGTGCTCTAGCTGTTTCTGAAAACATCTTTACCACATAATAAGTGTGCTCTAGCTGTTTCTGAAGACATCTTTACCACATAATAAGTGTGCTCTAGCTGTTTCTGAAGACATCTTTACCACATAATAAGTGTGCTCTAGCTGTTTCTGAAGACATCTTTACCACATAATAAGTGTGCTCTAGCTGTTTCTGAAGACATCTTTACCACAGTTTCGAGACAGAACTAAATAAAGCCATTTCCTTTTACAGGGAAAGTTAATAGAAAGTTTCCTCATCTTTCAGTTTTTATATCGGTCAAAAAATCATAAACTTATTTCACAGATAGAGAAAAACTATCGTATCAATTCCTTATTCTTGACTAACAAACTGATAATCAATATCTAAAAGTTTAAACAGTTGATTGACACTAAATACATAAAACCGCCAAATAATCCTTAATATAATGTATAGAAACTGTGATTAACTGATAAATATGTCGTGTGTGTCGTTAAATTTAATCTTAAAGTGTGATAAGAACTTATACGGTTCTTTAAAGTAGGCGAAGAGCAGCTTATCCTGAAAGTTGTTAGAAGGATAACCCAACAGGACAGCTAATGCAAAAGGTTGTCACAAAAATAATTCAATTTGATGTATTGTTTGAAACAGGAGATGAGCTATACCCAAAAGAATAACCCAACTTGATATATTGTTTGAAACAGGACAAGAGTACCTATATCCAAAAGAATAACCTGATTTGTTATATTGTTTGAAACAGGACGAGAGTAGCTATATCTAAAAGAATAACCCAACTTGATATATTGTTTGAAACAGGAGATGAGCTATACCCAAAAGAATAACCTGATTTGATATATTGTTTGAAACAGGACGAGAGTAGCTATATCTAAAACAATAACCCTATTTGATATATTGTTTGAAATAACTTGATATATGATAGGGGATTCCTCACGTGTTATTGGCTAATTTCTCTTTAAATACCACCAGTTTTAGCAATTCGCTTTGCTAGAAATTTAGGCATTATTTATTCTTTGTTTCCTGTGTTTTATTGTATAGTCAAAAAGAAAACGTAATTGTTGAAGGATTATTATAAACAAATCAAAATATTTACCTACAATATGAACAGTAACACAAATTATATAGCAAATTGTTCAAAGCTTAACTTGAACACTCACCGTAAACATATGAATCATGACATGCGTAGTGTAGCTTCAAAGAATATCTTGAAATGAAGGAAACAGAATACATAACATTTGTATGTGTTTCTACTTAGAAAGTCTGAGCTACTAGAAACGTTTATATAAATTATATGTATCACAGTTTTAATCACTATTCAATTCAAGGTTCAGTTGTAGATGGTTTGGTGCAAAGCTGTACAACGCGTTGTCTGCGCTCCGTCTACCACGGAACATTGAACCCAAGAGATTAGCGTTGTAAACCCGTAAACACTTAAATATATGTAGTCACTTGTCGGCAGTCTGCCAAGCAGCATCAAAATGTGTTGGATGTGGCGGTGAATATCATAACACATTGTGTCCCGAGGAGAACCTAGAACCAAAATACTTTAACTGTGGTAAAAAATCATACAGCAAATTAATAAGGAATAATCTAAATATAAAACAATTAAAACTACAATATATGAAATTAAAAAATTCACACTTTCAAAAACAACATATAATACGAGAATCACATACAAATCAGAGAGAACATTAACACTGTAAGTGCAAAACGTCGTATCATGTGCAACAATAGTGAAAACAACACGACCCCAGAAAATGGTACACGCTGAAAACAACACACCACAATGAAACACTTAACACAGAATATAACACAAAAGAACTAGGCACTAACACAGAAGATAACACAATACAACTAAAGACGAACATAGAAGATAACACACACAACTAAGCACTAACGCAGAAGATAACACAGTACAACTAAACAAAAACACAGACGATAATACAGCACAACTAGACACTAACACAGACGATAATACAGTAGAACTAAACAAAACACAGACGATAATACAGTACAACTAAATAAAATTTAAAAACAAAAAATACACGAAAAGTACTGTAGAATTAATAAAATACACTTACGAAAGTGATAGAGAATATACTCATATAATTTAAGAATTAATTCAATGAACCGAACCAAACATATAATCCCATCAGTATTATCTGAAAAAACATTATAAAACAAATGTAAGAACATTCGTGATGAAACTCACTTGAAGTGATCTTCAGGGTAACTTCAGGTAGAAACTTCGTTATCTGCTTTATTAGTAAAAATGTGAATACACATATCAGCCGTCCTGACATGTATTTTTAGACATAATAACACTTTTCTCATATCACATCGTACATTACCTGTTCACTCACAAAATAAATTCACAGTTCTACGTATCAACATCGAAGATACACTTCCGAAGATTGAAGATGGCACTACAACAGCTAAACTTGATGAGATAGTCATAAATGTAACTTGTATATATCTAAGAAATATATAGTAAGTAGGATGTGTAAAAAAAAGAAGTCAAAATGATTCAAATAGAGGAATTATGATAATAAAAATATAACAGTAAAGAAAATAAAAACAACATCCGCCAATGAAAATATAATAGTCAATGTCCATACAGACAATACATTGTTTGTAACGGTGAAAGGAAATTACTACCTACTGACGAAAGACGTTGACGTCAGCCTACTAAAATACTACAGTAAAACTATTATCATTATTGGTGACTTAAACAGCAAATACGAAAACTTGAACTGTAAATATACACATATGCCAATGGAATAGTATTATACAGATTCCTACAAGACTCTAATACAGTTTTAGTTAATGATGCAACCCCGACAAATATCTCATACGCACATGGTACCAGAGACATTATGGAGTTATGATTGTGTTCGTACAATATGAGTCAAAAATTTGTAAGTTTTCAAGTAGGATAGGATACGAATAGTTACCATTTATCTCTCCTGTGCATCTTCTACCTCACCCCCCTCCAAATAAAAATAAAACAGTTATGACAGAAAGATTAAAGTATAATAAAGCTAACTGGACAAAATATATGTACCGAGAGAAAATCCTTCCATCAGAAATAACAAACAGAGCTGCGAAAACATCGTACATAGATGCATATTGCCATACAGTCTATGTGACTATGGTAACAGCAACAAAACGAACATTACCCATATACCAACAAAAATCAGAAACCACACTCACAACTAATAACCACGAT